>NW_024746050.1:0-352500 GCF_018991925.1 Homarus americanus
TGTTATAGCCCCGTTCAGTTACATGTTGCTCTACTTTTCCGAAAGTAGAAGAGATAATCTACTTTTCAGGAAAGTAGATAATATTTCGGAAAATGGAATATTTCCCATTTTCTATGATACAAATTTCGTTTTCCTGCGATATTCCTACTTTTGCAAAATTGGGTAATATTTCCCCAAAATCGATGATCTACTTCTTAAAACGTCGATAATCTACTTTCTCCCAAAAAAGTAGAAAAAATAATCTACTTTTCAGGAAAGTAGATAACCAAATTCGAGAAGTAGATATTTCCCATTTTCTATGATACCGTTTCCTTTCTATGATAATCTGTTTGCAAAATTAGGTAATATTTCCCAAATCGATGATCTACTTCCCAAAACGTGATAATCTACTTTTTCCCGAAAAGTAGAAAGATAATCTACGTTTCTGGGGAAATGAATAACCAACTTTCGAAGTAGATATTTCCCATTTTCTGTAGTACAAATTTCCCGTTTTCTGATAATCTGCTTTTCAAAATTGGGTAATATTTCCCAAGCTCATTGATCATACTTCCCAAAACGTCAATAATCTACTTTCGAAAGTAGAAAAGATAATCTACTTTTCAGGAAGTAGATAACCTTTCGGAAAGTAAAATATTTCCATTTTCTATGATACAAATTTTGTTTTCTGATAATCTTTTGCAAAATTGGTATATTTAAATCGATGATCTACTTCCCCAAAACGTCGATAATCTACTTTCCAGTAGAAAAGATAAATCTACTTTTCAGAATGAATAACCTTTCGGAAATAGATATTTCCATTTCTGTAATCACAAATTTCCGTTTTCTGCGATAATCTAATTTGCCAAGGTGGGTAATATTTCCCCCCAAATCGATAGTCTACTTCCCAAACGTCGATAATCTGCCAATGAAAAGATAATCTACTTTCGGGAAAGTGAATAACCTTTCGGAAGTAGATATTTCATTTTCTGATACAAATTTCGTTTTCTGCCAGTAATCTGCTTTTAAAATTAGGTAATATTTTAAAAAATCGATCTACTTCTGACGTCGATAATACTTTCCGAAAAGTAGAAAAGAATAATCTACTTTCAAATGAATATATTTTCGGAAATGAATGTTCCATTTCATAATGCAAATTTTCCGTTTTCTTATGATAATCTACTTTGCAAAATTAGGTAATATTTCCCCAAAAATCGATGATCTACTTCCCAAAATGTCGATAGCCTACTTTCGAAAGTAGAAAAAGATGTCTGCTTTTTCAGGAAAGTGAATACTTTCGAAGTAGATATTTCCCATTTTCTATGATACAAATTTCCGTTTCTATGATAATCTACTTTGCAGTAGGTAATATTCCCCAAAATCGATGATCTACTTCCCCAAAACGTCGATAATCTACTTGAAAGTGAAAAGATAATCTACTTTTCAGGAAGTAGATAACCTTTCGGAAGTAGATATTTCCATTTTCTATGATACAAATTTCCGTTTTCTATGATAATCTTCTTTTAGGAATTAGGTAATATTTCTGATCTACTTCCCAAAACGTCGATAATCTCTTTTGAAAAGTAGAAAAGATAATCTACTTTCAGGAAATGGATAACCCTTTCGGAAGTAGATATTTCCGTCTCTATGATACGTTTCCCGTTTTCTCTGATAATCTACTTTACCTGCATAAAATTGGTAATATTTCCCAAAATCAGTCTCTTCCCCAAAACGATAATCTACTTTCCGAAAGTAGAAAAAGATAATCTGCTTTTCAGGGAAAGTGAATGACAACTTTTCGGAAGTAGATATTTCCATTTTCTGTGATACAAATTCCCGTTTTCTATGATAATCTACTTTGCAAAATTAGGTAATATTTTACCCCAAATCGATGATCTACTTCCCTAGAAACGTGATAATCTGCTTTTCGAAAGTAAAGAAAAAGATAATCTACTTTTCAGAAGTAGATAACCTTCGGAAAATGAATGTTTCCATTTTCTATGATGCAAATTTCCCGTTTTTCTATATGATAATCTACTTTGCAAGGTTATAATATTTCCCCAAATCGATGATCTACTTAAAAGTCGATAATCTACTTTCCAGTAGAGATATTCTTCTTTTCGGAAGGTAGTCTTTCGGAAAGTAGATATTTCCATTTTATGATGCGATTTCCGTTTTCTGTGATAATTGCTTTTTAAAATTAGGTAATATTTTGATGATCTAGTTCCCGTTTCGTGATAATCTGCTTTCCCGGAAATGAAAGATGATTTGGGAATTTGATATTAACTTTCCGTGAATGTTTCCCATTTCTATGATAAAATTTCGTTTTCTATGATAATCTTTTTGCAAAATTAGGTATATTTAAATTCGATGATGTTCTTCGCAAGAGTCGTGGTCTGCTTTCGGGGAAAATTAGTTTTGATGATTCTTTTCAGGAAGTTGGTATCTCTTTCGGAAATTAGATTTTTCTATTTTCTATGATGGAGATTTTGGTTTTCTGGTAATCTGCTTTTGAGGTGGAGTATTTTTCTGATAATCGATGATCTTTCCGTGAAAGTAGATTCTGTTTTCCATTTTTATGATGTTCTTCTTTTCGGGAATGATTGGCAACTTTCGAAGTAGATATTTTCCATTTTTGTTGCGTTTTTCTATGATAATCTGCTTTGCAAAATTAGGTAATATTTCCCCTAAATGATTCTCTAGAAAATTTGTCGATAATTTACTTTCCGAGATGAAAATATATCTACTTTTCAGGAAAGTATGTATTATTTCGGAAAGTAGATGTTCCATTTTTATGATTAAATTTCCGTTTTTATGATAATCTATTTTTGGGAGTTTGGTTATATTTCTCCAAAGTAGATGATATTTCAGATTTAGATAATTCTGCGTTTTCGTGGATAATCTTTTTCGGAAATGGTTATTATTTCGGAAAGTGGATATTTTCCATTTTTTTTGATACATGGGTTTCCGTTTTTCTGATTTGTTTTGGTTTTTTTTGTTTGTTTGGTGTTTTGGATAATCTATTTTCGGGAAATGGTTATCTATCTTTCGATGAATGTTTCCATTTTATGTTGCAAATTTCGTTTTGTCTGTGATAATCTTACTTTTGCAAAGATTAAGTGTCTTCCCCAAATCGTGGTCTACTTCCCAAAACGTCGATAATGCGAAAGTGAAAAGATAATCCTACTTCTCCAGAAGTAGATAACCCGCTTTCTGAAGTAGATATTTCCCATTCTGTGATACAAATTTTCCGTTGTCTATGATAATCTACTTTTTTAAAGATTAGGTAATATTTCTACAAAATCGATGATCTACTTCTGGCGTGATAATCTACTTTCCACAGTAGAAGAGATAATCTACTTTTGAAGTAGATAATCTTCGAAAGTGAATATTTCATTCTATGATAGATTTCCGTTTTCTATGATAATCTGCTTTGCAAAATTAGGTAACATTTAAAATTGATAATCTACTTAAAACCTCGATAATCTATTTTCGAAAGTAGAAAAAGATAATCTACTTTTCAGGAAAGTGGATATTATTTCGATATCATTTTATGATACAAATTTCCGTTTTCTATGATAATCTACTTTTGCAAAATTAGGTAATATTTTCTGAAAATCGATGATCTACTTCCCAAGCGTCGATAATCTACTTTCGAAAAGTAGAATAATCTACTTTCAGGAAAGTGAATAACAACTTTCGGAAATGAATGTTTCCCATTTTCTATGATATAATTTTCCGTTGTGTATGATAATCTCTTTTACAAATTTAGGTAATTTTTCTTAAAATCGATGATCTCTTCCAAAACGTCGATAATCTACTTTTCCAATGAAGAATAATCTACTTTTCAGGAATGTAGATAACCCTTCCCGGATAGATGTTTCCCATTTTCTATGATACAAATTTCCGTTTTCGATGTCTGCTTTTTGCAAAATTGGTAATATTTCAAAATCGATGATCTACATCCCCAAAACCTCGATAATCTTTTTACGAAAGTAGAAAGATAATCTACTTTCAGAATAGATAACCAACTTTCGGAAGTAGATGTTTCCATTTTCATGATACAAATTTCCGTTTTTCTATGATAATCTGCTTTGCAAAATTGATGTCTTCCCCAAAAATCGATGATCCATTCAAAACGTCGATAATCTACTTGATAGAAAAGATAATTACTTTTCAGGAAATTAATAACAACTCGATGAATGTTTCCATTTTCTATGATACAAATTTCCGTTTTCAGTAATCTGCTAAAATTAGAGTGTATAAAATCGATGATCTACTTCCCAAACGTCGATAATCTGCTTTCGGTGAGAAAAGATAATCTACTTTTCTGGAAGTAGATAACCATCTTCGGAAAGTAGATGTTTTTTTTCTATGATACCAAATTTCGTTTTCTATGATAATCTGCTTTGCAAATTAGGTAATATTTCCCCAAAATCGATGATCTACTTCCCAAAACGTCGATATTCTTTAAAAAGTAGAAAGATAATCTACTTTTCAGGAAAGTGATGTAACTTCGGAAAGTGGATGTTTGCATTTTCTATGATACAAATTTCCGTTTTCTTGATAATCTACTTTTAAATTTGGAATATTTCCCAAATCGATGATCCTGTTTCCCAAACGTCGATAATCTACTTTTCGGAAGTAGAAAAGATAATCTACTTTCGGTAGATCTTTCGAAGTAGTTTTTCATTTTCTGATACAAATTTCGTTTTCTGTATTCTTTTAAGATTAGTTAATATTTTAAAAATCGATGATCTCTTCCCCAAAATCGATAATCTACTTTAAAATTAGAAAGATAATCTGCTTTTTAAATGAATAATATTTTGAAGTAGGTGTTTCCCATTTTCTATGATGCAAATTTCCGTTTTCTATGATAATCTGCTGCAAAATTAGGTAATATTTCCAAAAAATCGTTGATCTACTTCCCCAATGTCGTGTCTGCTGGTAGAAAAAGATAATCTACTTTTCAGTGATATTTCGGAAGTAGATGTTTCCCATTCTGTGATTACAATTTTCGTTTTCTGTGGTAATCTTCTTTTGCAAATTAGTTAATATTTCACAAAATCACGTGTCCCTTTAAAGTCGATAATCTGCTTTCGAAAAGTAGAAAAGATAATCTTTTCAGAAGTGAGTAATAAAACTTTCGAAGTGAATATTTCCCATTTTCTGTGATGCAATTTCCGTTTTCTTGATAATCTGCTTTTGCAGAATTAGGTAATATTTCGCCAAAAATCGTTGATCTCACTTCTGAAGCGTCGATAATCTCTTTCCAGTAGAAAATGAATTTTTCTTTTCAGTGAATATTTCGGAAAGTAGATATTTCCCATTTTCTATGATACAAATTCCGTTTTCTATGATAATCCTTTTGCAAATTTAGTGTATTCCCCAAATCGATGATCTACTGAAACGTCGATAATCTACTTTCAAAGTAGAAAAGATAATCTACTTTTCAGGAATGAATAACCAACTTTGGAAAGTAGATATTTCCATTTTCTATGATACAATTTCCGTTTTCTGATAATCTACTTTTGCAAAATTAGGTAATATTTCAAAATCGATGATCTACTTCCCAAAACGTCGATAATCTACTTTCAATGAAAAGATAATCTACTTTTTCAGAAGTAGATAACCAACTTTCGGAAATAGATATTTCCCTTTCCATGATACAATTCGTTTTCTGTGATAATCTACTTTGCAAATTTAGGTAATATTTCAAAATCGATGATCTACTTCCCCAAAACGTCGATAATCTACTTTTGAAAAGAAAAAGATAATCTACTTTTCAGAATGAATATAACTTTCCGGAAGTAGATATTCCATTTTCTATGATACAAATTTCCGTTTTCTATGATAATCTACTTTTGCAAAATTAGTGTCTTCCCCCAAATTCGAAATCTACTTCCAAAAGTCGATAATCTACTTTCCGAAAAGTAGAAAATAATCTACTTTTCAAATGAATGTCTTTCGATAAGAATATTTCCATTTTCTATGATACAAATTTCCCGTTTTCTATTAATCTACTTTGCAAAATTAGATATTTCTTCAGAAATCATTGATCTAATTCCCAAAAATCGATAATCTACTTAGTAAAAAATAAATCTACTTTTCAGAAATGAATAATAACTTCGGAAAGTAGATATTTCCCATTTTCTATGATACAATTTCCGTTTCTATGATAATCTACTTTGCAAAATTAGGTAACATTTCCAAATTCAATCTACTTCCGAAAAAGTCGATAATCTACTTTCCCGAAAAGTAGAAAAGATAATCTACTTTTCAGGAAAGTAAATAACTTTCGGAAAGTAGATATTTATTTCTGTGATAATTTCCCATTTTCTGTGATAAAATTTTTTCCGTTTTCTATAATAAAATTTCTGTTTTTCTATGACATCTAATTTTCGAAAAAATTATGTAATCTACTTTCCTGAAAAGTTGGGTTTAACAAAATCACAATTTCCTTCTCTTTTGTATTACAGGTCAAGGAATGAGCCCACAAAATAATACATCCATTACTATGGGGTATATTGAAATACATGCAGTAGTTTTAATTACAGAATATATTAACAAACAAACAATAAACAAATATATCAGTATGTACAAAATAAACAAATACAAATTAAATCTGATCAAATAAATGACTCAACGAGTGACAAAATAATGAACATAAAAGTAAAGACTTATTTAGTCTAGAAACTACGATGAACAACGTGGTCTATCACCACACGTTTCTGCTAGTGTATATGTATATATATATATATATATATATATATATATATATATATATATAAAATCACACGGGAAAATGGAAACAAAAGTACTTAGCTGTCTTTATTCAAGACATCTTCAGTTGCCTCTGAAGATGTCTTGAATAAAGAGCAAAATTTTCCTTCAGTGTGGTTTACATGTAATATGTATGTGTATATATATATGTATATATGTATATATATATATTTTATGTGTGTTATGTATATATATATTATATATATATATATATAATATTATATATATATATTACATATATATTATATATATATTATATATATATTATATATATATATATATATATATATATATATATTATATATATATATATATATATATATATATATATATATATATATATATTTTTTTTTTTTTTTTAACATGGAGCTACTGTAGTGTGTGGTCTACAGAGCTGGTGCTACTGTAGTATGTGGTGGTGATGTAGCCATCTGTTATCTGCTGTTGGTGGTGGTGGTGATGTAGCCATCTGTTATCTGCTGTTGGTGGTGGTGGTGGTGATGTAACCTTCTGTCATCTGGTGTTGGTGGTGATTGAGCCTTCTGTCATCCGGTGATAGTGGTGATGTAGCCATCTGTTATCTGCTGTTGGTGATGTAGCCTCCTGTCATCTGATGTTGGTGGTGGTAATGTAACCTGAGTCATCTGGTGGTGGTGGTGATGTAGCCTCCTGT
This sequence comes from Homarus americanus, assembly GCF_018991925.1. Classification (NCBI taxonomy): domain Eukaryota; kingdom Metazoa; phylum Arthropoda; class Malacostraca; order Decapoda; family Nephropidae; genus Homarus; species Homarus americanus. The sequence goes on from NW_024746050.1 coordinate 7,433, forward strand.
CATCTGGTCGTGGTGGTGTTGTAGCCTCAGTCATCTGGTGGTGGTGATGATGAATCTTCTGTCATCTGGTGGTGGTGTAGCCTGAGTCATCTGGTGATGGTTGTGGTGTTGTGTTGTCCATCCTGGTGCAGCTGTGTTGATCAGTTGTAGTGTTGACCGTTGTGTGGTGTGTTGACCATGCTGCGGCGTCTGTGCCACAGCAGCTCAGTTATAAGAGAGAGCAGAGCGAGAGACCCACCAGCAGCACGTAGAGAGCCCCCTGTACCTGTCAACACACAAACACATACTCCTGTGTATCTTACAATAAAGATACAGTATTTTTGGAATTATCTTAATCACCACTATTCTATTATTTTATTATTGATGTTCATACGTTCATTGTTACAATATGATAATCATGTCTAGTTTTCTGTGTGTGTGTGTGTGTGTACCTGTATAAGGTTCATTGGTTGGGGTCCTCGGGAGGTCACCTCTGCTTCACAAGCTACTGAATAATACTTCCTCTTGATGTGTTGGATGACCCCATGCTGCAGCAGTCCAAGGATCTTACAGCACACATGTTGAGTACATCATGTTGCAGAACTAATATTCCACACCTCATGTTGCACCATTCATAAATGTCATAATCCACTATTATGACATGTTTGCTGTTGTTTACCTCACTATGAACACCTGATTTTGCAAAGGGCATATGTAGCATTGCATACGGTGGACATCCATTGTTGTAAACCTGATATAACATGGCCAGTCCAACGTAGTTGTTCGTGGATAATGGCAACCTCGATGCTCCTGCAGTTCGTGTCAGCAAGAATTTGTTCTCCTGTCTTCCCAACGAACTCGGAGGAAGGAAAGTAGACTATGGAGCTGGAACAGCAGCGGCTCTTTTTCAATAATTTTTTTTCCCCATTTAACCTCACTGTTTGGCAGTTCTTTATAATAAAACCTATGTAATATATTGTAGTTAAATTTTATTATGATACGGAGTTTACATACCATTAATTTAAGAATACTTAATACTTAAGATTACATAACAAAAGGTCTTTTTTGAAGATCCTGTGACGTCGGTGGTAAAATATTCAGATAAATAAATAAGCTAGTATGTTGACTAAGGCACTGCTGTACTGCATGATGTGGAACAACTAACACAGGCCATGCACTTTATGTGTAAAGTATTTTTAATACCCAATGTAAGACTGTGGGGAATACAGTAAATACATTTCTTTATATCAGTATGATCAAATAAGTCTTCAATGCAATATTCCAATCAAGTTATGATCAATAATAAGTCTGAATTCATATTGTTCTTTCGTTCTGTACTGCTAGTATGTCATACAGTAGACCTTACATATCGATACTATAATTTCTGAACCTTCGATACTTAAGATACCTGTACTGTATATACTGTATGTATGGATATTCATACAAAAAAAAAAATGCGGATCATCACAAAATCACTGACAATAAATATACGTTTCACTGAAAAGCTGCACACAAACTACAAAAAATATGAAATAACCAGTTTTCTCATCTACATGTAGTACCTTACTGTATAGCTAATAACTACCATTATACTGCATAATGTCCAAGTTTTATTGTCTTTATTATTGATAAATAAATTGTAATTTTTCACAAACTTATCAAGATAAAGTGTGATATTAAGTAACAATTTAAGGTATTCTTTATATCTTACATACTAATATAGATATTCCTATAATAAGTTTGCTAAAATAGGGTTTATCTTAGCACTGGTATGTCATAATACATAATGTAAAAGAAACAAATAACAAACTTGTCTACAGACATGTAAATAACATGATATAAATGAAGCTTTATGCTGGAATATTATACTGTATATAATCAGGCTTCAAACAGCTATCCTCCACCCTATATAAGATCAACTTCTCTCAAGGTCATCTAGTTTGAGATTAGCCAAAGAGAATTTCAAGCCCAGGTGCTGAAAAAATTGGTCTGTCGACACGCTCACTGAGATCTGGCTGCTGGTAGGGGTTGACATTAACAAGGAGTTGATTGACAGTGTGGACCAGGCCATTCAGCGTAGGTGCAGAGCAGTGAGTTATACGAGCGCGACCTGCCATGAGGCGTCCAGAGTTGATGCGGCGAACGTGAAGTGGAGGACCATCCAGGGGTCGCTTGTGGTCCATGAAGAGCCAAGTGCTGGGGTTGATGCCAGCACAACACACATGTTCTGCAAGTATCAGGTTTTTTACACACAAGCAAGCCAGAAACAGTCATACCCAGAAAATAATAAATATTTGGAACAGGAAGTTTAATGTTCTGGAAGTTCTTAAGAGTTTAAAATAAAATTATGCATTCCATTTTTAAACAATTATTTAAGTTTAGACATTAAAGTTAGTTTACACACGTGTGTACATACACACACACACACACACACGTGTGTGTGTGAGATGGTGGTGATGGGTGGGAGGCTCACAGGGATATATATATATATAGCACATTTATTGCTGGGCCCAGGCCTACAATACCCTTATACTTGTCAAATGTTTCCTCTTTGATGCCTTACCTTTCAGCACATGCTGCTTGATGAGAGCCTCCTGTAGTTCTTTATCTTCCAATATTTTTCTTAGTTCCAATTCAGGAAGTGTTCGGAAAACATGGTCAGAGGGAGCGAGGACAGTGAATGGTCCTTCACCACTTAGCGTTTCATTGAGTCCAGTGTCCTGTTGGAAGAATACAAAAGCCTAAGTAGGTGCAGCAGATAATGAATAAGTACCCTGTATTATACAAGTACCGGTATACATCCTTAAGTGACATAAAACAACTAATGTACAACTATATGAATGGGTTAGATTCCTGAAAAATCATTCGTTAAGTGAATTTTCGTATAGCAAATAAAAGAACATATGGAAAAAATAGGGTTTGGTTCCCCAATGACAAGAAAACTCCAATATCATAACCCAAAAAACATGAATTCAGTTTACGAACTACATAAAACCTACCTAATGAAAAATAATACACAGCTACTATAATTTATTGCCTTTCAACACATTAAAACCATTAATAAAATACTATCTAGATGAAAATATGAAAGCTAAAACCATTAAGAAAAAGCTAAGTGAATGGTTAACATACGGTAACTGCCATTTGCATAGACACTGGCTACGTGACTTAAAGACTCGCCATAGCAACACAGCCCAGCTGGGGATGCTGCTTCTGCCAACCTCAAACAATGCTTCCCTTCCTGCTCTTAACACACAAAGAAATGTTTATTCCCTTATGTTTTTGACCTTACTATAGTTATGTATATCTACCCAAAAATACAAGTTGAAAATCAACCATAACACGTCATAGCTTGGCCCAATGCCATGATTAATCACTATTATACTGTATCAGTGAACACTAATAACAACATTAAATCCAGTGAAATATGGCAGGGAGTGAGGAGATGAGTTACAGGAACAGACAATGCTCTAACTAGTAGTCATTCACTCGCTCCCGTTGCCAGGCGTACGATCGAAATAGGTATGGGAGAAATACATATATTGTAGTCTAATTTGAAAACGGTGATGGGCACAGTGATAAACAAATTATATAAACCATGCATTTACCTACGATAATATAATAAGAAATAACAATTGACAACTCTGTTAATGTTTCCCGCCTTGGTCACCTGTGTCCTGCATGCTGACATCTTAGTTACACGGGCCTAAGATGATCTTTGCTCTTTCTTAGCCCCCAGAACTCCCTAATTTTTTCCGAATTTTCTGAAATCTGGATTTACTTGGTCCTAATCTTTGAGGGTTCACTGTATACCGTATTTTATGGTATACAGGGCACACTTTTTTTACTGAAAAATGGCTAAAAAAATCAGGCTACTTCCTATATGCAAAATTGCAGTCTCTCAAAAGCTAATGAATCCCCCAATTGATGTCTCCAGTAGGCTAAATTCTACATAACCCAACTCCAGAATTAAAAATATTTTATTGCTGACTTAAACACTATTATTTATAATTAATTAAAAAAATATTTATTGTATATAAAAAAAGATGGATTTATAACTACTGTACTGATGATGATAACCCGAGAAGATTAACGTCCGTACGGCAGACACCCAACTCTTCAAAGGTAGCTACCAGTAAGCAGTAACCATTTCTGAACTCTTACAAGCATTACAATCTATTAATGTCATGCCTGCAACATTTATTTTTAAGTCTACAAATACCTGATACGAATCAAGATTTACATTTAAATTTTTTCATACTTGCATCTGTAAACACCGTTGGCAGCATTGTGCCAGGTTAGACTCACCACTGTAACCACCAGACTAATGGACCAAGCTGTGAGGTGTTATGGTTGTTTTTCAACTCTTATTTTCAGGTAGATATACGTAACTTTCTTCATTTATTTTTACTCATTACGTGCACACACCATCCTACATACATATTATGAAAAAAGTAAAAGAAATAATTGTCATAAGGACAAACACAAAGGGAATATACATTTCATTGCACACGAGTTAGTTGACTCAGTGAGGAGCAGGAGGAGGGAGTGTTGCTCTGAAGTCAGCAGAAGAAGCATCTCTGCGGGCCTATGTTGCTATGGTGAAGCTGGGAGTGTATGCAAATGGCTTTCAAATTATTTACTGGTTTGGCAATTACAATATTTTTGGTTGTAACTTATTTATTGGTATTATTTTATTTATTCCTCACATTTACTGGTACTGTATATATTATTTTAAGAAAACTGTGGCTACAGGAGGAAACACCATACACAAAAAAGATTTTCCTAAATATTCCCTACTGAAATGGGGTGTGCCTCATCATTCATATATCCATCCAACCATACGTAGGATAGTGTGTAGCTATGTAACTGAACATATAAACTAATTACAAGTTCAAAAATCACCATTACATAGCTCACACCTCAACCTGGTAGGGAGGGCTAGGGGGATGTGGCCACCCCAGCCGATTACTGGTGGATTCGCGATTTGAATATTTGAAGGGATCCAAATTTGTATCTGTGGGAGAAGCTTTCATACCATGAAAAAGAGGGATATTCACAGTCATCTTTAAGTAAACAATTGATGAAAATTAAAATTAAAGTAAATAAATCTACCGATGACAATAATACCTTCAACATTGATGTGAAGATAGAGAAGTCTTCGTCTTCCTCCAGGTGCTGCATTACACTGTTCTTGGGCATCTTTAACATTTTCTCCACCACGTGAACTACCGCACCACATGCCCGGGAGTCCAGGGTGGTCACACGACTGCACCCAGCTGTCAGACGAACATGGTGCCGGTTGCCGTTTCCAAGAACGCCAGCAAGAAGTGGGGACTGGAAGTGTCAAGAAAAGTTAATATGCAGTGTACAAAAAATGTAGAAGACACACAACATTTCAAGAACTGTTTCCACCATCTAATACTAATCATTCTTTGGGCTTGGTAAAAAGAGAAGGTAATTATACACTTTAAATTCCAATTCTGAGAGAAAAAGTTTTTTCATCCATAATCTTGATTTCATCGATTTTGTTCAAAAACTCAATACAGTGGTCCCTCGGTTAACGAGCACAATCAGTTCAAGAAGGTTGCTTGTTAACCGAAAAACTCGTTAACCGAAACCATTGTTTCAATGGGTTTTTGGGTAATTGGTTCCAGCTCACCGAAAATTGCCTAAATTCAACAAAAAGGGTAGAAAAGTACACTTACTTTGAAGTGTGTATGTACAAGGCTCCTGGATGATGATGGGAATTAGAATGGGGGTGGAGGAGAAGGGAGAAGAGAAGGCATTTGGGTGGAAGAGAAGTCACCCCTTGGCGCCATTTCACCCATAAAATTTGAGTTCTTTTGGTGTAATTCAAGATTATTTTCTTTAAATCAACACTGCACTGCATTAAATATTGTCAACATGTAAAATAAATTTCAAAATGACCAATAATTTGCTTGGAAACAGAAAAAAAGCATTTAATTGAAGAGAGTCTCAAGCAAGATGTTACCTCCACTGAAAAGAGAGAGAGACTAACGCCTGTTTCGTGTGTTGCTAGGCTGGATGGCGTGCCAGAAACTAGTTTCTTTACCTGCAATTATGTTCAATAACTGTTAAAATGACTAAAAAATTTAATATTAAACTTTTAAAATTTTTGAATAGTATTAACTTCTTGATATTTACTAAAATGGTAAGGAATATAAGCCGTAGAACCGATTACTGTATTGGCAGACTAATACTACAGCTGGTGGACCATCAAATGCAAGAGAAAACATGTTGAGGTCAGCTCGTAAGAAACTCGTTAATTGAGGGATTGCTCGTTAACCGAAGTTAAGAATCTTATGGAAGGTAACTCGTTAACCGAATTCTCGTTAACCGAGGCGCTCGTTAACCGAGGGACCACTGTACAGTATTTGTAAACCTGAACATGCTGATTAAGATCTGTCATCCACAATTCAATATTTGGATTATCTTGCCTAAATGATTACTGGAAATTTTTAATCACTTTTGCATTGCTAATTACTCGCCACAGTCAGTTTTGGTGTTTGTGTGTTATCCTGGATGTACTCAAGTACAGTTTCTATAAGAAGGGGCTGGGGTTGTGCGTGTCTCACCTCTCTCCTGAGTATTGCATAACTACCACAGGAAAGAAGAGCTCTGAACAACAGGCAGAGTCCCAAGGCTGTCCTCACACTCAGCAAGCAGCAATGGTGGGAGAATGCAAAAGATAGGAATTGTATTCGACAAATTTAATACCTGTATCTACATCATGGGAAAATGGGCCTCAGGGTAAAATAATTAAGGATACCTGTACTACATACTCCAAGCATACTTACATTTTCATTTTGAAACTCATGAAACCGAGTAAAAATATTAATGAAGCAAATAGAAACAGTTAAGTACATTAATAACAAATATTGGCCAACCAGCATGCAACCTGACACTTGGTGAAGAAGAGAAGTTAACAAAACCAAAAGGTCAAACTGTTTTCAGATGCATTATATTGAGATGCCATTAATGAAAGGTAAAAAATGTGAATCATGACAAAACACCAAGAAACCCTGATCACTTTTGAACAGTGTTATACATAAGGTAAATAAGCCACTAATGTACGGAGCTGACTGCCATTGTATTGGTATGGTTATGCATGACTGATGCATGTACCTGGTATTGAAGTGATACTTGACTAGTTAAAAACCAAACAAATAATATTCAACGATCAGCTTGGTAATCTTAAAGAGTTAAACACTCCAATCCAAAGAATACTGTACAAGGTAATTTAAAGTTCTCCCATTTTGAATCACTGCTCTAATCTAATAATTCTAAAGTGCATATACTGTATTGAGAATGATCAGGAGGGTTATTAAACATATTCAGCTAGACTAAATGTCTTAACCACTTGTTTACCTTAAAGGTATTGAGAAGTATTTACAGTCAATAAGCCTTCCAGATGTTTACCTCCAATACTTCCAAGCTACTTTGGGTGTACTATCCTCCCTCTCCTTCCATGATTTATCTAGCTTGTCATGGGTTTTCCCATAAAGCCTGTGCTATACATCACAAATGGTGGAATAATATCATAAACGGAGGACTATTCCTGAAATCCCTTTTTGTAATTGAAGGCAAGCACAGTTCAGCTTCCCACCCCCCTCCCTACAGTGTGGAATAATAGTGGCTAAATCTGGCATGGCAGAAGCCCTGATGGCAGGTTCACTCCTGGAAAGCCATTTTCTACAATCAATTGGAGGTGGAAATTATGTGCCAGGTTGACATTTTACAAGTCCTTCAATCTTGTGGCCTTGAATGACAACATCTATACCATTTGGGGACCATTTTCTCTCTGGTAATTGATGGAATGAAAGCAATATCAAAGCACTGCCACTGTACTCAGGGAACATGATAAGGTGGCTATATGTTGAGAAAGACATGTCTCTTTCAGGGTCCTCCCACTCAGGAAATGGGTATCAGACTCAATTCCCCAGTTAGTGTACACCTAAGTCAAATATTATCTCTCTAAACCAAAAGCCTTCAGAAAGAATCACCGTACTTCTCGATGTGCCATTTGTAACTTACCCGAGAGTACAGATTGATCCTAAGTGGCTGACCAGCCCGAGTAGTGGCTATGTGGTCATTAGCGATGTCCTCAGCTTGCAGGGAAGGTGTGGCCATGTGGTAGCTCAGAATATTTCTCAGTTTAGTGTAATTACTCTGTAAGTGGTGAACAAAATCATAAATTCTCTTACTCTATAAAACTGAAATAATATACCAAATTAAATCTCAAATCAAACAAGTATCAGATAAAGGTAGATTGTTCAGTTATTCTTAAATTCACCAAGAAAGAAAAAACTCAAAAGTTAAATCATATATATCAGTACAGTCGAGAATCATCTGTTAACTACAATGGAACTCTGGTAATGAAGACACTCAGGGGATGCAAGTGTGCACCTTAACAAGATATCTTCACTTGGGAACATGGAGCACTTTAATCTGTACAAAGCTAAATCAGTAACCTCCTATGTCACCAACCAGCTTTAAGGGTTCCATAATATATCAGGCCTGTGTCAATGTGTCCTGTTGTGTGAATAGCCAGCAGCAAGGTGTCCCATTATCCAGCTTCAACTCATTCCATAAAATACTCCTCTGACAAATATTAAGATATAGCAACATCTATACAATACTGAACATAACTCTTAAACAAACAGTCCTATGGTTGATCTGTCTATGGAAACTTTTCACTGTGTATACAATGTTGACTCACCGATGTACTTTGTCTCTGTGTGTTTATGATCTCTCTCTCTCTCACTGCTCAGACCTACTACAGGTACCAGAACACACCGACCTCTATACAGTGTATGTTCATCATATAATTTACCGTAAGATCATCCAGGACTTCTGTTGGCATTTCCTCAAAAGCTCTGTTGCTTGGGGCAAAAACAGTAACATCTGTCAGTTCTGAAAGTTCATCCATCAGTCCTGCTTGTTCAAGAAGGTCCAAGAACCTGGTTAGGTTATGACCCTCCAGCACTTCGATTACTGGCTTTGCTGAGGGTGAAGAAAGAGTTTGTTTCAAAGACAATAAATCAATATTTTCCCACACTAATGTAACTGTGATGGTCTTTTATGAATTCCACCTTGTGTATATGGTATGGGTTTACGATACAATTTATGTTAGGAAACTTAGGATGACTTTCATAACAGATGATGGGAACACAGTATTTACACTCTGGTAACAAATTAGGGTATGTGAAAATATGTACCAAACACATTAGCATCTACTACTATACTATCTTATATAACAGTAATTATCTCAAGACATTATTTTTACATGTTTAGTTGTCATGTACAGCAACAACCAGTACAGTGGGGTATGCTATAACGAACGGTTTTACCTATAAAATTGAGAATGCTATAACGAACGCAACTCCTACAACGAACGCGGATGAATACCGGACTATGTCGCCTGGCGCATGAATATTGTTGTACAGCAGCTCACAACAAGAGTGTCAGGCGCCATCTTTGTCTCATTGTGTAGCCAGTGCACCACTGTTATTGTTGAAATTTCGTCTTTTGATGTGGAAATTCGTGTTATTTGTATAACTATTTTGTTATACAAGTATACAATTGTAACATTGAATTGTCCAAAGCGAGTGAGAAAGCTAATAACCCTTAAAACTAAGAAAGAAATCATAAAGAAACGTGAGGATGGAAGAAGCATTGCGAAACTTAGTGATGAATATGGGATGGCTAAATCGACTATATGTACGATTTTGAAGAATAAAGAGGAGTTGAAAACTGTGCAAGTGGCTAAGGGAATCTTTAGACTTAGCAAAGCAAGGTGTAATGTGATTGAAGAGATGGAAAATTTACTCTTAGTGTGGATAAAGGAGAAAGAAATGGCAGGTGATAGCATTAGTGAAGCTATAATTTGTGAGAAGGCCAAACAATTGTTTAAGGACCTTAAAGCCAAGACTCCCAGTGGAAGTGATCGCGCTGTGCCAGTGTTTAGGGGTACCTGCATGCTAAACAACACTAAGGTAAGATAAAGTACTGTATTTTTTACATTTTCCACAGAAAATTTTCAGTGTTAAGTGGTTGTACTTAGGGGCCTGGGACGGATTAATCCTATAACGAACGAATGCTATAACGAACGAGGTTCTAGAACCAATTAGATTCGTTATAGCATACCCCACTGTACTGTTATGAAAAAAATTCATATCCTTCCTGAAGTCACCAAATTATTTAATATTTTAAAAAAAAATTCTAGTCAAACTGTTTCTCTTTACATTATTCATCAACCCATAATTGTGGAACAAGTCAATGCCTTCAACCAGACCAAACATTAGACCTCAGTAAGGAAGTAGTTTGTGTGAGTGTGTGGAAAGAAAAATTTGTACCCAGGGAAGAAAAATTAACTATAAAATGTCCAGTCTTTGAGAAGCTCTGGTTTTCTCAGATCCAGTTCCATGGGTCTGTTCCTGTAGTGGTATTGCGTTCTTAAATACATTTGAAATGCATATCCATTTATGAGACGAGAGAGAGGAACATCTTCTTCATCAAAACATAACCTTCAAAAACTCTAATTCGAAAGACATTCGATACAAAATAATTTATGACTTTACTGTACATGTATAAATCCACAAAAAGCTGATAATGGACAAACTAATAGTTTAAGACATTAAAGGCTCAGCATAATGGTATATTTATAAGCAAGAACACTACAGCAGACCTAATGAATGATATATTCTTCAGTAAGTAACTTTAACTATAACCTACCTTCCTGGGGCATAAGAGGACTATCAATGATGTGAAGGACACCATTGGTACCAACTATGTCCCTGACCACAACCTGGGCATCCTCTATGAACACCTTGTCATCTTCACTTTTCTCCAGAAGAAGGTATTTATCAAGCAAGTTGACTGTGCGAGCCTTGCCCTGGACTGCTGCAGAACAGATCACATTGGGCAGGATATGGTTCTTCACCACAGCTGTTGGGAAACAAAAAAAAAAGTGCATAAAAGGAAGATGACAAAATACAATAAATTTAAGAATGACTGATGGACAAATTCTTCAGATAAAGCACTTGGCAACACTAATAAATTCTAATAATACTGTACACATATTAGTTTGAATTTTCATCTATATTCTCTGTAGTAGAACCTCAGAATTCTTTAAGTCAGAAATACACAAGTCTCTTTTGATAAATAGTAATAAAAAAAATATTGAAACAAAATTTCATGCATAAAAAACTAAAAAGAAAGGTCCAGCTGATGGTGAGTAACTCATAAACAATGAACAAAATACCAACACACAGATTAGATGAGCAATAAACTCTCACTCATACAGAAGGTTCACAAAAAACAATCCCATCCAAGAACACTAGGTATTAAATGGCTAAAGAAAGTTTTCATGTACAGTACTGAATACTGTATATAACACTCACAGTCCAGACATGAACTGCCCTCAATAAGAGCCTCAAGGACAGACTCAGGCAAGGTTTGGAAGGCAGCATCAGAGGGAGCAAATACAGTCAACTGGCCGGGCTCTCGCAGCTTTGTCAAGAGGTTAGCCTTGCTTACCACTGTGGATAGAATAATGACACAAAAATTCATAAACCAAACCATAAAATTTCCGAAAATCATAAATGAATTATTGTCAGGGACACTTAGATAACATGTTAGTATATTTATTAAACAAGGAAAAATACTTACATCTCTTGAGAACTGATAACTGAGGGTTTGAACTGATAAGATCAGCCAGGCTCTTGGTGACGGGCTCGAGTACACTGTCAATGGTGTGAACAACTCCATTAGTGGCGTATTGGTTGACACTAACAAGTCTGGCACAGTTAACTGTGGCCGCTGGTGGGTTGGTGCTGTAGGTGTTGATCCTCAGAGTGGAGTTGTCAACCATGCTGTGGAGGACCTTGACAAGAGAGATGCAATAGTTAAAAGCAGGAACAGGAGAGAGTGGAACAGATGAAGGCACCAGTGACCCTTCCTTGACAGACAAAGGCAGGGATGAGTGTTAAGATATTAGCCTGGAACACCTCAGTTTCAGTAAAATAGAATGAGGACATATCTGAATTATTTTTTACATAGAATGTGCAAACCCAGAATTTCAATGGCAGAAACAATGACCCTGACCTAGTCCAGTGACACATGATCAGGCACCTTACTCTCCCTGGTAACTATCTGTACACTATTATGTTCATTAATGTTAGACTGGTATGTGCCTCCGAGTATTGTAGAGTACTGTACATAAAAAGAGAAGAAACATTACACAGTAGCTAAAAAAATAACCATCTATAGCATGTTTATGTGAAACGTCTATTTAATGGACTATATGGAGAAAAGTCCATTATAGTAAAGTTTCTCTGTACAGTACTGTATTTAAAATGTCAATTACACTGTGCCCATAAGTTTTAAATCACCTTTATATACATTTTCTTAAAAATATAGACAATCTTTGTGGTGTAGATTAATACAATATAACCTTTTTCTTTTATATTTTTAATTTCTACTCTTCTTATTTTTTTGCCCCCTAAGCCCCGTTGTGGGTTGTTCGACCTGTGCTTGGGGGGCTAATATATACACACATTAGTTTTCACTTCCCCAAAAATGTCATTTGACATAAAAAATTTGCCTGACCTAATACAGTACAATACTGTACCTTGCATTTTGGTACTTGGGGTCATACCATGGATTTTGTTCAAATATCATAAAAAAGGTACTACTTTACATACTGATTAAGGATCAGGGTTCACAATTAAAAAGGTTGAGCACTGTATAATATAATGATGATTCAATCTGAATAACATAATAAAGTATCTCACTCAATCAACCATTTATTTATGAACACTGAACACTCTCTGCCTCACACACACAATACTGTACAGTATACCTGTACTTTCTCATAGTTAGTGATTCACTTAATCTCCTATCAGATATATCAACATAAGATCTACTACTTGTCTCACCTGTTCATCATGGAGATCACTAGCATAGTAAATACCCTTAGTCATGTGAGACATAACAATACTCTGGGTGTCAGCAGAGCGGCGGCGACGGATGTATACTTCATTAAAAGAACGATCCTCATTAAGGGCGTTGTCCAATTCATTCTGGAATTTATACAATACACGAGTTAAATGCAGGATCATACACTGGTTAAACTCCTACAGGTAATACTCGCTATCATTACTGAAATTATTTTAGGCATTAGGGATAATAATAAGTACTGTAACCTGAAAGTTTACAAAGATGGCCGTTCGTGTGTGGGTACATTTAACTGCTTGGGTTGTTGTTCCGGTGGTGCTTACAGTAGGTTAGGTTAGCTTAGGGTAAGTTACATAAAATTTTTCTTAGAGGAAATGTTCAAACTTAACCTATAATCAGGGTTGGAAAAAGTGTCATAATTGATTAGTGATAAGACACTACTGTACTTGTATATTAAATCATGCCTGAAATATCATTAACTTATAAAACCACAAAAATATATAATTGTAATATTAATGAGAAACCATGAAAAATGACCAGTAATCCTTTGACAACTCGGCATTCGATAACTCATAATTTCATATAACTCGGCATGGATGTACCTGTATTCTCAGAATGTATTTGTGTGACTCGGGATATATGTAAAATGATCTGGGAAAATCTCGGCATATCTGGCCACCTGCATCACCTACCGTGCCTCTGTCACCTACCATGCTTCACTCTTCACCCACAGTGCTGTAAGTGTTACTTTTTCACATTCAGTAATTACATGTACAGTACAGTACTGCAAAAATTTTCTTAATTAAAAAATAATTATGTTTAATGTACAAACTAAATTAATATAGTGTAATACAATTAATGTGACAGCTGCTAAATTACAGTAACTAGGTACCGTACTAATTTACAGTAGTTAGGTCGATTAAAGGTGTTTGTGAACAATACATTGGGGTTTTTCTTGTATTTAGGTTCTGAACTACAATAGTTATGTACTTATTTACAGTGGTTTCTAACGGCACACCTTATTTCCATGGGTGACAAGAAATAGAATAATTCTAAATGGATGTCACTTAGAATATACTGTACTGTATACTGTATCTAATGCATTTCAAGGCCAGCGAAGGACAGTAATTATCTCAAGTTGGAGTACAGTATATAATAAATGAACAGTATCACAGCACATGAGAAATTATTCCACAAAATAGACTGAAATAATAATCTAAATGTCTTTCAAGAACTAAAGGAACAGTGAAACCATAAAAAGTTATATTTTCCATCAAGAGGAAAAGCAGTACAGTACAATACAGTTCTGTGAGCTCTTTCATCAGTCTTTTAGTGTTCTCTTTTGTGTTTCAGTCAAGTAAGTTGCCTTCTCTTAAAAAAGAAGCTTTACAACCATCACTCGCACTTTAGCATTCAAATTTGGCGCCACAGATCAAGCTGATTTGTTTACGTTTATCTTGCCCAGGCCTACCAACCTTCCCGAGTTGTAGCATTATGGTTACTAAATGATAACCCAAATGTACAAGTTGCTAATGGAGTTTGACGAATTCATTTGTCAGGTTGCTAAAACTTAACCTGACAATCGGAATTCCTCTTTGGACTTGCTGCCCAGAATGTTGAAAAAAATTGGCCGTAAGGTCACCAATCGTATGTTCAAGGAATATACAGCAGAGGATTCCTTGCCAATACTCCTGGGGCAGAAGTCACATCACTACTGCACTCCTATTCAGAATGCTACCATCATGTTATCTACTCTTTCATTTACAGAGCATTTCCTGTAGTATATTGTACCTACAGTATTTTCATATCCTCTACCCACTCCGAAGAGCAGATTCATTATTTCAAACTATCCCAACTTCTTATATCTAAAATTCATTAGAAACAAAAGCAAATTTCAACTGAATAAACATTAGGACTCTAAGAGTTCTGACTTAACAAATCAGTCCTTGGAATCATTAATATTGCCAGCTTTCTGTTCTTAGTCACCAGGTCAGTGGGGTACTGGTGCTGTTGTAAGGGATATTTGTCCTGAAAGATTGTCCTAATATAAAATCAGTCTACACCATGACCAGTTTTTAAGCTTCTCCATAATTCTTTAGTCACACTGTCTTCCTTCATTATATTTTCCTTTGTATAAGACGGTAGAAACATTTAAAAGAGTTCAAATGTAATACAGTTACTACACATGAAAACAAGGTGTCACCTGTTTTAACACAGCAGAGTCCTAGTACCTCAAACACACACCTGCATTGTCTCACACACAGCCAAGGGTCCCAGTACCTCACACTCACACCTGCATTGTCTCACACACAGCCAAGGGTCCCAGTACCTCACACTCACACCTGCATTGTCTCGCACACACAGCCAAGGGTCCCAGTACCTCACACACCTGCACTGTCTCACACACCAGAACTGAGCTGGTCTGGAGTCCTCAGTACTGCACCATCAACTGATCTACAGACTCTACAAACGACCATAACTAACCTCTGCCTCTAGGTCAGCTGTGTACTCCTGCATGGCTTCATTAGTGGGGACAAACATAGTGATGTTCTCCTTGAGCATCTCATCCATCCCAAGTGCTTTTGTCAGAGAGAGGAAGTCTGTTGTCCCAATCTCCTGTAGTATCTCTGGCAGATCATGCAGCTCAACTGGAGAAGTCAATTTAAAGCCATGAACTTATAATATGGGTATAAAAAATTTACATAAGAGAAATGAACTTAAAATTAACTATTCATGTAACACAATACATACAGTAAACACATTCCAGTCTCAATAAACTTAACTTTCTTTTTTGATGAATTTCATAAAGAATATCTAGCTAACGTAAGCATCACAGGAATAGGTAGTTACTTGACTTCTCTTGTTCCTAAAAGTTCCACTACAGGAGGGGGGCTTGTCCTCCCTCCACTCATAATCTTCTTCCTCACTATGCACTTCTATATATCATCTACTATAGTAATTACTCTTAAAATATCAAACTAACTATGATAAAATCTTGACTTTTATTGTTAAATATCATTATAGGGAACAATTTAATTAATCTTTGCATCAATTCAAACTTGTGGGCAATGGTATCATGCTCCCCTTTAACAACAAAAGCCTCCTTTTTCAATAATACTATTTCCCCTTCATCCTACACTGACCTCCACTTTCTTCTGGTGAACTCACAACAATACTGTATTCTCTCTCCTCACCTTTGGTACACGCTGAGCCCTCCCTGACATAGCTGTGACAACACTGGTATGTCACCACCACCGTCTTGTGGAGGCCGCGGCGTGAACTCCTGGAAATATATTACAGCACACATTAATAATATATCATCACATCATGGAAAACTAATAAAAAAACACACAGCTTTTTACCTTAACCTCCAAGATACATTTAGTGCTGCAGTATTTGGCTTTTTGTAATTAGAAAAACTGTTAACAAAACTTCTGAACACAAATACACTTACATATTCTACCTTTACTCATAAACCTTTCTTCCTTAACTACCAACACTGAAACATTCATTTACTCTCCTGTATTCTTAACATTTTTTTTAAACATTTGTGTAGTTTTGTATCTCTCCACTACTTAGTCTGTAGCTCAATACTTGCTTAGGCAATTTGTCTTCCTTCAGATATATAAGATGTAAAGAAAATTGTAAAAATGTGAGAGGAAGACCAAGAAGAGGGAGATGGCCATACAATAAGGAAGTAGAATGATGGCCATACAATAGGGAGAAGGAAGATGGCCATACAATAAGGAAGTAGAATGATGGCCATACAATAGGGAGAAGGAAGATGGCCATACAATAAGGAAGCAGCATGATGGCCATACAATAGGGAGAAGGAAGATGGCCATACAATAAGGAGAAGGAAGATGGCCAAACAATAAGGAGAAGGAAGATGGCCATACAATAGGGAAGTATCATGATGGCCATACAATAAGGAGAAGGAAGATGGCCAAACAATAAGGAGAAGGAAGATGGCCAAACAATAAGGAGAAGGAAGATGGCCATACAATAGGGAAGTATCATGATGGCCATACAATAAGGAGAAGGAAGATGGCCAAACAATAAGGAGAAGGAAGATGGCCATACAATAGGGAAGTATCATGATGGCCACACAATAAGGAGAAGGAAGATGACCATACAATAGGGAGAAGGAAGATGGCCATAGAATGACCATTTAATACAAAAGCATTGTGACTGAACCCGCACACGAAGATTGGACACCCCGAGCTTATATCACCCGACGATTAAACACTCTAATGGTACAGTCACCTGCACCTGTACCTCATATGGTGGCTGGCTTATATAGTATCGCTCGTCTGGCTATTGTGAGATTCCTTTGGGCCATTCTGGGACTTTTAAAGAGATGTAAACAAACACAGAGTTGCCACGTCTCACAAAAGATGCCAACCATTGTACCAGGTATAAGTGCAGGCGACTGTACCATGGGGGTTAGGTATACAGGGTGTCTAATCTGTGATCCCTCAGGCCTCAGCAGACAACATGAATGATAAACAAACGAATCTGTTGACGAGAAGTAAACTAAGATATTACTCACTTGGAGGTGCAGGTGTACTTGTCTCTCATCTCAGTACAAGATGTTACCTCCATGTTGCCGAAGGAGAAGATGAAGGAGGAGCCAGAGGGGGACTGGGATATGCCTTCATCTTCGGTTTCCTCTGCCTCCCCTTCATCAATCTCCTCCCTGTCCACACACACGTTGGGTCTGGCAAGGAAGAAAAAACACTTGTTAAAATGTCGCCTCTCCATTGTCTATTACAACAATAAACAATATATTTACCAATAGACGTGTGTCACCGTGGGTGTAAGAGTGTGGACCAACGGAAACACAAAGGTAGGAAGGTGTGATATAGCTCAGGGAAGAAGTATGAACTGATGTGAGTGGAAAGGTGTGGAACAGGTCAACGGGAGAGGAGGAGAATGTTTGGTTTATATAACGTGATTAACTTACACACTCGCTTCTCATCTGGACAATGTGTTATCCCTTTCTCACAAATAGTTCCCTAAACAACCCTAGCCTTGTTAACTAGGCTAAAGATTATTGCTGAGCTGGATCACAAAATATATAAAAGACAGCTACCACAACATTTAAAGTTCTGTAAATATACTATAATGCTTCCCGGAGGTGTTGAGCTACAAAATCCCTCTTGGGACTATGGATGAAAGAAAGAGGATGACATCTACATCAGCAAGTCAATATGTGAACCCCAAGCAACATGCACGTGTCATCAGTTCAAGCAATGGACGATCTTACACGCCAACAGGGGAGGGTCTCTTGACCAGCGTACTTATTGTCAGTTAGCACAGAATGACTTCCTTATTATCATTCGCTTAGCAGGATGCTTCTAGATATGTCTCACTTAACTTGCACACAAACTTACCACAGAGTGACTCCTGCACGACCGAACCTGACACACACACACACACACACACACACACATATCTCTCACAAAATCTAAACTACAAGTCACATTAATCCTGACGACCGTGTCGAAGGCAAAACAAACAAAGCTCTTGACGTCACGTCCTCCAGTAGGGCAGGAGAGCTTCCCGAGTAGGGGGGGGGGGGCACACCCAAGGTCAAGGTTTATATTTGTTATGTCAGTCGGTTCTTGTATATACCCTGTACATTCGTGGTCCCCAACCTCTTAAAGGCTTTGGGCCACATTTGTCATTGTAAATATAGTGGAGGGCGCCACAACTTTGGATCTACATTCAAGAAACAAAAATCTCGTATATACTGTACAGTTATTTGCAGTTTTACACGTCTAACCGTTACCAATTGCATAATTTTTACATTTACTCTTGGACAGGACGTGTGTATTTACCCCAGTGAGAAGGCTGGCTCTCTCTGGGCCCGGTCTGGGGGTAAATACACACGTCCTGTCCACGACATTTATATCAAGTTATTTCATATTTACATTAATTTCACTCTTACAAAGAATCCCAAATACTTCACAATTTTATAATACACCGTTGGGGGACCACTGCTGTACATATTAAAACAAGTATTGTTACGACTAAACGATCCCAAGTAACAGCAGATGCTCTCCACTTTTTACTCGTAGTTGGGACACTGAGGAGAAACAGATGGTCTTTGAACGAAGCTTTAACCAAGAGTTTACATTAATGTACAAGTGTCAAGAGGAATCAAGCCCAGATTTACCGTGGTGTCATTGAGCCTCATATTCCACACAATCCTGTAACCAACTAACTAGAGATGATGGAGAAAGCTTTGTGTGGTCGCCAACACTCACAAAATCTCTTCCTCGAAGATAAAGTATTACAGCCAATAATAAACTCAAGATTTACCATAACGACAAACAGTATTTAAATATTCAAAACTTTATTATGGCGTGAGCAACTGAGTAAACAGAACCAAAATCACTAGACATATAAGACATTCTATAATTCCACTAAAATCTTTTAAATGCTGTGAAGATGCAGGTGACAATCCCAAGGAGGTGAAGACGGAGGGGGATGTAAACAGTTTGGATGTGTTCAACTTCAAACAAAATACCCATGGAAATGGGTTTTAATTTTGTTTGTTTCAATCTCACATATTTTTAAGGGGAGTGGGGGGGTCAGTGTAGGTGTAGACAACGATGATGGGAGGTCAGTGTAGGTGTAGACAACGATGATGGGAGGTCAGTGTAGACAACGATGATGGGAGGTCAGTGTTGGTGTAGACAACGATGATGGGGGTCAGCGTAGGTGTAGACAACGATACGGTTCAGTTCTGGTGCCCCTATTATAGAATGGATATAAATTCACTAGAGTCGGTGCAGCGAAGAATGACAAAAATGATTCCGGGACTTAGAAACCTTCCATATCAGGATAGGTTAAAGAAACTGAACTTGCATTCCCTAGAAAGACGAAGAGTGCGGGGAGATATGATAGAAGTGTTTAAGTGGGTGAAAGGAATCAATAAAGGGGATATAGATAAAGTTCTTATAATATTCAAGTTGGATAAGTTCAGGTTTAGGAGGGAGATAGGAAGAAACTGGTTCACAAATAGGGTGGTGGACGAGTGGAACAAGCTTAACAACTTTGTAGTAAGTGCTGGAACGCTGGAAAGTTTCAAAAGGAGGCTAGATAGATTCATGGATGATAGAGAGTGGTAGTAACTCTGACAGGAGCTGCCATGCACAGGCCAACCGGCCTATTGCAGACTCCTTATTTTCTTATGATGGGGGTCAGTGTAAGTTGTTACCCTGAATTACGCAACAATGGAGGTAGTTAGACGGACGTGATCTCTCTCTCTCTCTCTCTCTGTGTCTACCTGGAGTTCCCAAACTTTCTCTCTCCCCGGGCAGACAGGTGAGTGACCGTGAGGTGACTAAGGTCTCCCTGTCATTAACTGATCTGTTTTCTAATGCCCCCTCATTATTTATGCTTAATATTTACACCCAGTTGTTATGGATGAAGACAAAGGAACATAGCCAGCCTCATCCCCCCAAGCACATAGACAGTTTCTCGGCTCCAAAACGATCAGAAAGTTATAGGAATGATGTAAAATTTAGTTAACATCGTCCTACCTTGTCTGCTAAAAGAAAGAAAAATCTAAATGTACTGTGCCAAGAGTTACCACCTTTTCCCTGCTACCTGGAACTCCTGTTGACCGGACCTGTGTTTGTATTACCACAGGCGGGTTCTAGGAACTTCCCAGACCGCTCAAGTCTCACACTCAGGCCGTGTGTATGTGGCTGTAATTTCCTTTGTTCCGCCGATTGTCTGTCACACACTATTTCTTTTACGGTCTAACTACTGTAAATCATATAACACTTCCTTTATCAACGTTTTATATCGAAAAATTATTATATCTTGTTAAATGGAGTTTGATGTTGACTTTAATGTGAATAATTAACAGAAAATCTTCATAATCCACATCATTATTTATTTTTTTCACGGTTTTAAAAAAAATATGAATTTTACTTCCTTGTCGACTTGATTCATCTAAACAAGTTAAAACAATACACCATCACCAGCTCGAGGTAATTTATGTCAGATTTCTCTTAACCTGCGCTGACAATATAAAAAAAATGAGAAACTAATTTTTTTTTAATATATCTTAACAAATAAAAGAAAAGAAGAAATGTTTGTTGTGTGCGGCTGGTAAATACATAAACACTGCAGGTAAGTTAAGTATACAGTTCACAGGTGAGCCTCATTAGTGTAGCTCGACACCCGGACACACTGTCACTCCCTGGGGGCACGACGGATCCCCAAACTACAGGTCGCGACCTCATTTACGGTCACGAAGTTTATTTGGGGGTCGCTAGGGATTACTATCTGCGCCACACCACCACCTCCACACGTATCTATAACTGTGAGGGGCAACTAAATGATATATTGGAGAAAACAGTGGAATCTATTAACTTAAACAAGAATAATATAGAACTGATTAATCCTAGACACTTGCCAAGGCGGTAAAGAGCCAGTGTGTGAGTACAAGTTTGTTTCCCCAGACACGCCGCTCCACACTCAGGAGGGCTGGTTGACGGCCGGCTACCTGGCGTCACGGGACTCCCTTTGTTCGTTCCTTCGCGAGTCAATGTGTCTGTTTTATAGCATGTGGAATACAGAATTTGGTAGTTTCTGAACGACTTCCGTATAAAAGGTTTCTTATATACTGTATATCTTTGCGATACCTTGATGAAATTAATTGAACTGAAATACTTGTTGGGGGTCGATATTGATATAAGAATATAAGAAAGTGGGATACTGCAGGAGGCCGACTGGCCCATACAGGGCAGATCCCTTTCACACCCATCCCAGCACTTCCATGTGCCTATCCAACTTCGTCTTGAAGCTCCCTAGCGTCCCCGATCCTACTATAGCACTCGGTAGCCTATTCCACATATCCACAACTCTATTACCAAACCAGTGCTTGCCTATATCCCTTCTGAATCGGAATTTATCTAATTTAAAGCCATTTGTTCTAGTTATTTCTGAGCTTCAGAACATCTTCCATTTTACCCTTGTTAATCCCACTTACCCACTTGAACACCTCTATCATATCTCCCCTAACTCTACGCCTCTCTAATGAATGCAAGCCTAAGCTTTTCAGTCTTTCTTCATATGGAAGGTTTCTAATATTATGGATCATTTTTGTCATTCTTCTTTGTACTCTCTCCAAAGAATCTATGTCCATTCTATAATAAGGACACCAGAATTGAACCGCATAATCCATGTGTGGCCTCACTAATGCTAGGTAAAGTTTCAAGATAACGTCAGCAGTTCTGTTACTCACACTCCTAGATATGAACCCAAGAATCCTGTTTGCCTTGTTGCGAACGCTAATACATTGTTTTCTAGGTTTCAAGTCGTTGCTAACAAATACACCTAGATCTTTTTCACAATCTGAGTTTTCTATTTCCGTGTTACCTAGTTTATACTTAACGTTTGTATTCGTCTTCCCTATCTGTAGTACCTTGCATTTATCAGTATTAAAATTCATTTGCCAGTCTACTGACCACTCATGTAAGGTATCTAGATCTCTTTGAAGGTGTTCAAAGTCACTGTCTGAATTTATCACTCTCCCCATTTTGGTATCATCTGCAAATTTACTAATCCTACTAGTTATACCTAAATCAAGATCATTAATGAATATAACAAACAGCAAAGGGCCTAATACAGATCCCTGGGGAACTCCGCTTTTGACCGCACCCCAGTCTGACTTAAATCCATTGATGCTGACTCTTTGTTTCCTACCAGTTAACCATGACCTAATCCATTTTAATAATGATCCACCTATTCCATGTGCTTCTACCTTCCTTATCAATCTCTCATGAGGGACTCTAACGAATGCTTTACTGAAATCTAAATAAAGTATATCATATGACTTATCTGGGAGGGTGATGTCTTTGGAGGCCTGTGTGTGTGTGTGTGTGTGTGTGTGTCCTTTGACCCTGGTTAGGACCTCGTCATTCGCCACCGCCCCCAGCTGACCAAGTTCCTGGGAAAATGGCCCCTGGGAGAGTTAGAGAGTTACTGGGGGTGAGGTGAGGCCTGTGGGGGTGAGGTGACCGGGGGTGAGGGGTGACCTAGAGGCTGGCAGGAAGTCATAAAGACACACACACGGTCTGACAGTCAACAAGTAATTAAGTCAGGAATAGAAAGTCCATTATAATTTTAAGATACCTGGGTAAGACTACAGTATACACACACAGCACTACGTTACACACACACACAGCACTACGGTACACACACACACAATACTACGGTACACACACACGCCACCAAGGTACACACACGCGCAGCACTAAAGTAAACATACACAGCACACATAGCACAGGTGGGAGGTAAGGTGATGGAGGGTGAGGTGGGGGTGGGAATCTCTGCTAAACAATCCTTGAGCGTTATTTCAGTACGGTACAACAAGTTCACATCCTCCCCCTGCCAGAACAGCTTGGAGGGACCTGACCATACTAACACACACACACACACACACACACACACACTACACGCCCTTAACCAACTTTCACGATGAGAATGTAGTATTTAAGATTGTTTTAGTGTTTTTGTTTTTGTCGTCGAAAAAACTATCTTCATTGTTATTAACTGTGTATTGTGGGGTTTATGATGCCCCCGTAACAAGGTACAAGTACACGGCCCCGTCAAGCAACGACCCCATGACCCTGAAGATTGGCGGGTTACTGGGTCTCAGGGAACCAGTGTGTGTGTGTGTGTGTGTGTGTGTGTGTGTGTGTGTGTGGTCTTCCTCACACATCTGGTAAATGCATTTTCCTCAAATCATCTTAGACGGATAACCTCAAGTGCATGGCCGGGTCTGGTGTCAGTGTGGGTGGTGGGGGGGGTGGGGTGATATAGTGTGGGTGGTGGGGTGTCAGTGTGGGTTGGTGGGGTGATATAGTGTGGGTGGTGGGGTGTCAGTGTGGGTGGTGGGGTGACAGAAGAGTTGGTGATAGGGGGCAGTATATCAGACGGGGGTGAACACCTTGATATCGACTAACTCTGCTGTTAATGCCGGAAAACACGTGTACGAATATGACAGATTATAGTAAGTGGTTTAGATCTGCATATACCTGGCTAACTTGTCCACACTGGCGACTCTGGCACTAAGCAGCTACACCGTGATCTACGTTCAGTGGGTCATATTTGGTGTCCCGCCGACCCTGCTTGTGGATTCTGGTTCAGAGAAGTTGTGGGTCTTTGCCTGGGCCGCGAAGATTAGGGTTAGTGTAATGCGCCTCGTGTTTTGGGGTAACTTGGGAAGGCCAACTAAAGGATTTGTCGTCATTTTCTCTGGTGGAAGCTTGTGTGGTTCCCGATTCGGTTGTTTGATTTTTTTTGCCAGATGTGGAGTTGATGGTTAAAGGGTCTTACTATTAAGGATATATTAATGTTTAGGCTGTGAGTGTATGCTTGGGTTTGGCCCATCTGTGTGTGTGTGTGTGTGGTAAGTGTCATTAAAAGTGGTAGATGCCAGGGTTTAAGTGATGTTTGCCCCCCTGACAGTATAATAGACGAGTGCCTGCGTGGGCGAGGGTGGTGCCAGAGCTTGTACAGTATCACATAGTGTCCTCAAAACCTCCCACAAAACTAGTAACATAAAGTAGAGGATAAACACACTAGTCTCCGTGACTCTGCCTTAACACATGAACAGCGCCAGCACATAACAGCAATCAATACACACAACACACATGATTAATAATCCTGTCGTCGTCTAAGTCCGTATCAAACAGCGTCGGAGAGAAAAACCCCTTTGTCCCCCTGTGGTACTCCAGCCAACCAAGCCAGTGCGATTCATCTATACAACTGCTCGGGTCATCATTCATTGGTTCGTAATAATAGGAAGGAGAGTTGGCCACATTCTCCACCGAGGTAACTCATCTTACTTATATTATCGTCCCCAAGGGCAAAACAGAGCCTTGGGATACTACACCTCTCAGAGTTTTCATGTGAGAAGTGTTGTTACAGGTGTAGGTTACAGAACGTGTGTATGTATTCACGTACGTACATACACGTCCACGCTGGTACTTTTTACGTACATACCGAGGTTTGCCACCACCACCGTCCGTATAGTCGACTTATTATATATGTTTAAAACCAGTGTCCGTGACCGTGGTCGTGACCATGGACGTGACTCATTATCACGGCCGCCCACGCACCAACAGTCTCCCTCTCACGCAAGAACATCATCAGCCAGGAAGCTTCTTACCATCACTACATGACTCTACAGTACATCTCTGGTGTGTCATCGTGTGGGGAGTTAGGTAGAAGGGAGGAAGGGAGAGATAGGGGAGGGAGTGAGGAGGTGAAGAAGGGAGAGGTAGGTGGTGAGGAAAGGAGAGCAGTACACCGTTAGGGTCAGTGAACGCCTGGGTGGGTTGGTCATTGACTCAGGTTTTCCTACAGTCGCTGTTCAGCTTTCATGTTGGATAGGTCTTTGTTCCCAGTGCCCCCCCACCTCAGCCCACCTCCTCAGTCCTCACCCCCCTCCCTTCCCTCTTCCCATCCCCCAAGTTGCACAGCTCTTTGTTCACAGTACCCCTCTCCCGTGGCTGCCCCCAGTTAGTTGCGGGTCAAGGTCACCCTAAGTGGTGTACCGCGTCACTGTGTGCCGTAGTGAGGAAAGGTTAGGTTAGGTCAGAATAAGTTACTTAGATTACATTAGGTTGGATTAGAGTGGTTAATCTTACGGTGGAACAAGCCGGGAGTACTATTCTTCATGTGATTCTTAATATAACAAATCAAACAAGCTTAAACAGGTCTTGTATGAAACTATACAATGAAAGAGACTAAACAGGAATAAGTCTTTGTATTCCTAACTTCCGCCGTGTTTACATCTGTTCTACTACCAGGAACAATGACGCCACTAGGTCCTCACAACAAGACACAGTGGCACAAAACACCATGGGTCAAGATCACACCAGAACATCTCCCACTCCCATTACATATCGTCGAACACCGTCACCCACCCGTCAGTCACACCTGGAGGGGAGGAGCACCGTCACACACGCTCAATGACTGCACAAACTAGTGGACCCAATGACACAGGATGCCTGACGAAGGGGGGGCGAGTCGTCCCTATCCTGTCGCTCACCTCTATCACGATCTATCATCTTCTATTTGTGTGAGAAACCTGTGGCCCCCCCAAAAAAATTCTATCATCGCCGAGGAGGAGGTACTAGGTCGGTAGATTTGGGGTTCCTACCTACCAGTAACAACCAGAGGACCCCAGTTCTGCCCAGGATGACCCCAAACACACCACCACACCTTTCTACCCAGAGCCCCATCCACCCTACTGAATTAAAACACGATTCTTTAGTAATTTAGTTCTTTACACGGCATCTTAATCTACCCAATGCCTGTCCAGTTGTCTCTCAAGTACATTATACAGTAAGGCCATGACCGCCTGCTCTAGATAAGCTGTTCCTTACGTCCACAAGAAGCACCGAGAAATTTTTATAACCCCACAGAGCTTTCTTGGTGTGTGTGTGTGTGTGTGTGTGTGTGTGTGTACGTGTGTTGAACAAGTAAGTTAATAGTGTGACCTCTTGTGATGCCGTTATGTGTGGGTACAGTCAAGCTTTATGGTATATTCACCACCGCAAGCGTCTCACCACCTCTGAGTTTTACCACGTTTAACGCGTCCATCAAGATTATTATTGTAACATTGTGTGCAGGCTACATCTACTGTATAATGATGATGATGATGATGATAACGATGATGATAATAATAATAATACATACGCTTTAAACCGGGCGACGCAACATGACAGCCTAGTGTGTGTGTGTGTGTGTGTGTGTCAGTCTTAACACACTAACGACATACATTATAGAATTTATAGTCACCATACCAATCGACTAACGTATGTATATATTATCTTTAAACACAAAACGCTCACTTAACTTAATGCCTGGCTCTACAACACACACAACCAGCCTCCCACTATTGTCTTGTTGGGGTAATTGGTGGACCTCTTAGCAACAACATCCTGCGCGTGTCCTTAATTCAATTGCGTGTAGGAGTCTGACTGCATCCTTACATGAAATAATTTGTTCTTTAAAACTCAAGGTCCAGGGAATCTATAATCTTGGTCGATTTGAAGTTTAGTGAGTAAAAAAAAAAATGATGGATTGAAGATAAGTTACTTGTTGAGATCCGGAATACAACCGACCTCCGCTACCACCACCACCATCCACAACAACTACACTACCACCATCTATCCTAACCTTAACACATTTTCACGTGCATCCAACTCCTCCACTCCACTCCACTCCACTCCTCACACACACACACTCTGTACATCTTCAACCACGCCGAGTGTCACACAAAACCCTCGCCGGCCAATGTGTGTGTGTGTGTGGGGGACCATGTTAGCTGGTCTGTGTGTTTTGGTTTTGTGTCAGGCAGTGTGTGTGTGTATGTGTGTGTGTGTGTGTGTGTGTGTGTATGTGTGTGTGTGTGTGTGTGTGTGTGTGTGTGTGTGTGTTGTACCAGCTGCAGATGGTGATGTAACCCGCCTTGTTCTCGTCTCCCATCATTATCTATGTCCGTTTTGTGCGGTGTGATGGTGTGGTGTAGTGTGATGATGGTGTAGTTTGATGATGGTGTAGTGTGATACTGTAGTGTGTGTGTGTGATGATGGTGTAGTGTGATGGTGAAGTGTAGTGTGGCTAAGATAATTGATACACGGGTCTCAAGTCTCCGTCCAGAATATACACGAGGAAACCAAAGTGCGTTAGAACAGGTAAGGCCCGCCAGGTGAGAGAGAGAGGGGGAAGGTGTTAGCCAGTGAATTAATATAGTATAGGGAGGGAAGTAAGAGGCGGGTGGTGGTGACGTCTGAAGCCACGGGCAGCTCTCTAGCCAACTCCCCGTTACCCCTCACACAACACCAAGCAACAGTCTTGTAAATAAAAACTACCTTTAAATTACATACAAAAACAAGCTATATATTATTTTTCGTGTGTGTAGAATCCCGGTTGGACGATGTGAATGGTGTTACGTGAGAGGTGACGCCCGCCCTCATTCACTTGTTTCGGATAAGGAAATACAAAACAATTTCCGCCTCGCGATATTGTTCCTACTCACGTCTGTATTGTAATGTTTTTCTCATTACTGTTGAATACGATTTTTATGACAGGCAATTATAAAATCATTTTCATAAATAAGTTACATTACTAACCGATACATCTGTAAGTAACAAGTACAATATTAAAATATTGTTTATTAGTACACATTCATGTACAATTGTACATCAACAGCCTTCATCATTTATTTACAAATAGTTACGGTAATACAGTATTTGACAGTTTCCTTGCCAACCGTTGTAAAATGATAAGCAAAATTCACCTGCACAATTTACATGAATATCCAAAACATAATATAACAAAAACACACGGTCAGGTTAGTGAACTTCTGACGGCCCCTCACAACCGCTCGGCAGCACTGTCTTCAAGTTTCCTTATGTACCTTCACTAACACGGAAACACAAGACACAGGTGGCAAGGAACTGTAGCTACAGTAAACCAAAGAAGGAAATATCTTGCAATTCACTCACACAGGGCGGAGAACAGTAATCTTCACCGTGAGGGATAAGTGCGGTTAATTTCTTCCTTCCCGTTATTGTTGTCGCCTTCATCCGCCTCCCCCCCAAGACCAGCCAATGAACCACACACACACACACACACACACTATACCGATTCAGCAAAGAGTCAAATACCTCCTCGTCTGTGTCGATCAATCTATCTATCCAAATCTTAAAACAAAACTATTTATATAGAAAAGATAATCACTACTTTTACATTAACTTACTGGAAATTTTGATACCTGTTGTCTCTAGTATACTGAGCTACTTAAGGAGTCCATGAGCAGTGAAGACCTTAGTTGTGAGACAGGAATACATAGACAACAACTGTGACGAGGAGGGGAGGGAGGGATGTGAGTCGACGTACGCTTTCTCCACCTTGACCTACACCCCCCCCTCTATCCCGCCCACGAGCACCCAGGAATCAAGATAAACAATATATGTCCATTAACAGTAACAGCAACTCAGCAATATTAAACAGAAAAGGTAAGAACGTTACTAGCAAAATATAAGTAGTAAAGAAATGGAGGCAGGTGTGACTGGTTGTCTCAATGACGTAGCAATTGTTTAATTTACGTTTCTGTTTAAACTAATAAATTTATGATATTTTCAGATGGAAGAAAAGTTATTTGATACCCTTTAATAAGGACGTATCATGTATCGGAAATGAAAATATATAAATAAAAGTCGATATTTCATAATAAGACCAATTTTCATATAAAGTCAGAGAAATGTTCGTGGGTCGCGTTTGTTTCATTCCAATATGTGGCGTTAGTTACGTTAGGGAGCTCTGGTTGTTATGGTGATATATACAAAGTGGTCTGGTGGAGCAGTGTGGTGTCCTATCACCAAGTGAGATTCATCACAGTGTTCCCCGCGACAAGCATCATCATCACCATGTGGCGTCAGTCTTAAAACGGGTTGGTGAACAGTACAACATCCACGTATTTGTAAGATAATTTTGAGTTCATGTACATTTACGAATTTCTTTTGACTACCGTACACAAATATACGATAATCCAGACCTTATTTTGGAACGTGGTAATTATTTACAACATAACCAAGCGTCCAGCGATAGGTTGAATAAATGACTTTAATTTCATTAGTACCGGCAATTGTGACTACAGACTAAGAGTGGTTCAGCCGACCCGGTTAATCTCACATCAAAGAACACCGCGTGCGGGTGTTTGTGTGGGGAAATGTTTTTGTACATAATGAAGTCATCAAGCTATGCCAACACAGGGCGGTGGGCGGTGTTGAAGCCGGTGGGTGGAGGCGTCGTAAAGTTCCGTTACCAACCACTACCACTGTCGCCACCCGCCAGCACTCTCCCCCCATCACTATTACCACCACCCCCACCATTAACACCACCACACCCTTCCACAAATTATATAGAAGGACCAACACAAGTATAAAATGAATAACAAACTCCAATCCACTGTACTGTGAACTAAGCCTCAAACATATGGCTAAACTCCTTCATTACCCTCCCTTGACCCAGTCTTTAAAGCTATGGGTGGTTCGTGGTTGTGCGGCAGGCCGGGTGAAGCCATATCAACATTGGACGTTTCTAAAGTGTTCAACATTATGCCGCTCTCCTGAAAAAGCCTTTTCTACTCAAGTTATGAGTTGTAAATATTGCAGGCACACACACAACGGGAACTTGGCAGCCCGTGCATGACGCTTCGCCAGCCATGACTAAGGCCGCGTCACAGGATGGGATGCTCGGCCCTCATCATCCTCACCAGGAAGTGCTTCATCCGTCTGACACAGCCTACAACACTACACAACTCATCCTGACAACCATACTCTTCTTTAAAGCCGTTGGCATCATATTACGCAGTGGTCACTAATATTCTCATCTACTGTTGAATATTTACACTTCATTCAAGATTACGATCCTCCGCTTATTTCACCCAATGATTAACCACCCTAATGCTAACGTATCCATACTTAACCTAACGCTAATCTACCCCGTACATAACCGAACTTAACCTTACCTATCCATACCTAACCTAACTTAACGCTAACCCAACCACACCTAACCTAACCTAACCCCTCCTTTAGAATTAGGGTGTTAATCATCAGATGAAATAAGCAAGAGGTCCTAATAGTGTTCGTGATCAGTACATAATTATTATCTCAGCTGGTATGAAACTAAAGCTCCATCCATTGTCATTACTAACTTCTTGTCATATTAAAACCTTCACTCTTGTCTAACACAACCAATTACCCAAAGCCCCACATTCAACCCAAAATGCCACAACCACCTCATCCTCACAACTCAACTCACTAAACATACAAACAGTACCTCATAACCCAGCTTCCCTCCCACACTGGTTTTACTGTGCTGAAAAAAATCAGACACCTTGAACTTTAATCAGTGATCCTTAAAATAATAGGGAAGGATAGAAGAAGAAAAAAATACATTGTGTTATGGTCGTATAGAGAAACTTGCATGTAGGAATAGACTGTATATTCAGTTATCCGTATTATTACTCTCCAAGAAACATTCGGATAATTATTAGGAATATCATAATTCCACATACAATACAGAATTCTCAATACTTGTAAATGTATACTAAGACAGTTGTAGTAGTAGCAGCCTGATCAACACTCACCCCTTCCACCAGGAGCGTCGCCGACTGACCATATCGAACAGGTTGAATCCGTGCTTACTGCCTGGCGATCCTGAAACACAACACCACAACACTTATTACAAGAGGTAAGGCTTGACCATTAGACTCTAAGTAGCCTAGATAGCTCAGTTGGGAGAGCGTTAGACTGAAGATCTAAAGGTCCCCGGTTCGATCCCGGGTCTGGGCAAATACCTGTTTTCTACTGGGTTTCAAAATAATCCCAAAATAAACTATAAGGGACAATGGAGGGATCCTACACTGACCTCCTTCCATCGGTAAACAAGATAAGACTTGACCAAAGGGGGGCATAGGAACTTACTTTGGGGGAAGAAGGGGTTGAAGTTGAAGCTCGGGGTGCGGTCAGGCTGGTGAACTTCATCTACCTCAGATCTGTCCACCCACGGCTCCTCGAAGCGTGGACCGTCTATCTTGATCCCCTCAGAGTCGCCATTGAAGTTTACCTACAGCAGGAGAGAGTTAATGAATACTTAACACTTATAAACTTACACTTCAACTAATTTGATCTAACCATGACCTGACCTGACACATTATAAATACTGTACAATATATTAACCATTGCACTACTTTACCTGCAGCCCGTCGTCGATGCCGTCACCCAGGTCTCCAGAGATAGCCTCAAGCCCCTGACCTTCCAGCGTCCCCACCCGCTCCTTGTTGCTGTTCCTCATCCATAGTGGCAGTGTCTCTTCCACCTGACGGGAAGGGTTACTAATATGAGTGTGGTGGCTATGACTCAGTATTATTATTATAATACAGTCTACAAGCCTAAGGGTTAAGTATGACTTGAGTTTGAGTGTGACTGGATGTTCACCATTTAAACAGTCTACAGATCCTGAGTGTGACTGGGAGATTCAATGTTAAAACAGCCTACAAGCCTTTATGACTGGGTTTGAGGGTGACTGGGAGGTTAAACAGTCTACAAGATAAGGAGATACTGGCTGGGGTTTAAAAGTCACTATATATTGCTGGTGGCAAAATGAAAACACCCAGAATAATAAGCTAAACACCGAAAACACCCACAATGCAATAGAATATGCCCCTAAATTACCCACAATGCAAAAACATTTCCCTAAAATATCCACAATTCAACAAAATGTCCTTAATATGAGCCTAAAGTATCCACAACATAATATAATGTCCCTAAATTACCTACAATGCAACATGATGTCCCTAAAATACCCACAACGCATTTAAGCTACACATAATACATCTATTATGACCTACTGATAAACATAAGGGGACTAACCGATATTTTTCTTAATTGATCTCAGATAGCTCTAACTGATCTTCGCTTCTGTAATTACGATAACCTGTGATCACCCATAATGACCCAAAATCGTCCATAATGACCCGATATCACCCATAATGACCCAAAATCACCCATAATGACCCAAAATCACCCATAATGACCTAAAACTCACCAAAGAATAACTTATAATGACAGACAATAACCGAGTCTCACCTGCTGTTCAATCCTGTCAGAGAGACGGTCGATGGCGGTGTCAAGGGAGGAGGAGAGCTGGTCCATGGCGGACTGTAGGCTGTCCATCCCCATCCGTCCTCGCCATTGGCTGTACCAAGACACAAGCAATAAATAAATAAATAAAAATAAATAAAAATACAAAATAAAGTTACATGTCCATAGGTTCTACACAAACACATAACTGACAATGGATTCTTTATGATGTAAATGTTACGTGTCTGTTAATGTTAATAATATTTATATTTGATATCCCTTATGTCAGTTATTCATACATCAAACTATGTCCCTCTATTAATTGAAGTAAATTATATTTTAGCTCCGCTCAATAAGTATGGGAAGTACTGTTGTATTTCCCACGGTGGGGTACTGTCAAGAGCACTACTTCGGCACTGTTTACATACGGACGTTTACTCACGACAGTCAAGTCTTGAGTCACAGAAGTAAACACGAGTATTGATTACCTTCGACATCCTACACACATATTTCAATCATTCTGTGCTAAAGTGTCTTGAATATACTGATAATAAAGAAACCTTACGATATACTACTGTAGAAAATATTACAAACTATTCACAAATACATATCATAAAAGCTCGAATTTCCCGAGTGCATTAATTTTATTATCTACAACATATACCAGAGATCAAGTGGTTTCTGGTCTTGCAGTGAAATTCAATCTGTGGTGAAACTTGTGATATTTTACTTGATCAGATCATTTAAGATATATTGTATGAAATCAGGTCAGGTTAGGTTTAGGTTTTGACAAGTCCAGTTTGATGTCACTAATATGGGTTATCACATTTACAATAATAGCCTTAGACTTAGTCGTTAAATAATCGAGGTTATAATCTTGTTCAGTAAAATCATATATCTTGAGGCCTTATATTACAAAGCTTATGTTGTATAGGTCAGCGCGGTGTTGGAAGGCTGCCCAGCATTCTGGCTACGTAGCCCTCGGACTTCTCATGGCCTAGAAAGCACGAAGACCCAGGAAGGACAGATAACAGGTGGTTCTGGTCCAATTAAGACTGATAATATACAATCAAAACCTTATGGTTTGTTCTCAGAGGCACCATGTTCCGTTACAAGTCTTTCCGGGGTAGTGATCACTGCACACCATCACCAACAGTAAACTTAACGATAATAAAAAAAAATATACGACTTTGCTAATAGTTTGGCCTTTTACACCTAACGTGGAATTTTCTAACAAAACTTATAATGTTCCGTAACTGACGATTTTCACTTGGGAAACTTAAAAATACATTAGCAAATTATTCACATGTTACTAAAGTTATTAAAAATATCAGTGAGCTGAATGTTAGTGAAAATGTTGGGAAACATTTATTAGCTGTTAGAATAATGTTTATTTTTGTATTGTAAATATTATATCCTAAAAATATTTGATTTTTATTGCTAGTGACTCAATTTTCTGGTTTTACGTGACCAGTGGGAACTCTGCCCGTGTGGTCGTCCGCCCTGCTTCAGTAAACCCGTTCTCGTGTGTTGAGTCACTGACTACCAAGTGCTGTCTCATCAGTGATCAGACAGCTTACCGAGACTATCATTCCTGCAGTTTTATCACAAGTTAATATGAAACGGAGGAGATATTACTGTGGCATTTACACACACACACCGACAAATACACCCAGATGGCAACAAATGCACCCACGTCTTGGCGTCATGTTAAGGCAAGAGGGTCCATGAATTTGACAACAGCTGGATCATATCGTGAAAATTGGTCCTCCGATAACAAATTAGGGACAGTGTGGAAAGAGAACACAGGCGACCAAGCCTACAACAGCATGGCCAGCAATCCACTCAACCTGCCTTACGACAGCATGGCCAGCAATCCACTCAACCTGCCTTACGACAGCATGGCCAGCAATCCACCAACCCGCCTTACGACAGCATGGCCAGCAATCCACCAACCTGCCTTACAACAGCATGGCCAGCAATCCACTCAACCTGCCTTACGACAGCATGGCCAGCAATCCACTCAACCTGCCTTACGACAGCATGGCCAGCAATCCACTCAACCCGCCTTACGACAGCATGGCCAGCAATCCACTCAACCTGCCTTACGACAGCATGGCCAGCAATCCACTCAACCCGCCTTACGACAGCATGGCCAGCAATCCTCAACCTGCCTTACGACAGCATGGCCAGCAATCCACTCAACCCGCCTTACGACAGCATGGCCAGCAATCCACTCAACCCGCCTTACGACAGCATGGCCAGCAATCCACTCAACCTGCCTTACGACAGCATGGCCAGCAATCCACTCAACCTGCCTTACGACAGCATGGCCAGCAATCCACTCAACCCGCCTTACGACAGCATGGCCAGCAATCCACTCAACTCGCCTTACGACAGCATGGCCAGCAATCCACTCAACCTGCCTTACGACAGCATGGCCAGCAATCCACTCAACCGCCTTACGACAGCATGGCCAGCAATCCACCAACCCGCCTTACGACAGCATGGCCAGCAATCCACTGCCTTACGACAGCATGGCCAGCAATCCACCAACCCGCCTTACGACAGCATGGCCAGCAATCCACTCAACTCGCCTTACGACAGCATGGCCAGCAATCCACTCAACCCGCCTTACGACAGCATGGCCAGCAATCCACTCAACCCGCCTTACGACAGCATGGCCAGCAATCCACTCAACCCGCCTTACGACAGCATGGCCAGCAATCCACTCAACTCGCCTTACGACAGCATGGCCAGCAATCCACTCAACTCGCCTTTCACTTCATCAACCTGAAAGTTATGCAACCAATCACCAACTGTTATCCCACTCCATGGTCAGCCGCAGGACTCGAGTCAATGATCGTTGTTGGGTCAGGAGACACATTCCACATCACACGCCCGCTGTATCAAGGGCTAAAGAGTCAGTCTTTTAATCGGGATTGGAAGTCTTAAAGCTGCCTGACCCGATACACATTACCACCTAATAACTAGATGGTGTTTATATGGTAGTGTGTGGCTGAGGTGGTCATGTTTACACTGTTCATGTGAGTAGGAATATTTTCAAAAGAGAATAATCTGGTTTATATTTACACTTGCATTTATAATTGATCAATAGGCGTTACTGTGTATATTTTCCGGACTCACTAGATAACTGAAACTCTCTAGTTTAATTTGGTCACTAAGGAACACAAAAATAAGTACATTATTTGCTGTCTATAACAAGTAACACTAACGTAACACTTAAATGTAGTATTTCAGAAGACTATTAATCTGTAAATGATATTGCAAAATAATAATACTTAGGGCTTAATTCAAAATAAATAAAAATTCACATCTAACTGCGCAAATAGAACCGTACAATACATACGCAGCTTGGGTGTCCGGGAAGTTAGTCAGTCGTGTTTTGTACAATATCAACAACAGTAAGTGGCCCAGGTGACAACACTAGACCCAGCATAGAACAATGGGCAGTATAACAAGGCTTCATAACACCAACACCGCCTCCATGCCTGATGACTCACCAAAACATCCCTTTTATTGTCAACTATTTATGCCACCCTCCACAGAATTAAAATATATTTACAAACAATAGCGTGTAAGAAATCATGGCGCAGTTTATTGTATCTGCCTACTTCAGTATTTGGGGATATCATAAAAAGGAAAATAGTGTTAATGGAACTGTATTGTACATATTAAAAGACCAAAATATTACAAAAGTTTGGTTTCAGGGTGCGTTTTAACCTCGTCACCACTACCATATCCTCTGACGCCACCCGCACCCACCACACTTACACATCAGCATACAGATTCCCAGAAAGAAGCCCCACCAAGGTAAGTTAGGAGTGGAGGGGCGGAGGATCGTAACAGAGGGAGGGTGAGTGAAGGCTGAGGGTGGGATGGGAGCGGCCGTGTATTACCTAGAAAATTACTCCATGCATTAAGTCACTATTTCAACATGACAAAAGCAAGGCAGATAATAACATCCAGGCAGACAGGTACATTCTTTCCGCAAGCAACATAGGCTAAGTCGATTACACGCACAATACTACTGATACACCGTAACCTTCCTGTATACAGAGCCAACATGATACAATAAAAGAATTCACTGTATACACTTCCCAATTGTATTCTTTTCTATTAGTTACGTCACGTTAATTATCTGTTAAGACAGTTAAATCTACAAAAAAAATACTGTATAAGAATTAGCTGTGTCGTGTATTTTAGGATCAATAGGGAAAGTAAATCTATTCATATCAACCTCCCACCGCCCGGCAGCAAAGTCCAAAAAGGACATAACTGGACAATGTGGACGGAACACGCCATCTATTGCACGTGTCTGGAAGCTTAACTTCACATACTTTATTTGGCTGAAATCTAACGCTACAAAATCGATTTCTGTATTCGCATCTCCGGGTCAAACAAACAAATGTAAAGCTGTATGTACATAGTATACTTTACGTTTCTTCCTGGGTGGGCGGAGGGGGGTAATAAGGCAGCCAAAGTGGAGGAGAGGAGTAGACACATTCATCATACTAATTAATGTTCTGCAGGTCAGGTGAAACATGGTCTACTGTTTATACAGTCATGGCAGGGGAGAGTTCCCCTGTTGGAAAGTTAGATACAGGTAGGAAAGATCTCTCATAGATTACACAAACATATATATTATCATACATACGAAAAAAATAAATACTAGCACAACCATTCCGGCGTTACTTGGAAAACTTACGTTAACTTACATTTTTCATACTCGGTCCTACGTCCACAAATGCACCCCCGGATTCTTGTCAGCACACGTAAATACTCTCCATTCATTCTGGTGAGGCGCCCTCAAAGTATTATCAAGCTATTTAAAATCCAACACAACCAATGGACATTAGTCAGTGTTTGTAAATAACCCTTCAACTTCTATGTCCAGATGTCCCATGACCTCTTCACAATGATTCGTCTTTACAGCCAAAGAAATGTATTTACTTCACAGATCTGAAGATGTCTCTATTGTTGCATTGTAAGGTCACCTCTAATGTTTGAAGGTCGGCAGCGTCAGTCCGTTTCTGTTGCTGGGGGGGGGCTCTAGGCTCGGCGTTCAGAAACAATCGGGAGGAGAGTTGGAGTGTGGGTGGTGGAATGGTTGTGTTATTTGTGTTCCATGCGCAGCTAATGGTCTTGCACACCAACCAACACAACAACAAAAAATCTCTTCAACATCGTCTGTTAATACAACACGTATTTACACTTGAACAGTGGAATTCTCCGTCGGATGTAAACGCCACAAGAAAAATACACCAAGCAAACCATACTGACGTCAACAGGTCCGGGATTTTATGGGAAATTTGGGAAGGTCCAGCCGTCGCTTTCTCTGCCTGTGGGCATCCGTAACCTCCGCCACCTTGGGCCACACTTGAGTTTTTTTTTTTTTTACTTTACAAAAAACCTCCAGTACATTATTTTTTTAAACGTTTTCGCTTTTAAGTATGGCCAATTTCATGTAACCCGTCACATCATTATTTCTGTGTACTGTACTTGAAATATGATAACCTCGTGTCAATACTAAATGGGTCTTAAGTAAAATAGAAGTTGTAGACTTTAAACATTTGGGTAAAACACAGGACCTCTGTTTATATAATGGCATCTTGGTGTATCAGATCCACACAATAACCCGCAGCCTCCACGACACATTTGTCTAAACCTAACTCGTTACTAACTAAAACTGTCAAGGGAGGACGGAAGGGTCAAAATACTGCCGAAAATAGCTTAGAAGTCCAAAACAATGTCATTTAGTACTGAAGACGTAAAATAACTTGACAAAATCAAATACTGCAGCTTTAGGATACGTTGATATAGTATTACGATGTTCACGACGACTCTCCTCTTCACATTCATCGCCACAATATCCTAATCATCCAATGTCCTGCTGCCCTTCACCCTGGCAGACACGAACTGTGATAATCACAGGATCACAATAACTGTATATTTGAACGCATTAATACGTTTAGTTTCTCGCGTTCACGCTTCTTCTTGTATAAAACATCCTTAAAACGTTGTATATAAGAGGTAACGCCAGGAAGCTTATTAATAAATGAGCGCGCGTGAACAATGTCGTCGCGCCCCTGGCAGCTTAAGTCGCACCCACAAGTGTTGGCTTAAATCCGGTTAGTAAGCTTTTCCTGCTTGTCCGTCCTCTCTCCTCGGCCCCATCTTGTTATTTCTACGTACATGTCGGCAGGTTTCCATGACCCTCTAAAAGAGCTTTAATATCTACTTTTTAACTTTTAGAAATCGCTTTCTCGACAATAACAAAAAGAGAAGAGAATATTGAAGACTCTCAGTCACGTAATGCCGAGGTGTCTTCCGTCGAATTTTATTTTTAAATATTGAAAACAAATATATCAACCAAGGCCAAATGAAGAAACGGGCGTGTTTCCAAGAAGCTACAAGCAGGCCTTGATTTCACTATGTTACTGTCCTCTTGTTGTTTACTCGACCGTCTTCACTCTCCCAAACATTATAGTCACGTTCTCATTCACAAGTGGGCACAGCAGCAGCAGCAGCAGCAGCCTATCAATCATCAGGAACTGAATCTTCTAGTTAACAAGGTGTTGATCTCAAATCTAATGTAATATCACTCAAAATATCTCTCAGGTTATGTTTTTATGAATGTCTCTAAAATCATTATCAAGTACTGAAAATCGTTAACAGATACACCTATCACCTCCTTTACTTTAAGCTTGCGGTGATTATTCACACGAGTTGATATTAATGGTCATCAATAAAAATAAAAGCTAAATAATTGCTCGTTCATGGGATCATACTCCTCCAAGTATAATATGTTTTACCCGTGACAATTTCAGTGGTAGTACCCAAGCAAAGGTATCGTGTGTGTAAACAGCAATTCCCTTTGCATTGTATTGGTGGAGGGTGGGTGATGTATTACTTCACTACAGCTGATTTAAAGGAAATTTTACCATCTTAGACAAAAGAAATTTAACCCCTCAAAAAACCTAATTTTATGCTTGCTATTGTACTGTACAAGCTCTAAACGGCAGTTACGAAAAATTCAACAAGTTTGTAAAGCTGCCTGTAACCATCGAAAAAATACAGTAATTAATAATAGACAACCGTTAATAACCGAATAGACACTCCTATATGGATTCATTCACTCCAAAGTGTCAAAAACCAATCAATCATCGGCGTTCTGGCTGTCATTTATTTAATTATCCAATAGGCAATGTTTTACCTCAGTACAATCAACGTAGATCTACATACGTTTGATTATATTTATATACGTCACGGATTAACAAGACCCGCTACACGCAACTTGAGGCTACGCAGCGTTTAATGCCGCTCGTAACCGGAGTGCATCCAACTCCAGCCATCACTTTAGTCTCGGCCAAATAACGGGAATTGTCTGACTGCACTTTTCACCTTTCTGTGTCTATTAATGATGCCACCTCCAGAAATATATCGTCGTAAGTATTAATACTGTAAATGCTATTTCATTTACATTTCTTGAAGTCTGCAAATAACAATTATGTGCGTTAACATACGTAATCATTTAACACGCACGAACACGCTCGATTGTACACACTTCATATAATCGGTAATGCAAGCAAACACGGATGTATACATAAATGTGTACACTAAGTGAGCAAACAAGCACACAGACACTCACTAACTCAGGGTTTCATCACAAGACCAAAGAGTTCACTGGGATAAACATTATTTGGAGTTTTTATCAGTAGAGTAGCTCCCGATGCATTCATTAATTATCAACTTATTTTCTGTACATTACTGTCAACGAATATATTAAAGTTAAAACACCCTTTGGCATTTGTAATAAGTTCCTCATTTTAGCAGTTGTTTTGCGTAAATCTTTAAATGGATTTTAAATTTTTGTTGACGGTTTAAAAAAAAAAAATAATAATACCCTAACACCGTATACCTTGAGTTAACAGTTACCGAATAAGGAATAAGTACGCAGCGTGGACAGATTCTTACCAACATAACTATTAGACAATCCTAACATA
Organism: Homarus americanus; assembly: GCF_018991925.1. Taxonomy (NCBI): domain Eukaryota; kingdom Metazoa; phylum Arthropoda; class Malacostraca; order Decapoda; family Nephropidae; genus Homarus; species Homarus americanus. The sequence goes on from NW_024746050.1 coordinate 48,111, forward strand.
CAGGAAACGAATATAAACAATAGCTAAGGACATGGGCTGTCACGGAAACAAATGACTTACACCATCACGCTTAAAACCTGTTGCTAACGTCTTCTGAGGACGCTATTATTTATCTCTTTACTGTAAGGGGGAAGGTAGACGGAGGTTGGTTTAATCCCCCTATTGTTTATTACGGGTTTGTATTCCATCATCATGGGTCTAGTAGTCAGCACCAGATGAAACTACAGTACCCAGGCTGCGGAAAGTGTCCTGATGCGGTAACGGAGGAGTACACTACACCCACGAACACACGCCTTACTCTACTTCCTCTTACCACCATCATCCATCCCTCACCCACCTCAGGTGAAGACAAGTCGTCAACTCTTTACCCCTATCAATCTAAATGTAAGTTGTCTTACTAAATTCAACAACAAAAAATTCCTTGAAACTAAAAATATGTAAACATCATAGACGTAGTTTTTCCTTAACCCTTCACTAAGGTACTTTGTCAAATATTTAAGTTTCAACAATAATGCTCATAAACCTAAAAGTACCTGTACTTACAAATTATCGTTGTTTCTGAAGAAATCTCTATTGGCAAGTGCGGCGGGTTCCCTGTTAGCCGTGACAAAGGCCACAAATAGAGCCAAAGTGATTGCGTTGCGTACCCCCATCCTCGTTGCGCGCTCCCTCACACTCTACTGTTGTTAACTTCAGCTGCCCTCACCATTACAGCCGGCCGGTGGGCGGGGCGCACCCTCAGTTGCCACTCACACTATTCTTTAGTATTACGAATGTGTCATTGCCTGACTGTTATTCGTAATCTTGGTATGTAAGTCTCAAAAGGAAGTGTGCGAGGGAGTGTTAAATGATATTCACACAAACTAAAAATACCGCAACTTACAATATTTTTTTTCAAAGAAGAATCAGAAAATATATAGAGGAAGTTGCCATTGTAAATTATTACAGATAAAGAGACCACTTATGTTTACTTTAATAACGAAACAGAAGGATCAGAAAGTGTTGAATTTTGATACTCTCGAGAATCTTCGTATAACACGTAATTCCTGAACGATACAGGAAACACGTACAATACCTCCCTCTCGCAAGTATCTGGAAGTTTGCACGAGTTACCCAACACTTACTAGGCGTAATTGTGTCTTCCTGCTCTAGAACTTTCTCAGAACATAAATATTAATAGCGTTTCATGTTAGTCGTTTGTACCATCAACATGTAACGTATTACTCTTCATAAAACTTATAAACGTCGATGATATTTTTAAAAGACAATGGAACTCAACCAAAACAAACATACTAGCACATGGATATTGAGGAAGATTTATCAAGTTTACACGAAACAAATATAAATAGCCCGTCCGTTCCAGGCAGTGATGTGTTCCGCGAAGTGGAAAGTTAACAGATCCAGCCCATGTTGTGACTCACAAATCATCAGCTAGACTGTTAGGGAACTCGGCATCCAGAGCCCCCCGCCCCCCCCCCCCCACCATGACGCATCCACGGTGATCCACCCTATGATCACACACTCCACTTCCACCCAACTCCCCCCTACACATCACCTCCACCCCGTTAACACACACCTCCACCTTCGTCCTTACATGACGCATCCACCTTAAGTTGATGCACACCACCTCCACCCAATGTCCCTATACACACCACCACCCAATGTAATGCACACTACAGCCACCACAACACACACTACCTCCATCACCAGTTCACATCTGACCCACAAGTCGGTCAGACGTGCCCAGGAGCTCAAATATAATGACACTACGACGTGAAGCTCATATTACATAAAAATATAATTTCTTAGAGAAGGCAAAGTTACTTGGGTAGAAGTTTAATGCACCCCAACAGAGAGGTAGCGACAAAAAAATTCACTGAGAAGTTACAGAACCACACAACAGTAACGACGAAGGGAAATGTTGCTATCAAGGGTAATTTGAACGAATATGGCAATTATCTTACAGGATGTGGTCAGGTTAGGGTAGAGTGTAGATGTTGAGGTAGATTGTAAATGTTGAGGTAGATTGTAGATTATATTTTTAGTGTAGAATGTGACAGTAGTCCTTCAAATGAAACATTAAGAGAAAATGGGTATACTGTATGGTTGAAAGTCAAAGAAAACTAAGAACTAGTGAACCTTCATCAACAAAACTTGTCAAGTTGTCAGGGAACTTACCACGACATGAGCAATACACCAGCATTTTGATGATGTTGAGGCATTATGGGATGGACTTAATTACTAATTGACGTGAGAGTAAAATGGAAACGTTACTTAACCTCGGGTATCCATCACTGCCATTTTCCAAACCAAAAATACGATTGATAAGTTCTTTAAAATCAACGAATCACTTCTTATAGATCAACAGTCATTTTTGTATTACAAATTCTCGCGTGATGGTTGAAAAGTATCTTATTTTAGCACTTGGGTCACTCGGCTCAAACGGTTTGTTTAATCTTATGGTATAAGGACTTTTTTTTATAAATATTGTATTAAACAGTGGAAATGTTTACAGGCCTCAGTATTTCGGCTCTGACTATCGCGTCTCCTGGACTAGGTGCTAAAAATCGCTTCAAGTTTCTTACTCTGACGTGGCTTTTATAAAGTTAGATGCCCGCAAACGAGTGGATTTTATAAATTGCTTCTGGTTGCCGAAACAGTCAAGAACACCAGCGCAGCGGTACAAAAAAAGGACCGTATACTGTACTGTTCACTCTCCTCCCCTTTCCCTCCTGCTCTGTACCCATCTTTTCCTTTACTGTCTTCTTGCTCATTCCTTCCACCTTTGACTTCCTCTATCCTCTTTCTTTATTCCCTTCTACTTTTAACTCCCCCTCCCCATTTATCCACCTTCGCTCCTCCCTCCTCCACCTCCCCCCCGTAATCAGCGGCATGTCTCGCTCAACCTGACCACAACACCAGGGAGTCCTCGCTGTACAGTTATGTTCAACACGCTAACTCTCCACGCGACGCAGGCCACGGCGAGGAGATGGGAGAGAGAGAGGTAGGTAATGGAGGATAGGGGGTGATGGACAGACAAGGAGTACGCCTATTCTTCAACGTATTGTACAAGTCTCCTTGAACTTAAGTGCACCTGGACGAGCAATGCACCAAACCCTGTATTCCTCTTAAGAAAGTGTGTCCCGGCCCCTTAACCAGGCACTTCACAGCAGACAATCACGTCCTGATCACTTGAATCTGTCCCCAAATGTGTTTCTTCTCAACAGGGGAACAGATTGATATCACTCAAGGCAGGTGTGGTGAATAGGGCGGGCCTTCGAATGGTTCAACCACCACTCTGAAGCATTGTGAGCGGGAGTGTCAGTGACCAGGTACACCACACCCAGATTTCCCTTGTTTGTTGACCTTGATTTTCCGATGCAATTTTCCATTTGTTTATAAAACTTATCAAATGATAAATCAATTCAATTAAAACTAAGTCCTTTCCAGGTGATCGCCAAGCACGATTCTTCCACCAACCCAGAAAATGAATGCTACATAAAGTTCCCTGGGCTTGGGCTTAAACAGAACGGCTCCAAAAGTGGTGGTGGTGTGTGTCGGGTTTGTGATTTGTCAACATAAATGTACAGCAGACAAAAATTAATTAACATGTCTCGATTGATCCTTCTGAGAGTCAAAAATAAATAAATTTCAAGTACAGTATGTTTCCCATAATACGTCACGACTGTTAAATAGTACGCTATTTTTTTTTCTAAACTGGTTAAACGAGCGAACTGCAAGCCAGCAAGAGCGATTTCTACCTAGCGTTCGGCTCCCAATGATATGAACAAGGAGCAAATCAATAGAATTCTTTAAAAGTTGAGTAATAGTATCGACCCAAATGCACTTCTACTGTACTTGAAACTTCTTTAAACTTAATGCACTAAACATGTAAGAATAACAGTTGTCTTGTGAGGGGTCTCATCTTGTTCACATTTTATGACTGATCGTTTTTTTTTTTTTTTATATAGATTTGTAGGAATATAACCTACGCGGACCTTAAGCTAAAATGCTGGTCCACCCACTGCTGGGATAAAACACCAGCGTCTTTTTGGTTAAATGTACATCTCCACCACTAGTGTGTGGGGGGGGGGGATGCTCGGTAAGAAACTGTAGGGTTTCTTGAGAGTGGTTGGTGGGTTAGCATTCTGGCAACCTTCTCTGCTGTGTTAGGGGGTTGTATGTTTCTCATAGCTAATTGTGTTCCAGGGCACTCTATGAGGTAGTGCTGCAGTGTGTTTTCTGCTCCGCTGTCGCAGGTCTTGCATATGGGCTGCTCTGCTGGTGCTGGTACAATTATTTCCCAAATGCATGGGTATCCCAGTCTTAGTCGGTGGAAGTTGACTTCTTCCCTTCTTGTTATATCCTTCATGAATGGTGGTCTCATAATTCGTGACCAGATAGTACCACCTGGCCGATCGTGATACTGGTGTTAATCTTCTATGTTTCTCTATTTTCCACTGGGCAGTTCGTGTTATTGTGGTCTTCTTTATCTGCTCCTGACTGGGCGGGATGTTCATCTCAATGTTTCGCTGTTCTAACGCAGCCTTGGCAGCAGCATCAGCTCGTTCATTCCTTGGGATTCCGATATGACTGGGCACCCAGTTAATGATAACTTGCTGATCTTGTAGTTTTAAACCTTGCAGTAGTCCAACAACGGATGTTATGAGATGAATGTTGTCTCTAGGCTCTCTGCATTGTAGTGCTTCAATAGCGCATCGTGAGTCAGTGTGTATTACAATGCCTTGTTGACTGTTTATGGAAGCGTGTCTTAGGGCTCCAAGTATGGCAGCTAGCTCAACTTGCAAAGTAGAGCATCCATCTGATGTTCTCCAAAGGGACGTGTTACCTCCTATAGTGAAGGCTGCTCCTGCCTTCGTACTGGTGGTCTCTACGGAACCGTCTGTGTAATACACTGTACTATTGTGTGGTGTTAGAGCCTTCATGTTTCTCTCTGCTATCTGTCGGAGCTCATGTGGGTTACAGTCAGCTTTTCTTGTCCCAGTTTGTAGAATGTTGAAGACTGCTGGCGGGAACTCCCACGGTGCTCGAGTGCTGTAGTCTGGAATCATTGTATCAGGTCCTTTGCTGAGGATTGTGTCTTTCAATTTCAGTCGATATATAGAGTCAGCTGCGCACAATAGCCATGTTTTCTTGTTAAAGACATCTTTGTTAAGGTTCAGTGCTCATAAGAACATAAGAACATAAGGAGTCTGCAATAGGCCGGTTGGCCTGCGCATGGCAGCTCCTGTCGAGAGTTACTACCACTCTCTATCATCCATGAATCTATCTAGCCTCCTTTTGAAACTTTCCAGAGTTCCCGCACTTACTACAAAGTTGCTAAGCTTGTTCCACTCGTCCACCACCCTATTTGTGAACCAGTTCCTTCCTATCTCCCTCCTAAACCTAAACTTATCCAACTTGAATCCGTTGCTCCGAGTCCTATCCTGCTCGGATATTATAAGAACTTTATCTTTATCCCCTTTATTGATTCCTTTCACCCACTTAAATACTTCTATCATATCTCCCCGCACTCTTCGTCTTTCTAGGGAATGCAAGTTAAGTTTCTTTAACCTATCCTGATATGGAAGGTTTCTAAGTCCCGGAATCATTTTTGTCATTCTTCGCTGCACCGACTCTAGTTAATTTATATCCATTCTATAATAGGGGCACCAGAACTGAACCGCATAATCGAGGTGCGGCCTGACTAGCGCAAGATATAGTTGCAATAAGACCTCTGCACTCTTGTTACTTACACTTCAGGATATAAAACCCAATACTCTGTTTGCCTTATTTCGAACATTAACGCACTGTTTTCTAGGCCGTAGGTCCGGGCTTACAAGTACCCCTAGGTCTCTTTCACAAGGCAACTTCTCTAGGTTGATGTTGTTAAGGCTGTATACATTATAAGTATTTGTTCTTCCAATATTAAGTACGCTGCATTTGCTGGTGTTGAATTTCATTTGCCATTTTTCAGACCACCCCTGCAGTTTATTTAGATCCTCCTGTAATGCACTTGCATCCTGCCCTGAATTAATTTGCCGCCCTATTTTGGTGTCATCCGCAAACTTGCTTATGTCACTGCTGATCCCAGTATCTAGATCGTTAATGTAGATTATGAACAAAAGTGGGCCTAGTACTGACCCCTGAGGAACCCCACTGGTTACACGGCCCCACTCAGATTTAACACCATCTTCGCTGACCCTCTGCGTTCTATCGGTGAGCCATGATTTTATCCAATTTAAAACTTTCCCCTCGATACCATGAGCCTTAATTTTTCTCAGAAGCCTCTGATGCGGTACTCTGTCAAATGCTTTGCTAAAGTCTAAGTAAATAACATCGTAATTTTCGTCATTATCTACTACCTCGAAGAGTAAGAGTCCATTCTTGATGTCACTTTCCGGAGCCCTGGTAATCAGTTTTGTTGCAAAACTCGCTGTTAATCGTTCCGCTTTGGTTTGGAGAGATGTGAGACCTGTCTCCATGTGTAAGTTTTCGATTTTTGTCCACATACAGTAGATGAGCAGTGGAAGCGCGTGGGTCGGGAGTAACTGCGACATGCGTCTTCTCACAACTACTAGGGGTACTGTCCAAAACTAGTTTTACCAAAACTCTTAAAAAAAAACCCTCATAATTACTTAACCACTGACGGTCACCAGCAGTATATTTGCCTTTGCTGTTTCTTTAACTTTAGAAAATTAGTTACTAGAATTAAAATAAGCACTTACCTGCGTCTGCTGTTTCCCATAGACAGGTAACGTGGTACTGTAGTGGTGTATAGTTTATAACTGGCAAAGGTGACAGCTTCGCTACCAGGTAAATTTGTTTATTTTCTAATATTCTGGTTTCTAAGCGTGCGCAGTTCTTTTACCTTTATCGCATTTTACCCTCTATTAATAAGGCTAAAAACGTGATTTAATGGCCTATATATTATGCTAGACTATTTATAATAATCTAGACTTTATTTAAACTAGTCATACTATCATATATAAATATTTATACACCTGTGTTAAAAACGTTTATGCATTCGGGAACATCTTTATTCTTATGATTTTTTTTTGTATTTTTATAAGTTAGGAAAGGTTTTTAAAGGTTTGTTTTGTGTTCTTTTAGTATTTTACCCTTCATTTTCCCTCTATTTCAAATACCTGCCCACTTTGAACTAATATTGTTGGTAATTGGGGGGTCATATCAATTTAAATGCTCGAAAAATTTAAATTTCCAATGGAAACATAATAAAATAAAGTATTTTTCTTTCTCCCTATATAAGACTCAATACATAAATTGTTGGTAAGCTTAAGTCTGCTGAAAAACTCTAGTGTAATTGCAGCTGATCTGCCTGTACATGTCACTTTAGTGTTAATAAGTACCCAAATTTTCTCCCATGTGACCTGTCACATGGACTACAACGTGTGTTTTGTCAACGCGAATTGGTTATAACGCGATTGATGAAAAGGGGAACGCTGTTTGTAACACACAACCTTTGGCAGACAAGTGTTGGCTATAACGTGATCCCCTCTTCACCGTGGCGCGGGGTTATGCAGTGTTTACAGTTCACGTTCGACATCACATGTTCAATTGATTCATGTGTTTTGTTTGTGAAGTGTTTTTTGAGAGGTACTCTATAAATTTGGTTCTTTTTTTTTTTTTGCAAATTTAGCTGCTACCCATAAATAAGTAAAAATAATGTTTCACAGTGCAGACTAATAACGGTTTACATCAGCGCTCTCTCTTTACACCCGCGCGAGTTGTGTTGAGTTCTCTTTGGTGTCCTCCGTGATTTATGCTGTTTTCTCCAATTTTGTTGTGTTAGCCATGAATATGGAAAGACAAGGTAAGAAGAATGTTTCCAAGAAGCGTTCTGGTGATTGAATAGTCGGTGGTGAAGTAAAAGAAAGGCTATATAACACTTGAAGAGAAGCTCAAGATTGAAGAATCCGCAAGTCCAGAAAACTGTGAGGGCAAACTTTTCGGAGTGAGGGTTGTAAACTCTTGGAACAATCTACCAGAGAGTGTTGTGACGGCACTGAGTGTGAGCTCTTTCAAGACAAGACTTGACCAACACTGTAGCGGGTTCAGGTACATTCAGGAGCCGGTGCATGCCCAGTACCTGCCAACAGTGTGTGACAGAGACGTGACCGATCACCCAAGTGGCCAACGAGCCGATCAGTGGCGAAGAGGATAAAAGTAAAAGATGTTATTAAGCGTTTTGAACGTAATGAAAGAACGTAATATTGTTCGTGCAACGGGAATAAAGGAGTCTACGTTACTCACCATTAGAGACAATACAGAAATTTTGAGTAATCTGCACCTCACCCGATTTTCTCCATAAGCTCTCTTATTTCTATTGCGCTAGGTTTCACAAGAACGCAACTATCGCGTTGTAGCAGAAATGAATGTACTTCGTCTTCAACACATTTGCCCATACCATGGCAGTGTCCACTGCAAAACAGTGAAAATGCGTCATTTTTAGGATTATATTCTATGAAAAATCGGCGATGGGTTTGTCATTGATAATTACCTTGAACATTTACTACTTTCTATGTATTAGTAGTGTTAATTATTTTCTTTAAAATGTGAAGTATTTATATTCCAATGATGAGTTTCATTATTTGCCTGCCTGTATCTAGAGAGTATGGAGAGTGGTAGACCACTATGGTATGCCAACTGGACACGGTAAACGACTGGCCTGTTATCTTCTTGAATCCCTCGGTCACATCTGATATACACTGTTGGTAAATACAGTACTGTACTGGATATGTCCTGCTCCTGAGTGTATATAAAGTTTTGAATCTACACCAATTTTGGTCAAGTCTGCTCATAAATGACTTCACACTCAGTGCAGCTGCTTCTTTAATGGGCTGAGCCTACAGTTTATGCAGGACCGTCCTGCAGCTAATTAAAAAAGACTATACTTTACAGGATAATTTTGTATTTCAGGTAATCTCGCGAGATTTCACATATCAGAACCAATCTTTTTTCACGCCATATTCATGTCAGGATATGACATAACACGGTTATAACATCGGAGGAAGCCCAGCGACACGACCAACATCTACCTGCCTCAACCCTTCATTTATTATTTTTTTAATTTTTATCCTCTTCACCACTGATCGGCTTGTTAGCCGCTTGGGTGATCGGTCTCTGTTATGCACTTTTGTCAAGTACAGCCTCTCTTCGACTTACGACAACCCGGACATACGATGGCCATGGTCGTATAAAATATTTTTCACATTACGTATTTCGAGCCCCAACGTTAGTGATTGCGCTGTGTACTGACAAAATTTTCGTTTGTAATCCCCTTTAAAATGGCTGGCAAGAGTAAAACTGAGAGTTCTTGTGGTGCTGAGAAGTAAGAGAGACACCATTTTAGAATGTCTATGTTTTATTTTTGCCTTTTCGACTTAAGACCTGGTCGTCGGGACGGAACCCCGTCGTAAGTCGAGGAGAGACTGTACTAGGCATGCACTGGCTTCAGAAAACTGTGAAGGCAAACTTTTTCCGAGTGAGAGTTGTGAACTCTTGGAACAGTCTACCAGAAAGTGTTGTGACGGCACCGAGTGTGAGTTCTTTCAAGACCAGACTTGACCAACACTGGAGCAGGTTCAGATATATTCAGGAGCCAGTGCATGCCCAGTACTTGCCTACAGTTTGTAACAGAGACGTGACCAATCGCCCAAGCGGCTAACGAACCGATCAGTGGTGAAGAGGATAAAAGTAAAAAAGTGAACCTCCTCCAGTGCTTGTCAAATCTGGTCTTGAAAGAGCTCACGCTCGGTGCAGTCAACACTGGCAGATTGTTCCAAGAGTTCACCCCTCACATTTTTCTGGGCTTGCGACTTCTTCACCCTTGAGCTGTGACCCTTTGTGGGGCGAGTGTCTGTCCGCTCCAGGTAAGTGCACTTGACTGAGTAATAATAATACAGTATTTATAATAATAATTAACGATTTATTGAAAGAGCATGGCAGCCGGAAGGCTGAAAATATAGTTACATAATTGGGGAATGGGTCTCTTGATTGACAAATAATATACAAGTAACATATGTGATACAATTATGGTATATAATGAATTGGTGGGGAGAAGGTCATACTACAGGGCATTTCAACATAGTGACAGTGCAAAAAGGCAAGATTGACTGGGAGTGAATACACTGATTGATTACAAGTTGTTGATAATTTTTACAATGGTTGGGACTGGGCTGTTCTTATAGCGATCAGTACATGCTCGTGTGGGCTGGATGCGGTTGTGGTGTCGAACAGCAATTTGCGGACGAGGGATCTCGGGTGGTAGTAGGAGACGGTGTCGAGGATGGTGCAGAAGCTTCTCATCAAATTTGCAGATGAGGTCGTGGTGATGGTCAGAGAGAGCCGAGAGAGTCAGTGTGTTGATCCCTTTGAGATGTTTATACACTTCAATTAGGTACCCCCTTGCCCATCTGTAGTATAAGCTAGGCAATTTCAAGTGCTCCAATCTCTCAGGGTAGCTGAGGTGCCACAGTGCAGGTACCAGTCTGGTGGCCCTCCTTTGGACATTTTCAATCAACTGACAGTCCCTAGCATATCTCGGGGACCAGACGGGGTGACAATACTCCAGTTGGGGAAGTACCTCACTCTTGAAGATTGTTACCGGGGACAGACCATCTAGATATCTAAACGACCTTCTTACAAGACCTAATAATGTAGTTGTCTGATTCACCTTCTCGCAATGGCCCGAGAACTTCAACTCATTGTCAACATACACACCTCGGTCCTTTTCACATTCAGTCTTTGTAATGTCTTTCCAGGGCACCCTGACTGGTTTACCAACAGTCACTTGTAGGATGTTTCCCAGACATAATGGGCATAAAATGTTCACAAAACTCATGTCAACACCGGTAGCAAAAATATGAAGAGACCTACCATGATACAACGGACATGAATCTTGGCGGGCTACTATATACACTTTGAGATGATCGCCGATTGACTAAGAGGATGTAAACAACAAAGATGGTGACGGACTTTATCGTCGGTTCTTTTTCACTAATACATTATTGATTGATTTTTACTTGAATAAAACAATAAATACTATTATAGTGTGTTAATGCATTATTATACAGTACAGTGTATACTGTATTGCCTTAATGAAGACTTGTCCACGATAACTCTATTACCTTACAGTCTTCATCTTGGGAGTATTGTTATCTAATACAGGCATGGAACTTAATCTTTAAGATACAATTTATGAAGCCTAAAATTAAAAGGAACAGCCATAAAACAAACATTTTTTTTTTTTACATATTTCAATTTATTCATGTATGTTGTAAGACTTACAGCTTATATTTGTTAATATTACAGTATACAAATATTTGACATAAATTCAAGTTTATTCACAATCTTGAGCAGGACAGAGAGAATGTCCTTATAGAACAGTTTTTACAACAATAGTGTAGTTTGTATACACAGAAACTGAATGGCATAATTTGGAATGTTTTCCCATTCACACATTACATTAAAGTAAAAAATAAAAAATAAAAATTCTATTGCATTCCCCAAAACTTAACAATATTTCAAAACTGTATATTGGTACAGCTAAGAACTCAGATATCATTTATTCATGAAACCATACATCAACACACACGCAACATGTCTTAATCATTCATATATACACACAAGTGGTCTTTAAACTGTCAACTAGTTAATAAATAAATAATGAATGGATAAAAAAATTTAAACTGCAAAGATTATTTGAAATTTCCCGAGCAATTGAAAAATGAATATACAATAAAGATTCCCAAGCACAAAAAGGCCACATTGTCTCACACACGTACAACAACCTACTACAAAGAACTCACACACAAACAATTAAGACCCAACTAATCTCACACCTGAGTTCAAGAATATTAACTACAAATAATGGTGTAACACAGATGAATGACAAGACACGCTCACCCTTTTCTTATTCTTATTTTCAAACATGAAAGGTGTGTGCTGTGACTTTACATTCCAGTGTTGCAATTAAAACTTTGAGGATTATAATACATATCTCATGACTTGCAAATCAGTTCTGTCTTTACAAATGAGTTACGTCCTTTTGATGGATATAAGAGGACACTGTGTTGGGTTAGCCAGGGGCCCAGGTGTGAATATTCTAGTACATTACCACACATTAGCCACTGTCTAACCGTGGTCAGGTCGAGCCACGTTCAAGGACAGGCACCATTCAAGACACTCCTACCGGTTGGTGATATGTAATAATGAGATAATGCCATATTTCAAAGCCAACCAACCATTGGAAGCACACCTATAAACAAAATTTGTTTTCTATCTCACTAGACACATCAAGTATAAGGATGACAAAAAGCTAACCAATTAATGAATGTGAATGTCGGATCATGACATCATAAACTATCTAGCCAATCAATGGGCTTGATCATCACTGTCACCTGTCTCATCTTTATCTGTAGAGGAAAAAATCAAAATGGAACATGAAGAATTAGAATTATTATGATTAAGAAACCTATTGAAGTTCCTGTACAGTATTCCCCTTTTTTTCACAGAACAAAAAACACCAAGTTCAGTTATTTCACTGTGAAATTAGATTCTGAATAACTACCAGGAAAGTTTTAGGTCCATACCCTGAAACTCTTAAGATCCCCAAAACCATTGACAATAACCACAGGACGTTTGTGATAAAATTTTCAAGAATATAAACTCCAGTAACCACATAACACTATATTTAATTACTGTACTTTTATTATTAGGGAATAAAAATAAGATGAATATTAAAAAAGGACCATCAACATCATATTTCTCGTTGAATCCTATTTTTCAATTTCTTCATGCATTAATTAACTTGTTAATCATGAAGGCCAAATAACAACATGAAAATGTATTTCTTATTTTAACATTTATAATGCATGCATTAATTTGGAAGCCATACAGCTGATGCCACAATAAATGAGACATTCACATTCCATAAAATAAAATTTGCAAAGAAAAATAATTTCATGCAAATGAATCTACAGTATAAAGGATCATGCTGTCAGAAACTGTCTATTCATGCAGAACAAAATTATGGCATTTGTCTGTTGTCTGGTCAGAAGGCCACGATGCAGTTTGGTTTGTGACTTGGTGGTACATTATTAACATTACACTGGACAAGATATGAAACCACAGATGAATATTGATATTGGCAGCTGAGGCACAGAATGCAATCCTTTAATTCATATGAAATAAAGAAGCATATTCTATCCTTTACAATGATACCAACACCCGTGTGACAAATTTTTTTTTTCAAGACTGAATATGGCAGAGTAAGAGATAACTCGGTTGCTCTTAGTTCCAGAAAAAAAAGACTCCTGAGACTGTCAGTTTTATGTCAAACTGTACACATCAGGCAAGGAACACTAAGTGCGTATCTCAGTGTCCTAGTACAGTTATGGTAGTGTCGAATATTCCTGTCACATGTTAAGCTTTTAGTCAGTCTTCTTTTTATATTAAGGCAGTTACAGTACATAATAAAAAACTAGATATACTACAGTATAAATTATCATAAACAATCTAAAGCATCTTTGACACATGCATATTATTTAATACTTATAATACACAAGTTCATGCATTTTTTCTCAGACTTACACGGAAGCTGTCATGCAGCTCCTTCTCTTGAGTATTATATCTTTTATAAAATAGAAGTTTTGCAATGTGCTTTTTTTTCCATGCTTGGTATTCAGTGTTCAGTTTTCTGTACATGTTCATGCTGGTATTTCAGCCAACTTTTTCAATATATTTTCCAGTCACATCCATGCACATACTTGACTTCATACCCTACAGAAGCATCGGGTTCTCAATCATCCTCACCTTTCTTGCCTTGGTAAGCGTGCTTGCGGAGGCGGTCATACAGGTCCTCCTTGTTCCCGTAGATGGAAGCGTTAGACCGAGCCAGGCTATTTCCTGCTCCGTTCTGGAACCCGGCTGGTTTGGGGAGGTTAGGTTAGTTAATGTTCATACTTACTATGGCTATATAGTTAATAGAATGTAGAGTGTATTATATTCCTATTAACCTCACAAAGCACTTATCTTTTTTAAGACGAGTATTAAAGTAAAGCACAATTACATTTCAATGTTGCATTATCATTTACTTGCTATGCTCAGTTGTACAATACTGGTAATAAGTTAAGTTTGTCTATACTATTAATGACTGAATGTACTATAGAGCATTACAGGATAAGCCATACATTAAGAAGGGCTCATATTCTGGAATTTGTCAAGTGCTGAAGTGCAATGATAAAGCTTAAGTATGAGTTTAATGTTTCTTAGATGATGCTGTGGATTAATTTAAAGCATGTGGAATCGGTGTGGGATGGGCTCAGGACGTACTCTTCATATAAGTCTCGTTGTAGAAGTTTGGCATCTCCCAGGCATCTTCTTCATCATCATAATAATGAGCGTAAGTTGAATGATGGGACGGTGCGATGCTCTCAGCATATGGGGCGGGAGCTCCATAGTAGAAGTTAACCTGCGAAGGAAAAGTGTGTGTGTGTGATTTGGTTCTTGAAACATTTTCAATAGTTTTCACATAGTAATTCTGATGCTTTTAACCCTATATGCAATGATAATACATACATGTGTCTGCATGCATTCTTTCACATTTGAAATTTCCTGCACTTCATTCCAACCCAATATGGCGGGAGATTAATTCAATGGCAGCCTGAAGAGTTGCAAAATAGTAATATATGCATTGTAACATTTCTGGCAAAAATATTCTGAATGGTGTGAAGCTGAAAAACATACGGTACTGCTATAAAAATTTATTTAATCGCCTCATGCTCTTTTAATAAACAACATCCTACATAAACTTTGTGATTACTCTGATTTAGGTGTCCAGAAACCCCTCGTTACTCAGGCACTCCTTCCACCTTTATTAAGAGCTGCATGTTTATTTACAAAGTAATCATTCTCTCACCTGTGACCCATTAGGATCAACTGATGGCTGATTGGGGAAGCCCTTCTTGGGCTCGCGTCTCCTGGTGGCACGGATACAGATCATCCATACTAGCAGGACGATGAGGATGAGGAATACAACAGCACCAGCAATGCCTCCAGCAATATATGTGAAGTCACTCTTAACCTGTGGGGAGAGATGAAAAATAAAAATATGTAAGTACAGTTTTGCGTACAGTACTCTATTTCAATTACTAAATTTTAAGGGGAAATGTCAATACCTGCACATCATTATTTACTATAATTCATAAAAAAAATCTCTGACTTTCAACAGAGGTCAAAGTTATCAAGAAATCCCATTACAATAATCAAAATACTTTATACTGTACATTACTCATGGTATATAAACCAAAAGTGACATAGACTTACCTGGCATTTACTGCCAGTGAAGGATCCAGAGCAGGTACAGAATGGTTCACCATCGTTTTCCTTCTTACACACACCATTGTTCTCGCAGAAGTTGTCGCACTTGTCTGAGTGGACAAACGACATATCATTAATATACAAATATTATTTCTTTACTAGAATTATAAGTTACTATGATTATATTGTCAATATTATTACCAGTGATGTTAATTCTACTAATACTGATGCATATACAGGTAAATTATTTCGAATTTCATGATATACTAACCCATATAACTCATAACATTTTCACCAGTGATAAGCTTCCAATGGTACATACCGTAGAAATGAAACCGAGTCTACTCACCGGAACAGTGTTCTCCAGAACCATTAAATCCAGGTTTGCACTGACATTCAAATTCATTTGTTTCAGAGATAAACAGACAGAGAGCATTGGGGTCACATAACATCTGTTCTCCGTGTACTTCACAAGGGTTCGAGCACTCGTCAACGGAGGTAGCACCAACGCCATGAGTAGAGGTATCTTGTGGGCATCCTATACAAGATGTCTGGAGTGCTTCTGGCTGGTAGGTACCCTTAGGGCATGTTAAGCATTCATACAATGAGTTGGAGTTGGAAAGGAATGTTCCAGCAATACATATTGGCAGTGAGCATTCTTCTACTGAAGACGCACCAGGTCCTAGAGTTGTGCGGCCTTGTGGACAGCGAATACATGCAGCATGGATGCCCTTTGTACGGTAGGTTCCACGTGCACAAGGTTCACACGGACCTGTCATACCTAGCTGGAGACCCGACTCGCACTCTTCACGGCATGCAGATGGTGAATCTGCTTCTTTCGAGCGTGTAGTGAGGCCTCGGTCACACCTCTTGCATGAAAATTTACCCTCTTCAGACTGATAAGATCCATAGCCACAAGACTGACAGATGCCTATTGTCTCATCAAAGAATCTCCCAGCAGCACATCGTTCCTGGCAGTCTTCCACTGCTCGTGACCCTGAGGTTTTGGTGACTCCCTGACGACCGGCACGCTGAGGACATGGCTTACAGGCAACCTGACCCATTTCATTCTGGTATGTGCCAGACTCACAGAGCTTGCATGATTTGCTTTCAAGGTCATAATAAGTTCCTGTTGCACAGTCTACACATGCACTGTCAACCACAACCTAGAAAAGTATTAAAAATTTAGCACAAACTGTTCTCACCTTCTCTTTATAAGGTATATAATGTATGTGCTATGTTCTTTCTGGCTGGTTGTATTGTATTAACAGAACAACAAATCAGATTTTAATTATTTTTGCACAACTTAAATATATCCTAGTACTGCACTGTATTGTACAGGAGGTCCACGGGTTACGTTCTTAAGTTGGATTTGTACGTAAAACAGAACATGTGCTATGTGCATCCGTACTTACAGAACAATGTTTAAAATCCCACTATAACATAGCCTGTCCCTATATACATCTAAAATCACTTAGTTTTGGAGGAAAGAAGAAACAGAATGACAAAATACAGTACTATATGAAAGTAAAAAATTGGTCATCAGGTAAATAAAATACTGTAAATTTCAAGTTTAACCCTGTTCGTATCAGCGGGCATTCACAAGTTGGGGACCCCTTGTACTGTATCTGAACTTGATCCCTCATTGTTAACACCAATACAATACAGTACTAGCATCTTGCCACTGTTGAGTCTGATGCTGATAAAGGAATATTAGTTACATGAATACACAAGAACTATATATATATATACACAGTCAACCCTCGCTTTACGCGTTTCCACGTTTACGCGGTACCCTGCCGAACACGGAATGCTCACTTTCCGCAGTGTGTGTACCCTTTTACGCGGACAGCGGTGCGAGCAGGGTGTGCACAAGGTCGCCCAGTCATCAAAACATTACCGAGTTCTTCACCCACCACAGCCGGCCCAAGTCAGTGATAGTGATAAGGATAGTGAGGATATGGACTTTGAGGGGTTTGACAAAGAGGCCCTGCAAGCCTCTGTGGTGGATAGTGATACAAGTGATACAGGTGGGGGCCAATAATCTGCCCTCTGCCTCGGAACCAACCCCCCATCCCCGTGTGCCCAGCCATCTTTTCTACGAATTAAGTGTTAAAAAACCTAATATTATTGATATTTCTCTTAATTATCAATTGTGTGTGCATACCATCATAAAATTAAGAAGTTATTTTTACTACAACGTAGGTATTGTCTGAAAAAGTGGAGTTTGGGGGTTGGCCCGGTCTTTATTTCAATTAATCCCATATGTTATGTTGTTCACTTTATGCGGGCCGCCGTGGGTTCAATTGACCGCGTAAAGTGAGGGTTCACTGTGTGTATATATATATATATATATATATATATATATATATATATATATTTTTTTTTTTTCCTCTATGATTGATAAAAATATAAGAATGAGAGACAGACCTTGCCAACAGGACAGGAATATTCAGAGTTGAGATCCAGTGAGGAGGGATCTGGAACAACATTGGGAAGAGCATCACGAACATCAAACTGATCCTGCTCAAGGATAATTCCTTCTATCAGGCGTCGAACAGTGGATTCCAAATCTGAGTTACTGTTCTGCACAGGATCACTGTTGGAAAATTCAGTCATCAGTCTTTGCAATGTAATGAAAGTGTGTGTGTGTGTGTGTGTAATTGTCATCATGAATCGTATATAAATGTGTCAAGTGCTTTTATATATCTCAAAGAATACTTGAAAAAATATATCTGCTTAATGAAGGGGTATATTAGAGAAACAAACTTGTATGCACTGTAATTCTGTATGAGAAATTCAAAGTGTAATTCAGTGCTGATGTAAAAATAACTACAATATATCAGATATAGGAACAAGGAAGAGTATATGGCATTTGCATGAATCACAACCCTAAAATACACTTACTGTACTGGTAATAAAACATAGTCGATGTGGCAAGCACTGACCACTGGCTGCGTGTTGGCTACAGCATAACAACATACAGATACTTTATTTAAACAGAACTCTGGCAACATTTTTGCAAGATTACAATGGTTGAGTCTAAAACTGAATGTGGTTACATATAAATTTGTGTTTTATTAGTTCTTCTCCAGCAGACAAGGTTACTTGCAATGTTTAATATAATATTTGTAACATAGAATCAAGTTACAAAACACATACTATACAAACAACACTACTACCCATTCAGGATTCTGTAACCTTGCTACCCACATGGCACGTGCAGGCATTACAAACAGTGCCGTGAATGACAAAATCATTTGAATCTATAGTGGCAGGTCAACTTCAAAGGATTTATAACCATTCGTGGTAGTGTTGGCAGCACCCACAATTGCCATCTAAGTAACGAGGTCAGTAACGTTCAGAGAACTTTTATACACAAGTTCAGCTCCAGCTGTGTTGTGTTGTTCAGATGTATGTTACTTTGGTTGGGCTAATGACCATAGAGTTTGTGTGACTAATATACTGTACCACAATATGACATCAACTGTTGTGAATAAGCAAAAATATTAATTTGTACAAATGCCATAGACAGAAAGATACAGTATTTGGTTTCTGTTCTAATATGTTTATTAGAAGAAGATAAGTGCATTAAGGGAAATATGCTTAAGAAATCTATGAAACTACAACAGTCTATCTATCTATATCTTGTGTTCCCAGTGGAGACTTTCCTCTTGTAGTGGCCACCTCATGTGGACACCAGGCACCTTCAGGTGTAGGTGACACCAGGACCACTTGGAACATTTACTGAATACAGTAATTCTACATGATGATTTGGCTGTTACACAAGGGCAGCAGTTGCTGCTTAGAAAACCGAAGCTGCTAAATTATCTTGATGTAAAAAAAACAAAATATATGAAAACTGATGAAATTACTGAGGAAATATTATGAAATGTAGTTAGAACACTGCATCTACATATACAATTCCTAAATACCTGTACAGTGTGATGTTTTCACAGTAATTTTGTAGCTTTCAAATGTTTTTACAAACTAAAAAATTTAGGGAAATGTTTAAGAAAGTGTTTAAAAATATTTAAAGTAGAAATATTTAAAGTACCTGTATAAGCATAAATCATTATTTAAAAATTAAAGAAACTATTCATAGCAGATGGTTTCTTTATAAAGCATATTTAAAGATTAATAAATATTCATACTGCATTTAACTGTACACCATTACTAATAACACCTGTTACCATTTTATATCACCTGTTTAACACTAAGACACTACAACACCTGGTACAGTGTCCATCAACCCTTTAAGGAAGCACAATACAGTTTACAGTACTAACCACACACCAACACTAGATGTCAAGCTTGGCCATTATATTGTACACCCTAGAGTAACAGTTTTTGGTGAAGTCCCTTCCCACAAAAAAAAAGCCTTAAAAACAACCTACAGTGTTAAGCTTCTGTTTTCTTGTAAAATTAATTTATGGCCTGAATCTAGCAACCAATGTAGAAGCAAAGCGTGTGGCACCGGAAAGCTCCAGATACATGTTTTAAAACTTGTGAAAGTTTCTGTGGTAAATAGTGGAGAGTGAGTTTAGTATTTCCAGGTATTAATGGATATTACTATATAGTAGTTAATGATGGGTCGTTATCAGTGATGACATTCACAATAATCTTACTTCTTGGCAGGGAATGAGACTTTCAGGTTATACTGGTAAGTCTGATCTGTGTCCCTCTTCCACCGGGAGTCGCTGGGGGAGGAGCTTCATTAGGTGTAGATAGTCAATGTTGAGTTCTCATGGCCAAACAATAATAGGCCAGAGAATTCTTCCAGTGTCATTTTACTATTAAAACTAATCTACTTTACTTTCCTGTAGTGTTTTGATTATTTTTATATTGAATTATGTGTTTTTTTTTATGAGAAAAACATCTTGCTGTTGCTTTAGGAACAATTAAGTCTCAAGCACATGTTAATATAACAATAGAAGCACAAACTGATATTTAGTTCTAAGATCTTCAAGCTGTCCTTAACATTTTGACCTTAACTGCAAATTACTAATATCAAGTACACAAAGCTGGTGAACTTTACACTTTAATTATCATAATGTACATCAGTATACCTCAACAGCAATTAACATTTGTAACATTATGCAAATTACTGCATAATCATTTATTTACCAGTACAGTAAATTCTTATAAAAATAGTAACAATAACAACTGTTTTTTCAAGCATACTGATGACATATACTACCGTACATAATATTTAAAATCAGACATTAACAATAAACACTAGGCTGGATTTGTCGGCATCATCAGTACTGTGACTGTCCTCATGGCCACAACTCTCTATCTGCTAATATAAACATTGTAGACCATCTCAGTGATATTCAACATGACTCGTACTCCACACTGTCCTTTTATATTTTCTTCATTCTACTTTTACTGTACCTGTCTGTTCTTGATTTTTTCTGCCCTCCCTCTTCTGTTTACAACCTTATACTGTACAGACTTCATTCACTTCAACAAGGTGTTATTTTTCTTACACATTAACAGATGGTAACTACTGATATTCTTATGATACTCAGACACAGGTTTTGAGAGTTGATGTTGGGGGAAGCTTGTGTATTTTCACCTCTGTTTACGAGATGATGTTCTGTCACTTGGAACTTTATACTAATAAGGATTTACTGCAAAATTATATGGATGTAACACATTACTACCCATTATATCATCAACTCTCCCATTAATATTTACAAGAAAAAAAAAAAAAATACCTTTCCTCAACCTCACAGCCAACCTCCCCTTCACCACCTTCCTCACCTGTATTTTATCTTGTATATTAAATTCAATATTAGGTACCTGACTTTAAATATGTGTGTGTAATTTCCTATAGAATCATTCTTGTACTATAATACAGTTTCAGTTAGTTGATCATATCCCAAACAACCTGCCATCAACCATTATTACAGCCAGTCATTGGTCAAAGGTGACAGATCATTTCTCCCATCAAGTCTAAGGGTTGAAGTCCAAGCTAACCCTTGACATTGATGTGGCATAAATTAAAAAGATTATTATGTACTGAACTTGTCTTCCATTGCATCGCCAGCCTTGGAGAAGGTATAGTACTGGGAGGTGGAGGTTTACCACTTAAGGTTGAGCTGAGCAACTGAGTCCTGGTGCTACAGTAGCGCGATCACACACACCTCTCCTTGTCCTTCATCGTCCAGCAACAAGCATTTAGTCCAGCTGAGAATACCCAGCTCGAGGCCAACAAAGGGTTACAGTATACAAATCCCAGTTAAGGATGTTGGTTACAGGCTGACTTGAGTTTTCCTCTGGGAGTAAAGAGCCTTAATACATTATTAGCTATTCAGTGGGTGTTTTTTTGGTCTACATTTCTTGACAAAACCCTTCAGGGGGTTGTTGTTTAACTGGAAGGGGCTGGATTGTCTTAATGAGAACATTAAGGTTTTGATTGGTTTACAAAACTAACAACTCAAAAGGTCCACCTCATCACTAAGTGGTGCCTGGACCAGGATATAGTGCAGGAAAACTATGTTGTTGAGGTAGCTTTTTCTTATCCCCAGTGTGAGGTGCAGGTGTTCAGTAGCACCACTGTCCTTTATTTAGTTGGCCTTAGAAACATGGGCCTCCTGGAACCAACAGCAGACTATATATCAAGTGATCCTGGGAATCTCATTTTATAGAAGAGTTCTGGGGCCCCTCCCTCCTCTCTTAGGTTTTATAAGGTGAGGCCTGGTGCTGGAAATTTGGTACGGGACAGTGATGGACAAGGAACTGCCTGCATCTGTCAGTTGCTGTACCATCAAAACTCACTCACCTCCACCTTAGCAGCTTCAGTTACAACCTGTAGACTCAATGGATGAAAACACAAGTCTCCTTTACCTGACTCGGGTATAAAATGGGTCTTCCAGAACCAATCACTGTCATCATAACTGCATAGTGTAATACAACTTTTGTCATTCATAGAGGTGAACACACACATTAATCACCTACAAAGCCAATCCTGTTAATATACAATCACACACAAATCATGCAAAACATCATGAGACCATGCAACCACTTGATGAATAATGTGACCTGTCTGGTGACAAGATCTTGGACATTAACAGTCACTTCTCTATATAAGTTGTGTTCAATTCACTTCTTTGAGGAAAGTAGAGCTATTATTTTCTTTTATTACTACTGTACTCCTGGAGTATAACACAATAAGGCAATGACCAGGTAATTAAAAGTTACAGAAGCACAAAGATCAAACACTCACTTTACAGAGGGGAAGGTGATCTTCACTTCATACACGTCGTCAGTTTCATCCCCAGCCTGACGTTCGGCCCTCAAACCCGCAGTATCACGAGCTAGACGGTTTCTACGAGAGCAGTCAACAACTACATCTAGACCGTTGCACTGTCCCGTAGAGGCGGCAGTGTCGGTACAGAAATTCCACTGTGAGTTGAGCTTGTTCAGCGCCTGAGTGTAGGAGACAGACACACCATGTAACTCAAGTCTCTCTATATAACTCTGTACTGTACATCTATCTAACTTCATGTCAACCTTACTTTAGGCCCAGCTAAATAAGGTAGAGTAGGTGGTCCTGATTCTTATGAGACTAATATTTTTCATATAAGCTAAAAAAAAATTATGCATTCCTATCATGTTTTTACAGCAAAGATAATGAATGATGTCATTGCAAAACTCACAATCCTTATTCTTTCGCTGAGCACATTCTGACCAGCTGCATTACAGATAACAGAGGATGGGAACTGCATGTTGATGTTGAAGACCCTCTGGGCAGGGGAGGCAGGGGAGCAGGCAGGGTACACCAGTGGGTAGAAGGGATCGTGGGTGGGCCTCCAGAAACCTTCAGCACCACACGTGTAGAAGTCGGGTATCTGGCAAGTAATATCCGCGTGAGTGTGTTTAAAGTGTGTATAAATACCGAGCATTATCGATAAAAAATGTCATGCTGTGAGAGCCAAATACGGTTTTATCTACTCGTATATTTATATTTTCACCTTTTAAATGTCTTGAGGTTTTCAATATAGCAGTCAAAACATCTTACTTAATATGACTCAACAAATTTTCTGTACTAACACCATTGATGGATCTTTCATTAAGACACCATGGCGATTATCACTCAAATCTAAATTCCAATGTTTTTTTTTTTTATTTCTTACCTTGGTGGAGAACTTGAGACCATCGTTGCACTCAATTTTGCAAACCTTGAAGCGGCCACCAGGACCCCAGTCAGAGCAGCGCTGGACTCCTCCTACAGGATCATCCAGTTTAGGACAGAACTCCTCTAGGACGTAAACCTTGAAGGAGCAGGTGGCCGAGTTGCCTGCAGCATCATAGGCTACGCTGGCAACATGGTAGGTACCCCAGGTAAAGGCCTGATGAAACAAAATTCATAACAATAGTTGTGTATAATACTGATTGCTTTACTAATTGTAAAATAAACCCGTAATATTTTCCCTGTACTGTTTCTAAAATGCGAGTGTGGAAGTGAAGCGACAAAGCCTGTACGTCTTCCCATGTTATACGTGTTTCATGTATATCTCACACTTACTTGTCCTGGAGAGTAGCCGGACTTGTCGATGACCTGTTCAATACCGATATTATCAGAAAATACAGGCTCGTCCCAGTCAACCACAGCGGAGCCATTACGAGTGATGACCCAAATGTCTCCGGGGCAGTGATCAACGCGGGGAGGAGTCTTGTCTCTCTCCAGTACGGAACAGTCGCCGGAGTAGCCGGGAGGACACACGTACTGGCCACAGGTGGACGGCCCGATACGCTCCACGTTACCGCTCACCATGTCATAACCTGTCCAGCGTAGCAGCAGGCCATCAAACATAACCGGAGAGTTCATGCATGACCGAACCTACGGAGAGATATAATGACACGTTGAGCTAAAATGATGTAAAGAATTAGTAGAATAAATAATAATAACCCGAGTCTCAAGTACAGTGTTACCAGAAGCTTTCAATAATATCTTAAATACTCCGTGAAGACCAGATATGAGTAAATGTTCCTCACCATCTTGGGGATCTCTGTGCGGAAGTCAAGAGGACGGTTCCAAGCATTGAGGCGAGCAACACGGCCGTGGAAGCCTCGTTCATGGGTGTAGCCGGAAAATTCAGACTCAACTGAACCAAGGGTCAACCAGGCACTAAGGAAATATTTGTTAATAATATTATGTACAGTATAAATTTCAGAAATACTAGGCACATTTTCTAATCTTAAAAAGGGTCATTAATGTAAGCATTTGTTGGTTTTGTCAGCTATAATGGTGAAACTGCCATAATTTTTATTAATGTTGTACACATTTGGTCTATGTACAGTACTGTACATCATATACCTGCTTTGCCTATACACATGCTGAACTGTATAGCTGTATTGTCTATATACATGCCAAGCCAATTGTAAATGTATGTGTGACAATTTTCCTGAATAAATATCATTATTAATGATGCAAGATCCATTTATAATCGTTGTAAAATAAACCTTTAATTTCATTCTTTAATTCATCATGTTTGTGTGGCAGATACTCTGATAATGATGAACAATCTCATTACCAGAGAGATGTTTGATGACTAGTCTACAGTATATACTACTAATCTAGAATACACACTTGCAAACCTGAGATGATGAAGTGCATTATAATAACAACCACCTTATGCCTGATATACATACTACATGGGCAGCTGGCGTCCCTCGGCAAAGCCTTCCACCTGAGCGACGACCACAGCATCAGTAGTGAGGGTGAGCATGCCAGTGATGCCGTCCCACACGAGTGCCACGTGATGCCACTGGCCGTCGTTAACTGGGATGTTGGGACGGTAGGTAACAAACTCCTTCAGGTCTTTGAAGAACTCAATAGCAATACCTGCGTTGGTGGCTTGGAGCATCACTCTCTTGTCAGATGGCACATAAGGGCTCCTGTTGAGACCATTACATCAATACAATTATTTTTAACATCAAACCTTTACTCCATTCTGAACAAAATGAACTTAGATGGGTTCACTATACTCTACTCTACTGTATTTGCAATAATTATACAATCTATCGTACATAAAACTACACAAAAAATATGTAAATAGAATAATATAATTTATGTACAGTCAACTACTAAAGTTCGTTCGCCTGTACCACGAACCATGAGATAAAGACTCATGAACCTGAAGCAGTAGACTGATAGTTTATTCTGTCTATAAATGCTTTGGATTCACGAGTCTGAATCTCAGGGTTCAGGGAGAGAGGCAAATGGACGTTAGTAGTTAATTGTACAGTATTTAATTTGAATTATTACTTTACTGTTCCATAAAAAGATTAGCTAATAATCCTCTTACCACAAACATTGAATTAAAATACTGTAATACATGAAGCTGTTATTCCTGTACTGTACATATAAAAAGTAATATAAGAAACTCACGAGACTGAATAGAGCGTAAAGATGGTGCCAAGATCATCAGGGACGGCAAACTGTACCCAGAGTGCCAGAGTGAAGGACGTGGAGTCACCCAGCATGAAGGGTGTTGCCAAGGAAGCGCTCGATGCTTTGCTCTCGTCGTTGATGTACAACTCATAGTCGATATTGATCACTGTTGAAAGATGTGCAGTTTGTCAACACAGCATAATACTACCCAAGACTGACAATTTGCTCATCACCAACACAAAGAGATGCATAAATATAAAAGACAACTTGTTTACAAAATACTGTACTGTACATTACTGTATATTTCAACTGCAGTACTGTACCTACCTACTACAGTACATAGAGACAAGAAACAGAACAAGTTGTCAGCAGCACATAGCTTCTGTTTATTAAGCTGTTTAACTTACAAAAGAGGAATTACCATGTAAATGAAGTTTAAGGTTAAAAATAAGTTCTAACACTTACCCTTCCTGCAGTCCTCGCCAGTAAGGTTGAATGGACACTTGCAGTAGAAATCATTAGTCAGATCAATGCACGTTGCACCTGGTGGGCAAGACGTTGGTGTGCAGTTGATAATGTCCTCGTCACAGTGTCTGCCAGCATATCCAGGAGGGCACACACACTCGTAGCCAGCGCCTCGGTCAACACAGGTGGCGCCATTCTTACATAGGCCAGCCTCACAGGCATCAAACTCAAACTGACATCCAATGCCGGTGAAGTCTTCAGAGCAGGTACAGTTAAGGCCGGAGCCATAGTCCTGGCAGGAGGCGCCGTTCATACAAGGATTGCCAACACATCGTTCAGGAGTGACCTGACACTTCTTCCCATCTGTTCCAGATGGGCAAACACAGAAATAGTCTTCAAAGAGATTAATGCATTCAGCTTTGTTGAGGCAAGGTTCAGAGTCACAACCACCAATATCTTTTTCACAGTGTTTGCCAGTCCATCCTGGTCTGCAGGTGCATGAGAAGTCTGCAACACCATCAGTACACAAACCCTCATTATGGCATGGGTTTTGGGCACATTCATTAATGTTATTTTCACAAAACTCACCATCATAGCCAGCATGGCATTGGCATTTGAACATGTTGTCAAGATCCAGACATTTTTTAGTACCAACAGGATTGCAGGGATTACTGATGCATTCATCAATGGATGCCTCACACTGCAAGCCCAGAAAGCCAGGCCTGCACTCACACATAAAACCATCCAACTTGTCAACACAAGTGCCACCATTCTGACAAGGTTCTGAGACACAGTCATCAATTGTATGTTGACAAGTTTTTCCAATGTAGCCAGTGTCACATTCACAGTGGAAGCCATTAACTTTGTCAACACACTGACCACCATTCTCACAAGGATTTGGGGAACAATCATTAATATTTACTTCACAGCTTTCACCTGACCAGCCTGGATGACAGATACACTCATGATAAAAGAATCGATCTCTACAGATGCCATTGGCACATGGAGAAGACTGGCAGAGGTCAACCTTGATGTGGCAACGTTTTCCTGTGAAGCCATTTGGACAATCACAACTGAAATCATGGGTGAGGTCTGTGCAGTTTGCTCCCAATAGACAAGGCTTGTCAGCACAATCATCTATATTCACTTCACAAAGACGTCCTTCCCAGCCTGGCAAACACTCACAGCGGAAGCGACCTTGTTCCAGTGGTACACAAACAGCCTCATTGGAACATGGGTTACCTTTCTCTGTGCAGGGATCAACAGTGACGTTACAGCCTGGACCAGTGTAGCCAGAGCGACACAGACATTCGTAAGTATTCTTCCCCGGGTCATCTTTACACATCGCTTGGTCAGGGCAAGTACCTTCCACACACTCACTGACTTCATCTTGGCACTGAAATCCACTGTAGCCTTCAGAACATTCACAGCGATATCCTTGTGGCAGGTCAATACAAGTCCCAGTATTATAGCAGGGTTCTGAGGCACATTCATTAATATCAACATCACAGAACCTACCAGTGAAGCCAGCTGGGCAGTAGCACTGCACTTGGTGCTGACGTGCTAGACAAAGACCTCCATTTTGACAAATTCCTGGAGTGCATATCACAGCTAGACACTCCTCCTCAGTTTGTGATCCTGTATCTAGTGTACGATTACCTGTTGCACACTCAAAACAAGTACTGCGACCTTCAAGGGGCTGATAGAAGTTGAATGGGCAAGGTGCACATGGCTCAAGACCTGTGTCAGAGTAACTTCCTGGCCTGCACTTCCTGCGACACATCTGCTGAGAGGATGTGGCAGCCACATAGGTAAAAGTCTGTGGAGGACATGCTTCACATTCCTTGAAGCCATCAATAGGAGGACCTTCTGTGTAAGAATTGTGTGGGCAGTTGAGGCAGGGCACTAAACCTGTTGGGGAGTAAGTACCATAGCCACAGACAGGAACACAGTCCAAGGTGGACTTGCTGCCCTCATTCCTGGTGTATGTACCGGGTGGGCAACGCTTGCACGCACCTTGGCGACTCTGATCCTGATAGTATCCCTTCATACATGGAGAACAAGTCTTCTCATCCTGAGGAGCAAAGGTGCCGGCAGGGCAGTGAAGACAACGGGGGACTTCAGCTGTCACTGTGTTGAGAACTTCACCGATGTTACAAGTGAATCCTCGTGTAACATTAGAGCCAAGGGCTCTCATGGGTGGACACGAGTTGCCAGCAGAAGACAGGTCGAGGATGGGCTCAATCACAGCTGAGGTTGAGGGCACACTCAGGTCAAAGATGAGTGACAGTGTAGAGCCACAGTGACCATAAAGCATCTTTTGCTTAACTTCAGGATTAAGACGAACTACATAGTGGACTTCCACCACATTCTCTTCTGTAAGAGCAAGTCTGGTGTCATGGAACATCACATCAATAGCTACATTGATGGCAGCAGAGCAGCGACTAGACAGTACACCATTGAGACTCTCATAGTACTGCTGTAGGAGACTCTTGTACTGGTCGAGGCAGGTGGACTGTACTGCACCATTGGCACGGTACATGACAGTGGCCACCACGTCATAGCTGGCCTGCTGGGTGTCCTCACTTACACAGTCAGGTACAGCTCGGCTGGGTTGCCAAGACAACTCTGGGGTACAAGTGAAGGCCTTGGATGGCATGTTGTCTGTGAATCTGTATCCTGCATTACATGTAGCTGAACATTCACGATTTTTACCTTCACCAGGTATACAGTTTAATCTACCATTTGCTGGTGCCTTTAGTTCCCAGTCGACACAAGCTGTTGCCTGAACAGCAACTTGGAAGTTACAAGTGGCTGTGTTGCCAGGCGGGTCTGTGGCAATAACACTGACATTCACATAACCTCCAACTCTGATGAGAGCAACCTCAGGCATCACTCTCAGCTGGTACTGTCCACTGTTGTCACTTACATTTACGCTGGACAGTGTGATGGAGGAGTTGAAGTTGACGCGGTAATTTTCTTGTTCCTCAACCAGCTCTATCACATAACTCTGTGGGCAGGTGACTGAAGGAGGAATGTCGTCGGGGACAGTAATGTTGATCTGACATATGGCAACATTTCCATCAAAATCAAATGCCAGATATTCAACCATCATGTCTTTAAACACGTGCACAGGTGGACGGAAACCGGCCGGGCGGATCTCTGTGCGGGCGATCATGCCCGAGTTGTCATACGCAGTTGGAACTGTGAAGTTGACATTCTGGATGCCATCATCTCCCTTCTGGACAACAATGGGATTGATGGGACAGTTCTGGAACTGTGGTGGTTCATTATCAACACATAATGGGTAGCCCATATCATAACCAAGAAGACGGTTCTCTGCTGCTTCATCCTCACAACCCATCAGTTCAAACTTAAGACAAGGGTTCTTATCATAGCTCACAATACCGAGGATAACAAAGCGTGCCGTCACCACGGTGGGTAGTGTGATCATCGCCAGCTCACCATAGTTCCCAGGATCTCGAGCTGTGAGATTAAAGTTAGGGAAATAAACGATGTAATTATCGTCTTCGTGTCCTTTATAGAAGAAGCGAATTTCAGTCGGTCTTCCAACGACATCATTTGTAATGACGCCTTTCACTAAGACTGCCTTAATGCGGTGCACTTTTCCTAAGTCTACGGTGACGTACGTAAAGGCTTCTTGCTGACCGCACCAGCCTGTGGCGGAGTTCAGACGAATGTTATGAGCCTCATAATTCCCTCTCTGAGACGTGGCGTTGATGGCAGAAGCTGGAATCTTCCCTGAAGCAATACCAATAGGAGCAACAACACGACATTCTGGTTCACGGATGCAGTGAATGGGTTCATCTGTGATGGGGATGTAACCTGGGCGGGTACACTCAAACTTCACCTCAGACCCCTGCTCATAACTTGAAGCAATCTGAATACCCTCAGGTGGGTGGCCTGGGTCAGAACAAACAGGACCTTCACATCTCAGGTCACCAAAGTCCCAGGTTGAATCAGCTTGACATCTAACTGCATTATCATTCCTGCTGGTTTGGCCAGCCAGACTAAACGTCTCTTCACAGCCAAAGAAGAAGGATGACTGATACTGAGTCTCTAGAGTGAAGCCGTAGGTAGCGCCGGGCGTCTCTGCTGGTTTGCCGCAGTCCACACGTGGGCACTCGGGTGTAATGCCCGAGAGCCAGTAGTCTGCAGTGCTAGGTTGAGGATCATACACACACTCTCGGAATTCAGATGTCAATGTATTTTTCAGTGGTCTGCCATCTTGGCTGCATGTAATTGTTACATTTTCTTTGAATGGAATTAAATGAGAGTCTGGGTCAGCAAAATGCACTGACAGATGCTGTGTTTGGTCATTCTGCAGTGGCGGACAGGATGCATAGCGACACTCGGGCAAGGTACCATTCCAGATGCCATTACTAGTACACGTTAATGTTTCTGTACCGACCATAACATATCCGAAGTTACACTGGAATGTTACCAGGTCCCCATAATGGTACATCTCACGAGTGTCAAGCAACATTCCATTTTCTGGAGACTCTAAAGCTGGACACATCTTACGTACACAAGTCTTATTCAGGCGATAAATGTCGCCGTCTCGGAGACCGGATTCCGATTTCTCGATGTAAAAGCCAGCCGTTCCATTATCTGTGAAGAGGTCGTATCCAACATTACACAAGCAGGAGAAAGAACCCGCAGAGTTGATGCAGCGTTGGTCACACCCTCCATTACTGTCAGCACATTCATTTACATCTATACAGTCTTGACGTGCACATCCCATAAGTTCAAACTTGAGGCAAGGTGCTGCTTCATAATCAGCGACGTTGAGGCGAATGTATCGAGCTTCTACAGGAGTGGGTAAGTTGACGACTGACAGAGACACTCCGGAGGTGATGCGGAACTCTATAGGAGATCCTCCGCGGTTCGTGTACTCTCGGAACACGTCCGTCAGATCATCTGTGTACTGTAGCCGAATAGATTTAGCGAAGGCAATCTGACCATCCGTGCGGTCGACGGGTTGGGTGCGGAAACCAATGATGACTGTAGGAACGCGCAGGTCAACCATCACCCAGTTGCGGCCTGGCTCGTGCTCTGCACCACACCACCCGAGCTGAGAGTTCAGACGCACACTCTGTAAAAGAAATTGAAGAAGTCATTCTTACATTCTATCTAGTGTGTTTAATTATCCCAGAATAATGACAGAGCAATAAACATAAAACATTATTAATGACATTAACATAAATTAATAAATTGGGACACACTCCTCAATGTATATGCGATTTTAATAGAGAATAATCTGCAACATGAAAATTACAGCAGAGATTTTAATGACCTAGTGATGATAACCATACAGTACAGTACAGTACTTACATTCTTCTCGTAGCCTGCTGCAGTGGAGGACACAAATATGGCATCGTCAGGTATGCCGCCATCTGACACTCCAAGATCTCCTCGTGGACGGCAGTCAAGGTTGGGCCTGAAGCCTGCCTTACACATACAGGAGAAGGCACCCGGGCTGTTCTGGCACTCTGTTGAGGCGGCGTCACACTGGGCAGCGTCACACTCGTTGATGTCTGAAGTAACACCCTCATCAAATATAACAAACATGTACAGTATACCAAACATAAACTCAACAATAAAAAACATACTCATACGTCCTGATCATTTTGCATTTGCTTCATACATACATTTAAAAAATACCAAAAAGTCTATATTCTTTTGGGATGCCATAAAATGGTTACTACGCGTTAATGAACAGATCAAACTTACCTTCACATGTTGGCAGGTTGACAAACTGCTGTTCAGGCCCACACTGGATGATGGGAGAGCCAACAAGCTTGTAGCCACGGTGGCACTGTACTCTGGCCTCGTCTTCGAAGTAGTAGTCTCGGGTCAGGTCAGCGAAGAAGCCGTTAGTGATCTGAGGAGGAGTGTGAGTGTTTGGACATAATTAGTAGGAAGACCATTTACTAATCTCTACATCTGCTATTAATAACAACAAGAATTAAGTTAATGCAATATATTTTTAAAGTACTGTAGTGTATTGTAGTGGATGACACAATACCGACATCAATATTTCATTGCCAGAATTATGATTCACAAAAGTAGGCAGTCAAATATTATTTTGTGTCGGCAAAAGTGATAAATAAAACAACAAAATGAAAAGTTGTGATTTTTTAAGGAATGTTTTTGATACATCTAAAGTTTTAGTACATACCTCTGGGTAGTCATGGCACTCGATCTTGGAGCAAGTGGGCACATCACCTGACCAGGAGCCATTGGACATACAGTGGATGACAGGGAGGCCAGTGCGGTAGTAGCCAGACTCACACTCGAACCTGACGACAGTACCGTAACTACGACCACCACCATTAAGCACGGCCTGGTTGGCGTGCGGTGTCTCCAGCAGGGCTGGGCACTGTGAGGCTGTCAAAGAGGAAATTGGGTAATGTTCTCTGAAAGTACATTAATGTATCTTTAATTCACTACTGTACTACATATCTGTTTAATATTATAACATTGATTGTGGTAATTAATATTATAACATTGATTGTGGTAATTAATATTATAACACCTTTATCCAACATGGAGAGAACAGAAAGACTGTACGGTATATATACAACTGTGGCAGGTGACTGTTACCATGCCAACAACACCTGAGTGTGAACGCAACAATAAAACAAACTGATGTTGTTGACTTTAACAAGGCTCCATACTGCTACATTCATTACTTATTATATGTTTTACCCCTAGTGTGTATTGTACAGCATACTGTATAGGTGTTTCAAAGTACATTTAATATCAGTCAAGTTTTCCAGTTGTATAACTGTATACAGTATACATCATTAATACAGGTGTACAGTACTCACCAAGGCACTCAGGTAGCCGCTCCCACTCCCCGTGTTCTGTACAGGTAATGGTTTCCACACCCTTGGTGCTGGGGAAGCCAAAGCCAGCGTAGCACTGATAGGTGGCCTGTCCACGGTATGTCACGTTGGTAGCACCAATACTGAACCCATTGTCAATTTGAGGCACTGGACCACAGTAAACAACTGTAAACAAAGAAACATTAGTCAGAAGCAATAAATATAGATAAACAGACTTACAATGCAACATAAGTTATATTGCAGACGTATAAAACATTTTATGTAGGTGAACTGATGACATATATTACACCCCAGTTTATTTCACCAGATGATTAAACACTACCTGTGTGTGGGGGGGGAGGGGGTTAGGTTCACATTAGGGTGTTTAATAATTAGTTGAAATAAACTGGGATGCCTAATCTTTCCTTTGCAAATATTAAGTACAGTACTGTACTATAAACTACTATCCATATCAACAACGTTGTGTAGCATTACCTTGGCATTTAGGGATATAGTCGGTGGACCAGGAGCCTCCAGGCATACAGGTTGTCACTAAGGAGGACTTGTTGTTAGCTAACTCCTGACCGACAGGACACGTGTAGGTCACAACACTACCGAATGATGTGTCACGTGATGAGGCAATGGCACCCTCACCTGCAGTCAACATTGGGCAGTCTGTGGACGAATAACATTGTCATCCTTACTTCATTTACCTCTGATTTCTATGTTGTAAGTTATATTAGTTATATCTGAATTTTTTATGTTAATTACTATACTGTAAAGATGAATAAAATAACTGTTAACTATCAACACTAAAGTAGACACAAACATTACATTACTGTACCAACATGTGACCAACAGAGTTTCCCCAAGAGTCGCATTAACACTCACCAGCAGAGAAATTAGCCGACCATCCCTTAGCTGGTCGCAGTGGGTCCGAGTTGAACATGAGGAACATAGCGCCAGAGTCAGCAGTGAGGGTGATGGCAGGAGGGTTGTTGGCAGAGAAGCCACGGCCAGAGTGGAGACGGATACCCTGAGAGGACGTCATCCCGTCGTACACCTGAACCGTGTCCTTGTCCTCCACATCAAAGTCGTTGAACTGTTAAATATAAATCATAAGAATATTAAATATACCATAATCTATATAAACTTCCACGAGTTAACATAAAATAAACAAAATAAGGCCAAACTCATCTAATGGCATCAACTGTCCACTAAGAATATTACCAGATGTAAATGTATGGCCTTGACCCTGTTGATGAGACATCCTCACACTCCACCTCTGCTCAGGCATCTGTTCAATGTTTTGAAACTCTACACTACCTTATTTATAAATTATGACTACTTTTTGTTTTGTTTTACTGTTTCCCCTTTTAATATTTGTCAGCATTTTTCCTATTCAGAAAACTAAAAAAAATTCAATGTTAATAACAATAACAAACTTCAAATTCCTGCTACATAACTCAATATCCTGCCGTCCAACACAACACAAACATACCTTTAGAGAGAGAGGGCCGCCCCCTGGCCGTGTGATGAGGTAGCTGCACTCCTGATTGGTTGGGTACTGACTGATGCCATACGCTGGGGAGGAGATGGTCCCCTGATTGGCAGCAATGGCCACAGAACACCCTGAGTAGTACCTGAGGCGACAGACAATACCTGTGTAGTTCATCCTATCAATATTCTTCATAATACTCAGTAATGGATAATAAACAAAGTTAAAGAAGAATCTGTCGCCTGAAAGCACTTGAAGATGTGTGTGACATCTGTACTGTATACCACATATGTGTATTTATTTATAGCATCATTTAATTTACCTGATGCGGTACCCTCGTCGAGACATCCCAAGGTTGGTGTGGAAGTAGAAGTAGATGACGGGACCTGTGGAGATGATGAAGCGAGGGTTGTGTTCCTGGGAGCCAGTGAGGCGAGCTAACGTGTTATCTGAGGGAGAGTTGCCGTCCCTCACCAAGATGAAGTCCTTTCCTGAAATGGACATGAGTTAGGGAAATAAGTAAAGACAAATAAATTTAACCATGATAATGAACTGAAGTAACAATGACTGGGAAATAATACTGTACATGCTACAATGCCATGGCTGAGTACAAAAAGGGCCAATGTCAAAAAATGCCAATTTAGACTGTGGCCAATGAGACCTGGGTTACATAGGGCCAAAATCTAAATTAGCATTTTTTTTTACATTGGCCCTTTTTGTACTCAGCAAAAAAAATGAAAGCTGAAGAATACACAAGCAATGTGGCTGAAAGTTGATACAGTAGCCACAGATTTAACTATACAGTACAGCTATACAGTGTATTTTCGATAAAAGTAAAAACTGTAATACAGTACTGTAATCCCATATATTAGTGTACTGGTAAATGAAGTACAGTACCTCCTTCACTATACTCTTGGTGGTCATCATAAAGACAATAATCTGAACAGTATTTGTATATGTAAAAAAAAATATTATTTCACAAGTTTCTGTTTAACATTTTCAAGTGTAAGTAACAAGTGCCTATGGCTGGTGCTTTACAAGTGTCAACCCAGTGACTTACCCTCTTCAAGGTCTAAGTCCAAGATCTCAAGGGTGATGACACGCCCCTGCTGAGTTTTGAGCATGTAGAGACACTCAAGGCCGCCGGGGTAGTTGAGGGGGTAGTTGTATGAGGTCATGATCTGCTCCTGTGGGGTAGCGATCAACTCACCACCACAGTCCTGCAGCTCTGTCTTCCATGACGCCCTGCACGGAGATGTGGGATTAGTACAGTATCACCTAGTGTGACTGGAGGTAAGATTTGGAACACCTGGTATATAAAGATTTACATAATAAGCATGACAAGATCTACACAAGATGATACAGTATACAGATTACATCCTTTGGTAAGACATCCCCCTGACCCCACCTGAAACCTCTCTTCTCCACAGAGGCGTCCGTCTTGAACTTTAGTATCATGAAGTTAGAGGCAGAGATGAAGAGTTTGTCAGTGAGGTCCTGCCTGCCTGAGAGTGTGGTGAGTGACACAGCAGAGTCCTCGGTGCGGCCTCCACTCAGGATCTGCACTGTATCGAAGTTCTTTTCGGTGTCAAACTCAAAGAACTGAATGATGATATTGTGACCGACGGGGCCCTCAAGCGTCCATTTGCAGTCCATGTTGGCCCCGTACTTTTTAGGGTACTCTGGGCTCTCGATGGAGTCACCAGAGGAGCGCATGTAAAATTGGCAGCGATTGGGACAGTCCATCTCGTCTGACATGTCCCCACAGTCATTCTGCCCATCACACTGGAAGGCCTGTTGATGAAGTACAATAATACCATTAAGCAGTGATCCATGGCATGCAGTTTGAAAGTTTGTTGAAAATTAGATTAATGGTGAATTCTGCCTAAGAGTAATGGACTTTTGGGACACCCCGTACAGTAATTAGCTGAGCAGATGTACTAGTTCAGTACAGTACCAAGATCCATTTCAAGTGAGATACAGGTTGGTGGCAGTGCTGAAATACTAGCTTAAAGTTATCCCCCTCCTCACTGGCAATGGTGAGCATAACAGAAAAATTAAGTCAGGAGAGCCCGCAAATAAAACTTATCCTGTTTTACAAAAACCATCACTACAACTGACCTTGTTAATACACCTGCCATTGGAACAAAGGATGGCGCCCTTGGTGCAGGCCTGGACGCGACACATGAAGGGCAGGAGGGACTCACAGGTACTCAGCTCCCATGACTGATGCTGGTCGGAGAGCCTCGCCTTGACGCACTCCCCGCCAGACACCTGAGGCTGACCCTGAGACCAGAACCCTGTGGAACAAGTGAACACATCTGTCACACCTGTACAAGCTGATGTACACAGGATTTCAGTCTTGCTACTTCACCTGAACTAAAGCACCTGAACAAACTTAACTAACATAAACCAATAAACCAAATTTAATTAAAGATTAAAAGGGTATTAAAACCATCGATGTTAAGA
Organism: Homarus americanus; assembly: GCF_018991925.1. Lineage (NCBI taxonomy): Eukaryota > Metazoa > Arthropoda > Malacostraca > Decapoda > Nephropidae > Homarus > Homarus americanus. The sequence goes on from NW_024746050.1 coordinate 85,141, forward strand.
AAGCCAACAAGCAATCTAGGGTGAAATTAAATGTAAACAAATTATATTGACCAGTTGGTTACATACATTTGTATTATTACGGCTCTTCCCAAATATTTGTAACCGCGTAACTCCTCAAATAGAGTGTATGTCACTGCATGTGTTGTTGTGTGATAGAGTATTGATGTGTATGTTTACATGTGATGAGGTGTGTGTGTGTTATTACAGCACTGTACTGCATATGATTATGGGTGATGGTGTCTGTTTCTCTTTTCACGCTCAGTTTAGTTTACTTTATCCTCTTCGCCGGTGATCGGCTTTTTAGATGCTTGGGTGATCGGTCACGTCTCTATTACACACTGGGCATATGCTGGCTCCAGAATGTATCTGTAGCTGCACCAGTGTTGGTCAAATCTGGTCTTGAATAAGCTAATACACATGTTAATGTTACTGTGTGTGTGTGATGTGTAATTGTATAAAATATATGAGTGTACAAAAATGGCAGTACTACTATAGCGTGCGGTCTACAAAGATATCTTCAGTCTAACCTAACATAACCTGACCTGACCTAAATATCTTGTAGACTGCACACGCTATAGCAGCACCTAAATGGTTATGATAGAAGATACTTACCAGAGTAGAGGGAGACATGCTTGCCTCCAGCACTCTCCAGGGTGTTAGTGGACAGGTCATTGAGGGAGACGAGACCCAGCCAGTAGCTATTGGTAGGGTGGTCGAGAGTGAGGTGCGCTAGACCCTCAGTAAAGTTGTTTTGCTCGTAACTCTCCACCAATACCAAGTCTGACCCAAACCTGAGGAGAAAGAAAACAATAAAAAATGGGTAACAGAAGAAATGGAATATCTGGGAAATTTGGGGGAAAAGAAAACAATAAAAAAATAAACGAGAAAAAATTAAACAATAGGTTAAATGTCAGGAATTTTGTAAACATTAACAAGATTTAAAAACAATTAATTTAAAACCCAAACACGAAATAAAATAACCATCATGTACTATGTTTGTTAAAGAAGACAAATGAAAAACTAACAAAATCCTTAAAAGATAACTTTGCTATAAATTATGTCTGGTAAAAATAAAGTTTTGTTGTAAAAGTATGCGGCTCTTTTTTTCTTTAAGGTTTACGACAAATAGTTAGGGGTGACTGACACCGTAGCTGCTTCTTCCCTCGGTATGGGCACCTCTAGTTAGGGTGGTCTTTAGGCAAATATAGTACTGTATGGAAAAAAATCAAGGCTATTAAAAGTTATTTGAACAGAATCGAAATATTAATATAGATTGAGACAACCAACACCTTGATACACTATAATAGTCTTCCCTGCTAAGAGTTCGGGAGGAACAATGAAAGGAAAAAATACGAAAGAAACCAAGTGAATGAACCCCTCGGCACACACCGCCGTAAAAATAACCTCAACAGATCAAGACTGTTTAATCTACCAACTACCACCAGGATCGTTAACTCTGGACCACAACACAAGCGTTGGCCTAACACCAGTAACAAGTCACTCCAACTGCTTCCATGTTCAGGTGTATGTAGATAAGTGTTAACGCGTAGCACCAACATGTATGTATGTGTAGGACTACATCATTCATCGTGGCAACACAGAATAAACAACCTCGAGAATGTTTGTTTAACGTTCTTGTTTGTTCCATCCAGCCCGGAAGTGTGAGAGGAGTGGAGAGGGAGGGGGAGGAAGAGGAAGAAAAATCCCTAACCAGTATATTGTTTTAAGCAACCAAAGACCACGACTTTCTTATTTGCATTATCTTACTTTTTTGTGTTACTGTCTAATTTAAATGCATCTTCAACAGAGGAAGGCGTTATGAATCACACTGGTAGAGGAAAAGACTTAATGTACCCTAGTATTGATAACACTAGGCTGTGTTTCTCTCTCGCTCTCCACCGGTCAACAACCTTCACATATTGGACTGGACAGCTGTGTGTACGGTATCAATTCTTCCGGCCTCTATTTAACAGTTGTTTTATTATTCTGGGAACTTCTGTTGTTTTCACACACTGCACAAGAGACTGAAAGTGAATTACAGTATTATCTTGTAGTGTGGTTAGGGCATCTGAAGAATAGCCTCCCACCTTATTTTACCTGCTAATTAAAAAAACGCTACCTGGAGCTACTTTAGGTTAGGTTGGTTCAAGTTAAATTATATCAGGTTAGGTTAGGTTAGGTTGGTAAATCTTAAGGTAAAATAAGCTGAGGGGCTATTTTTTGTTATCCATGAGGTTTAACACGCTATCATTCGCCATCTCTCGGACAACTCAAGTCAACAATCACAGGTTCATGGCTTAACGTGATGTGTGACAGTGGGTGGCCGCAAGAATGTGGATTCCTTAGAGACGATTAGCCATTTCCGGCGCACTACACCTACCAGTAGTGCCCCCCCCCCCCACGCTACACCACACTACACACAAGACTCTATATCAGCCTTCATGTATGTGGGCAGCCGCTTATATTCTGGTCTTATTGGGTAGCTGTATCAGACTCGCTAACCACGTCCCTTTTCAACTTAGAACACATTTGATAAGTTAATTCTATAACTCGAAGCTGGTCAACGGTTAACTGTTCAGGGGACAGCTACTTCTGTGTTATCCACATGTACCGTAATATTGTTTAGTGATATAAAAAAGGACGAGATTAATGTACAAATGCATTAGTAAATTTATCAGAAACGTTAACTCTCCTCAAATTAAAGATACCCGACTGAATATGTCAGGACTCAGGAAATACTGTCAAGAGCTTTCGTTAGTACGAGGCGACAACTGGCCGAGTAATGGTCTTGGTATAAACCTCAGAGACAGATTTACTATTACTTCACCTTCAATTATTCTATGGATCAACAAGCAGCGGGAACATACATAAGTACTTGTGAATGACGTCGCTAAGAACCATTACATAAACACAGTTAAATTATATGCAACATCACGACAAACTTCGTGAAGATCTCCCAAGTTATTGAGTAAAAAGTTCAAGTTCTGCGGGAAGTTTCTTCTCACTGAGCAGCTCTTCGGTGATCATAACAGAACAACAGCGAAACATTTCAGTCAGACTTCAAAAGAAAGTTAATTTTGGATCGATTATCGAGTTCAATGCACTACCGACAGACGAACACAGTGACTGGAGACTCCTGTGAACTTGAAGCACATGAGCGCCAAGTCTACCTCAAGTTTCCTGGCGGCGTTCAAACATTCTCTGGTATAATCACTGGCGGTGTATATCAGGGAAGGTATTTATCATGAAAACTTCGTCCAAAATCATCAAAAGGCTACACATATTCTCCCGGGCTCACACACAACAAACCAACTGTGGAACTAATTAAATAAATACCCTGGATAATATATAAACAAATGACAAGTTTTATCTTTGAAATGAAATTATTTCAAAATGTAGGAAAACAGATAATATATCGATTATTACAGGAAAGTTGAACCCAGGCGCCGAATACAGTAAATCACGAAACATCATACATCAATGGTCTCTGAGGTACAGTATATAAAAACTCTTTCACCATGACCAAGTTTATAAACAATATTAACTAATAGCCGAGGTAACAGTAATGTTTACGCCACACTGTAAGGTGAGGTAGCAGTGCGTGTAAACCATTGTCAATGTCTAGCTCAGTGAGAGGATTACAATATTTTTTTTGTCTTCTATACAAGTGCGTTTGATTACCTGTCTGTTAGTGCGTGTTCTTGTGGATGTGTTGTTTAAACGTACATGTATATCCTATTAAGTCACATACGTACACGCATATTTCTTCAGTCATACGTACACACATCAGTACGTATATCTCTCCAGAGTGGTTTACGTACATAATAATCACCCAGAACATTCCAATAGCGTCACTGAGGGGAAAATAAATTAGACCTTGATATTTACGGTCACGTAACATATTAGGAAAACTACTTTCACATATCGTAAAAAATACTAATTATATGGTGTTAAGCTCTCAACAGGGTGGCCGCCGGTACAATATGTGTCAGTCCGCCAAATTCTCTCGCTAACATTATAAAACCTTATAAGATACAATCCAACAAAGTTTAATCAATAGAAAACAAGTGAGCATCGCAAAGATAAAACAGGAGGATAATAGAGTGTGTGTGTGGGGAGGGGGGTTAAGGGGTAAGGTATGTGAGTGAGAAAGATCTTTTATCTCTGGCGGGTTAGCTGAATTCCATAGGCCTGCCAGCCCCACCACCAAGGGTTGTCAGGCGCCGCCACAACACACGCCAGCCCTTACAGCGTGTTGGGTTTGGGTCGGCCAAGTGTAAAATCCACTGGAACGAGGAATGATTTACGTTGATTGGTCCTTGTTTATCCTGACACCCGCAAGTGGTTTAATTGTAGATCATACACTAAGATAACCTGGTTGGGTTGGGGATGCGTTAGTTAAGGGAGAGAAGCCCTGGCTCACTAGGAATGGGCTGGGCTAGGCTGGGCTAGTTAGGTTAGTGTCAGCTATGTTAATTACGGACAAACTACTTCATGAAAATGGAAAACCAGTGTATATCTTACCCCCTTATGAGTGGATTCTACCAAACTCTGATCTGCGGACACAACATAGCCACAGGGGCAGATCCAGGAATATCAAAAGAGGGAGTCAAGAAGTTGTGGGTGGTGGAACATGGCGAGCACAGCGCGCCCACCCCGGAATTTTTCTTAAATGTGACCAAAATCATGGGTACTTTGAGGCCATGTGCACTTGATATTAGGAGATATTCTGGGATCAATCGTAATTACTTTTTACTATTCAAAAACGCCTGAGTACTATACTGCATTAAAGAAAAAGTATTTTCATTTTCTAATGAAAAGGGGGGTTCGCCAGAACGGTGAACTGGGAGGAAATTCTTACGACGAAGCCGAGGTCGTGAGCAGCGATTGAGAGGCGGATATATGGAGTAAAGGTCATATCCCCCACAATGGCTGCTACTGGCTAGCCTTGGTCAAACTGCTTTACTGTTTATTACTGTTGTATACCCGCACTGTCAAGGTATATTGGAAATTGTATACCCCCACGGTCTATGTACAGTATACCTTACCTAATCTAACCAAACACCCAGAACTGTCAGCTGTAGTGTGTGGGTTGTGACTTGCGTCGTTTAAAAATCCTAAGTCGCTCACCTTCATCATTTTTCACGTTAAAAATGACATTCACGTGAACCTCAAAGAAGAAAAAGTCGTGAGAAATGAATCAGTAAACCCCCAACACGTCTATTGTTTCAGGATAAGAAAGTCAAAGTTCCAACATCTAGGAATCATTTTTGTTCTTAAGCACCATGATGTGTTCTTCTGGTTTTCGTTAATGTAACTTCCACCTCACTATCCCCCTGACTAACTTTCACCATTCATTCCTACGCTCCTTCCCTTGCTAATTCATTACCATAAAGACGTGTGTTAGTGTGCGCGCGCTTTCACCAGACGCCCGCCCAGCTGACCGCCGCCGCCCCGGACCACGGTTGTTTCGGCCATACCCAGCACACTCGTTTTCCACCACCAGAACGTCTCTACACATACATACCTACATAATAAGAATATCCAGGAGCAATACCAGAGCAGTTGTCATCATTCTTATTTTGTCAACATTAAAGTAACCTGAGACCAACACTACAGTACACTGACTTGTCTACAGCTTAGCCCAAAGTTAAAGAGAAGCTTCGACACTCTTGAATTATGAGGCGGGATGTAGCGGGAGAGACAGTAACCACAAGATGTTATTACCAGTGTTAGCGCGGGCTGGTGTGAGTAAATACATCCTGTTTCTATTATATCTTTACCAATTGTGCGTGAGTGAAGGTTGGCAGGCAAGTTTATGAACGATGTATCCTACTGGTTAGTGAAGGTTTAATATATCAAATGTAACTCTTTTCAATTTATCATTTCATCTCTCATCAGTTTACTCACTGTTCGGGTGGTTGGTATTGAAACGGTTTATTTAACCAGAAAAACACAGATACATAATGGACAAGAACAATCCTGACATGGCTATTCTGTTCTTTGTTATTTATTAAGACCTTCATTGTCCAGTATTGGTGCAGAAAGAAACCCAATTACCCGGAGTAAACCTGTCATGTTTGGTAGTCACACAGCATGACATTTTTCTCACATCTAACTCACGTAGTTTGAACCCAGGACGCAGCGGTCAAGGGCACGTGTATTACCTTACTACCATCCAAACCCCTTAACAGTACACCTTCCTTAACATACACACGGTAGTACATTACATTAGACGCAGACAGCACTGATCGACCAACTCACGCGCCAATTTATGAGGTATTACGTATTAAATTTGTAACCAGACCTGGGAATACATTATCATTGTGGCTGTAACATCTGTAACACCATACTTTACAACAAGCATCGTCATGAACAAGCTGGGAGGAAATTTCTCCCCGTAGTTCTCTCACTCCAGCCATGACCACCGTTCACACTGTTGGCTAACTCAACTAAAAACATTCTTGCTTGATAAAAGAAACAGGATCCACCTCCCCCCCCCTCCCTCTCCACCGACCATCCCACAAGCAGGCAGTTACCAGTTTTGTTTGTTTGTTTTTTTACCTGACCAAAGTTTGTGTTTCATTCTCTGTGATAAAGTGTAACAGTCTGGTAGGCGGTGTGTGAGTTATTGTCATGGGTTCTACTTCCCCTGACCACAACTACAGTCGCCGCCAGCAGCAGCGACGAAGCCATAAATGCAAGAGTTAGGACGAGGCGGTACCTTTGTTGGCGCCATAGAGCACAATTCCCATAGCGCCCAGTAATGTTATTATTTACACAGAGAATCTTACAAATTATTTTATCTAATCAAAATTTCACCCCTGCAGCAGACAACGGTTAAACAAGACAACAAAATCCCAGGTTAACACACACAACCCGCCGCCATTACAGCCAGTTGACCAAACATTACCTTGGACTGTGTAAGATCCTCAGAGACTTGCAGGGTAAATTCTACCTTCCCTACAATATATAAGAACACTCATAATATTTCTTTAAAGCTCGACATTGAGAATAGTGTCAAAATGGCGCCTAATCTGCACTGTGACTACCATAACTGGATTCCTTCTCCCACCCCAAGTGACGGAGTGAAGCGTAATATGCGAGAACAAAAACTTTATACCTGCGCCTGCCAATATAAAACCCAAGTTGTCTCTTATCTCCATCATCACTACAGTCATGAGGGCCTTCTGTATCAAGTTCTTGCACATTAATATTACAAATCACTGAATGTATCGAAGGAATGGATGCAAGACAATGAATGAATACCTTAACAACAAGTGAGCAATTAGGAGCGTTACAAGGCTGGTGAGGCAAGAGCGACTAACTACATTGTGATTGGTTCAATAAGTGTGACGTAACATTGGGTACATGAGACTACATATACAGTATTGTGATTGGTCCAATAAGTGTGACGTAACATTGGGTACATGAGACTACATATACAGTATTGTGATTGGTCCAATAAGTGTGACGTAACATTGGGTACATGAGACTACATATATTGTAATTGGTCCAATAAGTGTGACGTAACATTGGGTACATGAGACTACATATATTGTAATTGGTCCAATAAGTGACGTAACACTGGGTACATCTGATAGTTATACTTCATGATTAGTTAAGCAACACCCGTAATGAACTACACACACAACCAAGAGACTCTGGCCCTCTGGTGGCGAACATGACACTCTCTCTTAATAGATCATGATGACGTCACCCCTTCATGGCGCAACTCACTCTCCCAACTCATCAAATTACGTCCTCATTAAGTGTGCCATTATTCCCTTTCATTGCATCACTATCTCTATCACAGCTAATTGTATTTATCTGTGGGGGTTCATTACGCTGCCTCCCCCCAGCCTCACTACCACGTCAGCTGCCCCGACCTCACTAGAGAAGGTGTGTCTTTGGGTCACCAGCCTGAGAGGGGGACAGGTGTGGTAAACTCAGGTAGACTCGTGTATTTTCAGTGTTATGAGGTATTGTTATTCATTATTTAACACGAGCGATCTTCCCTAACAATGCCGTCTGTCTTGTGTAATAAAAGGGGAGTATGACTCAGCCCACACGTCGGTCCGTCCGTCTCTACGTCAATCAGACTCGACTGTTTCCTATAACCATCGAAATTATGTAAATATTTCACCAAAAGAAAATTGTTCCAGGCTTGAATAAATAACATTGTTTTTAAGAAGTTTGCATGAGAGAGAGAGAGAGAGAGAGAGAGAGAGAGAGTTATGAATCGTAGTAAACAAGATGGATAAGGACCACGCTCATGGATTTGGGCGTCGCCATGACCTTGGGCTGGTAATCGATCCTACGATCACTACAGTAGTGGCCAAAGAGCACTTACTTGTCCACCCAAGTAATTTAAGGTTTGCCCCGAACGATACCATTATGGAAAATGGTTTTCATTTACCTCGTGCTAGGGTATACTTAACTATTTTTACCACTGCCCCTACTCGTCTCTCTATACACAACGTGCTGCCAACTGTACGCTAATCACCCGTCCCCTCTACGCACTACCCGCTCTTCTCTGTGTACACCCAAAATTTGTCCTCATTTCCCAAGTGTACTCAGGACTCGTCTTCAGCTTCCATGCATTACTCACAACTCCATGCATATTACGCACCGCCTCCCCCGTGTACAGCCCAAGACTCGTCCACCTCTCCTTCCCTTACGCGCCTCTCAGAACTCACATTCCCTCCAACACACCCAGGGTACCCCGAGGGCCCCCTGGAGGCGGTCAGGGATTCAGGTGCTGGTGCTGTGGCCGCGCGTTTGGGATTCCTGGCGTAGTAGTGTTTTTACGGTCAGGGGCAACCACCACCACCACCACCACCCACCTTCTGCTGCACCTACACGGAGGCCTCCACACCACCGGCTGGGGCTGAGGTGAACCAACTGACGAGAAATGAACCAGTTGGACATCACATGACCTATAACTTGTCATATCTTGGAAGGTCCTCACGTTCTACCCTGTACCAGCTGGGTGATCACACACTCACTACACCACCTACCCTGCTGACCTCTCCACCTGGTGTAGTTACTTTATAGATACTGGCGAGCATAAATTGACTGTTTATTACTCTTGGAAAATTAAATATGAATACTAAAAAGAGCTACAGAGAGACAACTTCGGTCTTACATGTGTCGCCTAAGATATAACCTGACACACACACACACACACACACACACACACACACACACACACACACACACACACACACACAGCAGCAGAGGGCCACAGGGTACGGGGTGACCGAGGTGTTTGGACGCAGCGCCAGCGAGAAGTGGGTGAAGACCTGCAGTGTGGACGATGTTCTTATACTGTGGGGGCGATGACGGGGAGGAGGAAGGAGGAGGCTGTAGACATGAGAAGAGGACTACGTGTGTGTGTGTGTGTGTGTGTGTGTGTGTGTGTGTGTGTGTGTAGAAGGGCAAGAGGAGTCAGAAATATAGAAAGAGGGAGAGGACAAGACCTGGTAAAGAAGATAACATCACTCAAGGCAAGACCCGGCGGTGACAAACTCCTTCTATCAAAAACGGGAATCACACACACACACACACACACACACACACACACACACACGGACTGAGACTGATTTAACGATTATAAACAGCAGACCGGTATACTGGTGGACAGGTATATAGGTAGTGAGAAGAGCCTGCCAGATTATAACACAAGAACACGGTCGACCCCAGGATAAGACTCTGGTGTTCGAGGCGGTGAGTGAGAAGTGGAAAAACAAACATTGACGACTAGGATACAGAGGTGACCTGGTGGACGGAGGGGGATTGGTGGTGAGAGGGTGAGGTATAGAGAGGAAGGAAGATGCTGGGGGAGGGGGGGTCAGTATGAAGATAATCAGGTGAAAAAGGAGAAGGGTTAGTAGGGGGGGGGACTATGAAGGAGTGGGTGTAGAAGGAAGGGGTAAGGACTATCTAGGAGGGGGGATAGGCGTGAGCCCTGGCAGGTGAGGAGGCATCGTCCGTCAGGTGTTGGTGGTGGCAGGAAGGCACAGGTGTGTGTGTGTGTGTGTGTGTGTGTGTGTGTGTGTGTGTGTGTGTGTGTGTGTGTGTGTGTGTGTGTGTGTGCGTGTGTGTGTGTGTATTATTCACCATTACTTGCATGACTAGTAATCATAACGTGAACGTCACCCACACACACACGCATACACGCAAGCAAGCATACACACAAGCACGCACGCATACGCAGGCATACACAAACACACACACACACACACACACACACAAATACACCGTACGTACGTACAGATACATACATACATACAGACAATTATCAGATAAATTTAAGAGTGAATTTCGTGATTAATGAGGCAAAACAAACCATGAACAGTGAAGATGTACTGTAGTAGACGGTGTGAGGTGAGTGAGTTAGTGAGTGAGGGTGAGTTGTGAGTGAGGGTGCGTGTTGTGAGTGAGGGTGCGTGTTGTGAGGGGCTGGCGGTGTGTGGCAAGGTGGAGGAGGCACAAGCTCACCATCTTGGGGGCGTTGAACTCCTCGTCCCCGGCGGCTACACACACACACACACACACACACACACACACACACAATAACACCCCTTATTACCCATCACATTCAGGATTATTTTTTCATCTAGAACTCTAGATAATGAAGGGTTATTTACTTGCCTGATAATACTTCTTGCCCTAGAGTGACGGAATATCCCAACACGAGGATGACTTACAGAACCGGAAGACTAGAATAACATTACTTAACTCTCCCAGAACCCAGGAAGAACAGGGGGAGAATATTTACGTCAGAAGAACGTGTATGTGGGGCGTTAACGGTAGTGAGGGCCAGCTGATGTGGACGCCAGGGGTGGGTTTGAGGCCGCCGCGTTGCACTACCAAAAGTTCCGTTACTGCGTCTACTCTTCATTCTCGTCTCGCTACATAGTCTTATCCTCGTAATACATCATAATTAATCAAGATGTAACAATAAATAACGTAAGATAACACACGATTAGTAGCGAGGGCTGTAGATCGATGATGAACAACGAAAACAAATAAAACAACTGACAGAGAGATAAGTGTCGGACAGCTGTAGGAGAATAACAGACAGACACAGCAGCAGCGGCAATAACACTCACCTACACTTACCCTCCTGTGTACCGTACTGCAACACTCACTCTGGCTACACTCAGGTATGATAATCTACCCATTAATTACTGTACACATAACGAGCCTCCCTGTACACCTTGCGACCTGACCAGTTCACACACACACACACACAAAGGTTTCCTATTTAAAGATAAACAACTTACCTCACTGACGAATTAAAGCAAAGACACAAAACATGACTCATATGTCAACAAAATTTCACTGAGACATATTTCCTAACAAGCAAAGGTGTTCTCAAGATCATCCTGAAGTCTGTAAACATCGTGATCCTATATGACTTACCTGCCTCTAACCTGTAATGTGATTGGGAGCCTTTGTACACTTGTAACGTGATTGGTGGAGCCTTTGTACACTTGTAACGTGATTGGTGGAGCCTTTGTACAATTGTAACGTGATTGGTGGAGCCTTTATACCAATGATAAACCCAATACTTATATCTTGAGAATTAAATGAAAATAACTGCTGTTGACAAGTGATGATACTAACGGATTAACTTTGAAGTGCATTAACCTGTTTCTCGTTCACAGATTATATAGCTGAAGACATACATACAACTTGTAAATCAACACAAATATACTAAGACAGCAGAGATAAACTAAAGTGAATAGAAATACGAGTAGTAGAAAAGGTTTGAATATCCTGAGCAGTAGAAGGATGTTATCTTTTGATCACACACACCACCTAGAGGACAGTGATGATAAGACGGCCTACAGCATGACCCTCCCTCCCTTCCAGGCCCCAAACCCTCATTAATTACCAAGAACGCCCTCAAGTATTTATGAAATATGTGATAAGATAAAATTACGAACTTTCGAGAATATACTGTATATGAGAATTAGTTATGAAAACCAGTATGAGTTTATTTCACGGACAGCTAAATAGAAAAAGAAATTCACAAAACCGCCATCTACCAAACGCAAATCACAAAATTACAAGTGAAAAGCTATGACTTTCCTTCCTTAGCGGCGGAGGGAAACTTGTATGGGTGGACGTGCGGTGGCGCTGCCGTCCGTCCCTCCCGCCACAAACACGGAATACTGCAGTGGTCGATGCTACCTTCTAACTTCCTAATTACCCAACAAACCATCACTTATAATCACCTTTCATTTGTGGTGGACTACGAGAAAATCTAACCTGTACATTATTATATCATAGAGCCTCACCATTCGTTACTGAACACATCCAATTATATACAGTACTAAACTCAAATGCCAAACTCCAGAGTACTGAGAACTTGGAGCCCAAATCCTGTGAAAGTCTTAAGTAGGAAAATCGTGAGGTTTTGAGATAAGACATCAGAACAGAGACTCGCGAACAATCTGAGAAAACACATCTACCTAACACAGTCTACTCAGCATACACTCTACCTACCCACCTACAGCTCCAGAAAAGCCTAGCCTGGAGCGGCCCACCCCAAGAACCTTTCAAGACGACTAACAACATATGGGCGACAACAGAAGCCGTAATTAACTTATAGAAACTCCTTCATCTGGTCTCACTGCGGGAAATGTAAACCCGTTTTTTCTTGGACTGTTAAAAGGAATCAGTAAAGTTGATAAAGCATTATATAGTGTTATTTATTGTAGTTCTCGCAGTCTCACGATAGCCAAAGCATTAAAATAATATGCGCCATTAAGTTAAGGGAAAGCCTACTATTTTGTAAATGTTAAAACTATTTTTTTTATTTCGACACAACTAACTAATCTGCTTGTAACTAAAAAGTAATATTAATTTCACTGCTGTTGATATAATTAAAGTATTGTTGTTACTTAACTGAGCTGTATAGGCGCGGAGTTGAGTTTACCCGATTAGCGCGGACTAGACCGCCACAATACACACTGCTGTACCTATACTGTACACAAACACACACAGTGGTAAGTTAGTAAGAGAGGAGCGACCAGCTGACCACAGGGAAGAACGGTGTAAGACAATCGATAACAAAAGCGTAGAATGAACACAAAAACTTGCTGTTGAGGATGGTTAAACTTTCACTAATACTTATATGCTACTTTCTTTATATTTCCTGCTGGTGTGTGTGTGTGTGTGTGTGTGTGTGTGTGTGTGTGTGTGTGTGGCTATAAAAACGGAGAAGTGAGAAAGAAAGTCAGACGAGGCTGGGAACCAGGCCACTCACGCCCGCTACAGGTTTGATCTGTCACTCACTACTACAGGACCTTCCTGACGGTGACACACTATACCTGGGAGGCAGTCAATACACAGATACAGCTCACCGTCATGCATGAGTCGTGTGTGCCTGTAGCGTCAACTAACCTGAAATACAAAAAGAAAGGAAATTAGAACAACATACTCACACAGATCTTAGAATAAAATAAAAATGGTATTGTACATCAATAATAATACAATATATACCAATAATAAATAACAATAAAACAAATAATTATTTTCAATGCATTATCTTGAAAAATATATTTACAAAAATCCCTACACTCAGGTATGGACCCCCCCCCCCCCAGGGTTGACACTCCCAGTAACATGTAATAATCACTACATAAAATTACAGTATAGTGGGGTTATAAACCAGAAGCCAGCGTGGCGTGTTATGGTTGGCTGGCGCTCACCACAACACAATACTTAATTACACCTACGGACGTGATATTTATAATGTTAGTTTATGGGTTATTGCTGTCTGATAGTTACATTGGTAGCCTAGTGAGGACTCAAAATGGATAGGTGACGAAATATTAGACACGTCAACTTTTACTCATTTTTTATTCACTCAAACGTTAAAATTCATCCTAAATTTAACATCCTTTTGTTGTGAGGAATATTTACAGATGCAGCGATACAAATAATTTGTATTTTAGTTAACATTTTTCACTTTTAACAGAATTTAACTCGCCAGCACTTGTTCCGTATCTGACGACAACGGAAGTACTATACATGAGATATATATAAAGCCCCAATAGATAATATAACAAGTGTCAAGTGTCATTAGTGCATACGAGTCTCGGAAGTGAGAATGAACTTGTATTAACGTTCCTTCCCCGAGGCTAAACCACACAAGAAAGTTGAGAACAAAATATTCTCTAGTCAGCGGTGGAGACTTGGGCCAACCAACAGTTTTCTCTATTTCGCCGCTCCATCTATATACTTCTTTCCTCTTAACTACATATATTTACTTTCTTATATAATTAATGTTTATTACCCAGATACATTACTTATGCTGTCTTGGGATAATTACAATCAACTGGGACTAAAAAATACCAAGAAATATTAAAACACGATGAATGGTTAACATATACAGTAGCGTGCGGCCATACTCCAGACTTTAATAAAGGAACTTTAAGTAGGTCAAGTATCATCTATTTCTCATCTGTTGTTTACCCGCCAATGGAAATCCAGAGCGACGATTAGTCACGCTAAGCCGGATTCTGATTGGCCAGGCGTCGTTACTGTTGCTTAAAATGGCGAAGAAAATGAGTGAGTTGACAGTGGGACCAAGGAGGAGACTTTCCACCATGTTGTACCAGGTGGCGACAAGACTAACCTCACACACAAGACTATTGCGCATACATAGACAGATACCAATAAATACATGTTTAGAGATAACTACTGATGGATACTGTCTTATAATAACTCCTACCAGTCCCCTCCTTCAGACACCCCTACACCCCCCCAGACCCTTCTCCCGGAGCGAACATAGCGTTTATAAAGTCCCTTGATGTTTACGTATTAAAGAAACAAGTCGTCGGTATAGTGTTTGTGTTATGTACTTTACTGTATTATGTATATAACTGTATTCTCCGTTCTCTGCTGTAATATTTTCCTCACGCTAGTAAGAGCGTAGCGAGGAATACAGTTAAGTGACGTAGCACAGAATTGATGTTTTAGATGTGTAACTTAATCATGGGACCAAGTAAACACAATCATCAAGGGACTTTATAAATACCCTTACGTGTACCATTCAACGCAGGGCTTAAATTTTACGTGTGTGTGTGTGTGTGTGTGTGTGTGTGTGTGTTTAAGGGTTTTGCAAGGTTTAATTACCTCCCCGTTGAGAGTTAGGAGTGAGTGATGAGTTAGGGTATAATATATAGAAGGCGGATAGAGTAAAGTTAACATGTGGGTCGTGTAGTACCAAAAAGGTGCCCGCGTAGCAGAACAACTCGCTGGGGAAGGCTAGACGGTTGGTTACCTCAATTTAAACGTTATTCAACCTGTAAAACTGTTTATATATTTTTTTTTCATCACCCTTCCAAGGTTTTCAGCGATATTATCAAGTGGAAGAAAATCATAGAGAAAAATCCCTCATATTTTTTTTTCGATGACACGATTTTAACCCTTGACTCCAGCGGGTGCCAAATGTCAAAGTTAACGACTCCAAAACACCGTAATGTCATCCTCTCTCTATATATCTGTTTCATTACCTCGGGTGAATGCATGCTAAATATAACACAGCTCAAGATGAATGTTGGTACTGAACAAAGATGACGAAATAGGAGAATCAAACGTGAAGAAATGTTAGACTTGGCATCGGCGTGGCGGGAGTTGGGTGGAGCTAGTCATGGCGGGAGGGAGAGAAAGTGGAGGAATTAACCCCCACTTAATATTCCTCTTATCTAACTCCTATACATATATTATCTACTTATATGAACAGATCCTCAGCCTACGTGAAATATATCGTGATATATACAAGTGAACAAAAATGATGTAAATGAAAGCTTAAGTGCTGTTCAAAATTTACATATATGCAAATTAATATATCTGACAAATCTTCGGTTCAGATCACCCAACGTCCTCAAGTTATGTGGACGGCCTAAGAGAAAAACAGACGTGTGTGTGTGAAGGAAGAAGAAATATGAGAGATAAGAGAAGATTAGAACGAGAGGAACTAAGGGAGTGTTTGAGGACTCGAGGAGAAGAAGAAGAAGGACATGAGGTGTGGGTGGAGGGGAGGTGACCACACAACACAACATATCGTTCTGGTCTGATTCCACGGCCACTGGTCTTATCCCCCCTCCCCCACCACACACCTCACCTGGGTCACACACACACACACACACACACCACACGTACATCACCTAGACACACACACACACACACACACACACACACACACGTCTACCAGGTATGTTTTATGTACTGTTAATAATCCAGGTACAGTGTCCTCAAACTAATGGTGACAGTGGTGAAGAGTTTGGGATAACTTCTTGAGACACTTTGTATTATGATGACTTGTTATGTTGTCAGTAGTAATGGTAACACGAGCCCCCCCACCCAGGCCTTGTAACACGTTCAACCATTAATTTCCCTCCTCCTCCCCCCCTCCAATCGTCACCGCGTGGTGTGGGAGTGGGTCAACTACGTCCAAAGTTCCCACGCTGCCCCGCCCACGCCCACACCAGCACGCCCCCGCTATGGTAATCGAGTACGAGGGAACCAGACAATGTTAATCTAAGTGGTGGTGGTGGTGGTAGAGTGGAGGACGGAACTCATCTGGGTTTCGGGATCAGTGTGATGTGGGCCAAGGAGGGAGGGAGGGAGGGCGTGGGGAGGAGGAGGGCGGGGGGGAGGGAGGGAGGGAGGGAGGGCGTGAGGTTGAGCGGTGACCGTCAATAACAAGCGCAGTCCGTGATTACCAGCCGTCCACTCCTGTAGTTCTGCTGACCGCCGCCGTAAATCGTCCCAGAATCGACCAGTGACGTTAAGCTTGGCCGCGGTTATTTCCTGCTGTCGGTCTGAGTACATTAGTGGGTCAAATACATCCTGTAGCCGAGCTGTACTGTGAAGCCTCTATTTAACGGACTATAGTGAGGAAAGTCCGTTATATCGAGGGGTTCGTTAGATGTGAAACCTCCATCTAACGGATTGATGGAGATAAAAGTCTGTTATATGAAGGTTTCATTCTTTGTCCGGTAGGGGCCGGGGGGGGGGGGGTGTCATTAGAGGAGCCATGGACAACAGGATCATTACTAAAATATCATCCAAGTAACGTACGTCACACCTAAGCGACGCACGTAACACCTAAGCGACGCACGTAACACCCAAGTACCTCACGTAACACTAAGTAACATCACCCGCACCATTAAACCGTACCTATACCAGTAGTTATATAATACCTGCAGTAATAACATATAGTGTGTCGTGGGAGAGAGACAGTCGAGGTGACATGAAATAATAAGAATAATGAAACACCAAATTCTCAACCAACATTATAAATAAGATCAATTTACAGAGACCCTTCGGAGGCGAGACAGACAGACAGAGAGCGGTCGACCTACATATTGGTCACCCGGCTCACAAAAATAATATACTGACACCGATTAATAAGCTATCACTTACTACGACTACTGTACTAACAAAAGTTGAGAACTGTCACTGGTATTCTGTCTGGCTGGCTGTCTGTCTATCTATCTGTCTGTCTGTCTGTCTGTATCTGTATGTCTGGTTGTCTATGTACTCAAGAACATAAATTTATACATTGTAAAACTGTACAGACCACAAAATTATCGACCATGTGGGGTGAGGTGAGAGGAAGGGGGGTAAGGAGGGGACTATTAGACAGACAGACACACGATGGGTCAGGTCCTGTATAGCCCTCAGTTGACGCAGCGAGGAAGGAAACAGTAGTGGACCAAGGCGTTACCCTGAGGGACCTCCACTGTAGGTTACACTACTGAACACGCCGCTGTCGGTCAAGTGGGGGGGGGGCGGTGGACTGTAGTGAGGTAGTGGTGGTGAGGTAGTGTAGGTGTGGTGGCTTTAATAACAATAATAAAAACAATAACGATAACAACAACAATAACGATAATAACAATAACAATAATTACAACACAAACCACAATCATACAACAATATACTGAAACACACAAGTATACCAACAACCACCATCATATATTGCTGAACCTTAACTAAAGTCGAAATCATAATCTTTCCCCGAACCCTGTCACCACCCCCTCCCTCCCTCCCTCAGGATAAAATAACAGGATGGTGACTAATTTAAGTCTTCTTGGTTCTTGGGGGAGGGGAGGGGGGGGTGTCCTTGAGAATCCCCACGGACACGCCACGGACAGTACAGTTATGGACATCAGGAAGACACAGCGGAACCAGGGTTTATTATAGTGATGACATCCCGGAAGTATTGATGTTATGGGAGACACACAGTCATAACGTATTGTTTGAGAAGCTTTTACACACACACACACACACACACACACACACACACACTAAAACACAGATAGAAAGACAGACAGACAGACAGACAAGGTTTAATCACTTATACTCAATGGTTAGGTTAGGTTAGGTTAACACTATAGAACAGTAAGAGATGCGAACAGATCAAGGTTAGACATAACCCCTATACGCGTGGGTTCTATCAAGTGGGGTCCACTCAGATTGGCGGTACAGGAGGGAGGGAGGGAGAAGGAAGGAAGGAATAAAGGAAGAGAAGGAAGGAAGGAGAAAGGAAGAGAAAGAAGGAAGGAGAAAGGAAGAGAAAGAAGGAAGGAGAAAGGAAGCGAAGGAAGGAAGAGAGGGAATGGAGGCAGGGAAGGAAGAAAGGAAGAGAAGGAAGGAAGGAATGGAGGCAGGGAAGGAAGGATGGGTGCTCTTGATGACTGTGTGTATAGACTGCAAGCTTTCCCCACACCTTGACCAACACTCAGTCACCTCACGTACTGTTGACACCTTGGGAGGCTGGAAGGTGAGGGGTGGGAGGAGGGGGTGGGGGAGGATGAGAGGAGGGTGGGAGATTGAGAGGAGGTGGGGGATGAGGAGGAGGTCAGGGGATGGGGGAGGGTGGGGGTGAGGAGGAGGGTGGGGATGAGGAGGAGGTCTGGGGGGTGAGGAGGAGGTGGGGATGGGGAGGGAGGGTGGGGGATGGGAGGAGGTGGGGGTGGGGAGGAGGGGTGGGGGATGAGAGGAGGTGGGGGGATGAGGAGGAGGGAGGGGTGAGAGGAGGGGTGGGGGGTGAGAGGAGGGGTGGGGGTGAGCTAAGATTGAGAAACAGAATTATAGAAAAAGAACTGGGAAAGAAAGAAAGATTAGTGGGTGAAATACACGAGAAAGGAGCCAACAAGGGTCTGAAAGATGTCAATGCAGCGAATGATGGGAATGAAATGGTGAAAGAAGAAAAAACCGGAAGGAAATGTTATGTATACGATGAGAGAAGAGAGGAGCAAAAAGTACTTATAGGGGATGAAAGAATATGAAGAATTGTTGCCCCCCCCCCTGTCATGGGTGGGGAGAGTGACCTTCTCACCTCGACCTACATCTTGAGGAAACAGGAGAGGGAACTAGGATGTTTCCCTCCCTCCTCCTTCATCCCTCCTCTCCCTCTCTCCCTCCTCCTCCCCCCCCCCTTACAACGGCAGGAGCACGGTATAATAATAACAGGAAGAAGAGACTCTATGACATGACCCATTACTGTTGTCGCAGCCTCCAGGTCTAACTCTTCTCCCCCCTCCCTATGTATCTCCTGTCCCTCTTTTCCCCTCCTTCACTACATAAGAACATAAGAAAATAAGGAGTCTGCAATAGGCTGGTTGGCCTGTGCATGGCAGCTCCTGTCGAGAGTTACTACCACTCTCTGTCATCCATGAATCTATCCAGCCTCCTTTTGAAACTTTCCAGCACTTACTACAAAGTTGCTAAGCTTGTTCCACTCACCCACCACCCTATTTGTGAACCAGTTCCTTCCTGTCTCCCTCCTAAACCTAAACTTATCCAACTTAAATCCGCCTCCACCTGCCTCCACCCCCGATCCATCTTCTACCCTCCCCTCCCCTCCTCCACCTGTCCCCCTTCACCTTCCCCCCAACTCTCTTTACATACATTAACGTGACCTGTGTTGCTCAGCGTCGGTAAGTTACATGAGAGAGAGAGAGAGAGAGAGAGAGAGTCATGACAGCAGTAGACGACAACACGACTCACTAACAAGGACAAAATGATCCACACACACACACACACACACCTCCTCCGCCGACTCAAGTCCCTCTGAGTTCCTGCCCCCGAGCTCCTCAGTGTTTACTCAACATTCATACTTCCCAAGCTCACCTATGCCTCCCCTACCTGGTCTTCCTCCCTAAATGCCACACAACGTAAACACCTAGAAAAAGTGCAAAAGAGGGCATGCAAGATTATTCTCTCCCCTTCCTACTCCACATATCAAGCGCTCAACACACTGACCCTCTCGGCTCTCTCTGACCATCACCACGACCTCATCTGCAAATTTGGTGAGAAGCTTCTGCACCATCCTCGACACCGGCTCCTACTACCACCCGAGATCCCTCGCCCGAGAATTTCTGTTCGACACCACAACCGCATCCAGCCCACACGAGCATGTACTGATCGCTATAAGAACAGCCCAGTCCCAACCATTGTAAAAATTATCAATAACTTGTAATCAACCAGTGTATTCACTCCCAGTCAATCGAACTTTTTGTACTGTCACTATGTTGAAATGCCCTGTAGTTTGAGCTTCTCCCCACCTAGTTATTGTATATCATATTTGTATCACTTATGTTACTTCTATATTATTTATAAATCAAGAGACCCATTCCCAAATTATGTAACTGTATATTTTCAGCCTTCCGGCTGCCATGCTCTTGCAATAAACCGTTAATTATTATTATTATTATTATTATTATTAACTGGTAAAGTTAGGTTGAACAAACAAGGGTCTCTCACACACGAGAGATTGGTGGTGGTGAGAGACTGTGGTAAGGTGAGAGACTGTAGTGAGAGGGACTGTAGTGAGAGGGAGTGTAGTGAGAGGGACCATAGTGAGGGACTGTAGTGAGAGGGACTGTAGTGAGGAGAGGCACGCAGGAGATCACGACAAAAGTGAATTAAACAATACTACTCTCTGGTGGCAAGTGTTTGAACCTGGAGGAGAGTGTACAGGGCACTATCAGAGGCAGCCAGGTGTACGGGAACTATCAGACAGCCAGGTGTACAGGAACTATCAGGCAGCCAGGTGTAGGGAACTATCAGACAGCCAGTTCACCTTGAGGTCTCCCAACCTTTCTTCTCTACCTAGCCAACTCTCCCTGGTTTGTGTGTGTGTGTGTGTGTGTGTGTGTGTGTGTGTGTGTGTGGCAGAAGCTATCATCACGTTCCTCAGACTCTCCAGTGAAAGACTGTAGAGTCGGTGGTGTGGACAGAGGAAGGGGGGGCATATATACAGTACGAGTATAATATAAACAATGGGTGAGCTTGTGATAAAACTTGCCTCTAACCTCACTACAGTACCGGCGGAAGAGAAACTATGAACACTGATGACATTTAGGTTGAGAAACTTGACATTTACACCGTGTTCTGACGCCCCACACCACCCTGCTTCTCCCCACCACCCTCTCTCTCTCCCACCACCCTCCTCTCTCCCCTGTTCCTCCTCTCACCAACACCGTGATATGCCTGGTCGTTCACATGATTACACTCACGCACATACACACTAACACCTACACGACACGACACACATACACGTGATCTTTAAACATCATGAACGTCTTTCTAAGAATATTTTGTCATTCTGGAATTATATTTGTTTCTGGAAATAAAATAATAAAGTATCAGTGTGTGTCTCTCTCTCCGTCCTGTAATTAACAAATGCCAGAGGTAACATTTTCCTTTCTTTCTGCCTGCCGAAATACCCGTCTTCTTATTTACGTAAACACCAACACCATCACCACTACAACACACCACACCACCACAACACACCATCACCACCACAACACCACTACAACACACCATCACAACACACCATCACCACCACAACACCACACCACCACTACAACACCATCACCACCACAACACCATCACCACCACAACACACCATCACCACCACTACAACACCATCACAACACACCACCACACAACACACCACCACCACCCACAACACCACCACAACACACCACCACCACACAACACCACCACTACCCCTCACCACCACAACACACCATCACCACAACACCACACACCACCACACCACAACACTCACCACCACAACACACCATCACCACCACAACACACCACTCACCACACCACACCACCACACCACCACCACAACACACCATCACCACCACAACACCATCACCACACCAACACACCATCACCACCACAACACACCATCACCACCACAACACACCATCACCACCACAACACACCATCACCACTACAACACACCATCACCACAACACCACACCATCCACCCACAACCCAACCACCACAACACACCATCACCACCACAACACACCATCACACTACAACACACCATCACCACCACAACACACCACCACACAACACACACACACAACACACCATCACCACCACAACACCACACCACCACCACAACACCATCACCACACCACACCATCACCACCACAACACACCATCACCACCACAACACACCATCACCACCACAACACCATCACCACTACAACACACCATCACCACAACACACCATCACCACCACAACACACCATCACACAACACACCATCACCACCACAACACACCATCACCACTACAACACACCATCACCACCACAACACACCATCACCACACAACACACCACCACTACAACACACACCACCACCACAACACACCATCACCACACAACCATCACCACCACAACACACCATCACACAACACCACACCACCACCACAACACACCATCACCACCACAACACACCATCACCACACAACACACCATCACCACCACCATCACCACCACAACACACCATCACCACTACAACACACCATCACCACAACACCACACCATCACCACCACAACACACCATCACCACCACAACACCATCACCACCACAACACACCATCACCACTACAACACACCATCACCACCACAACACACCACCACCACAACACACCATTACCACCACAACACACACCACCACCATACACCACCACCACAACACACCACCACCACAACACACCATCACCACCACAACACACCATCACCACCACACACACCATCACACCACAACACACCATCACCACCACAACACACCATCACCACCACAACACACCATCACCACCACAACACACCATCACCACCACAACACACCATCACCACCACAACACACCATCACCACCACAACACCATCACCACCACAACACCACCACCACAACACACCATCACCACCACAACACAACCACCACCACAACACACCATCACCACCACACACACCATCACCACCACAACACACCATCACCACCACAACACACCATCACCACCACAACACACCATCACCACCACAACACACCATCACCACCACAACACCATCACCACCACAACACACCATCACACCACAACACACCATCACCACCAACACACCATCACCACCACAACACACCATCACCACCACAACACACCATCACCACCACAACACACCATCACCACCACAACACACCATCACCACCCACACCACACCACCACCACAACACACCATCACCACCACAACACACCATCACCACAACACACCATCACCACCACAACACATCACCACCACACAACACACCATCACCACAACACACCATCACCACCAAACACACCATCACCACAACACACCATCACCACCACACCACACCACCACCACAACACACCATCACCACCACAACACACCATCACCACCACAACACACCATCACCACCACAACACACCATCACCACAGGAGGCGGTGCTGGGTATGGGATACCTGCTGGTATTTGGCCACGTGTTCACCCCTGACCCCCCCACTTCATTCTCCCTCCTCCTTCCTCTCTTCCTTACTCACTTCTTCACCCTTCTCTCTCCTCCCTCTCTCCTCTTCCCCTTTCTCTCTGCCCCTCTTTATTCTCCCTCCCTCTCTTCCCTCCTCCCCCAACCATGACAAAAGATTCTCAAGTGACTATGAACCTTTGTGATGTAAGAATGAATGTAGTGTTGACAAGGTTAATTTAGATTCTTCTTTGACTCTCGGGTATGGAGTAACACACACACACACACACACACACACACACACACACACACACACACACACACACACACACACACACACACACACACACACACACACACACACACACACAGCTTAATTTGTTATAGTTTTATGGCCAGTTGGAGGACGTCTGTGGCCAGCTGTGTTGGCAGCCAGCTGAGAAGGTATTTGAAGTCATCATCTCTAATGTCGTGTGTGTGTGTGTGTGTGTGTGTGTGTGTGGAGAGAGGACCACAACACTACCTTGAGGCAACTCACAACAAAGACAAGACAGACCAGACAGACATTCACTAGTGGCTGTCCTCTGTACCTGCCATCACGACGTCTACCCCCTCACCCCTCCCCCCCCTTTCTACTCCATCAGGTACCGACATCCTCCTCCTCAATGAACCAAGTTAACCTCTTCCTCCCCCCACCTCCTCGTCTTCTTCCTCCACTTCGTCGTCTTCCTCCACCTCCTCGTCTTCCCACCTCCTCGTCTTCCTCCACCTCCTCATCTTCCCCACCTCCTCGTCTTCCTCCACCTCCTCGTCTTCCTCCTCCACCTCCCTCGTCTTCCTCCTCCACCTCCTCGTCTTCCTCCTCCTCCTCGTCTTCCTCCTCGTCTTCCTCCTCCACCTCCTCGTCTTCCTCCTCCACCTCCTCGTCTTCCTCCTCCTCCTCCCTCACTGTATCATGTTACACTACCACTTTTTCCTTACTTCCTCCTACCTTCACCTCCTCCTCCTCCCTCATTTCCTCCTCCTCTAACCTCACCTAACCCAACCTCACCTAACCTAACCTCACCTCACCTAACCCAACCTCACCTAACCCCTCATAAGTTAAGGTGTAGTGGTCACTCTACACACCCCTCCTCCTCAAGGTTCCCCACACCTTGCCGTGCCCATATCAACCACGCCTAAACCTGTCACGCCCATACCTACCACATCCACGCCCATACCTGGCACATACACGCCCACCACGCCCGCACCTACCTACAACGGTGATCACGGTACACAGTCACCACCTCCCCCTACACACACACGAGTGACGTCATCGGTGCCAGGTCTGTACGAGTGACGTCAGGAGTGTGGGCGTGGCAGGGAGTGACGTCGTGAGTGTGGGCGTGATAGGGAGTGACGTCGTGAGTGTGGGCGTGGTAGGGAGTGACGTCGTGGTTAACATGTAATGGTTAGGAAGGATAAGTGAAACGTTTAGAGCCGCCATTGTGTGCAGGCGAGGAGGTGCACCACACAATGACTAGTTAACCCCCATTCTTTCCTTCCCTCCTTCCCTCCCTCCCTCCTTCATTCCCTCCCTCCCTCCTTCCTTTCTTCCCTGCACTAACTCGAACATTCCCGGCGGTGTGTGTGTGATGTTGTTGTTTTTCAGCCAGTCTGTGAATTACTTGGGTTTTTTGATGGTGTAATAACCTAACTTAACCTAACCAATCTTAAACAAACACAAACCAAACATAAACCCAAAGCAAACCAAAATAAACCATAACCTAACCCGACCTTTCTCGATGATGTAATAACAAGCTGTGTCGGGGTAAAGAGGGGAGGGGGGAGGGGAGAAGGGGGAGGAGAGAGTGGAGAGGGGGGTGAAGGGGTAGATAATGACATCATATTTGTACCATTGAGCAACACCTGTCTCACCTTGCTGGGTCAGTTACTCTCACCTGCAGTGTTTTATACCTTAACCCAGGGGTGGGCAATTATTTTTGACGGAGGGCCACTTCATGAATGGTGGCACACTTCGCGGGCCACACACTTAATGTGTATTGCTGCTATGTCCACCCAACTTCCAAAATTTTCCTTTCTGTAATTAATAAGATTTTTTTTTTCTGATTGCCAAATGCACTGGCGGGCCACAGAAATAATTTGGCGGGCCAAATGTGGCCCGCAGGCCGTACTTTGCCCACCCCTGCCTTAACCTGTAGTGATCATTCTAACTTAACACAAAAATGACATTACTATATTTATGACACTGGGTATGACAAGTGGGTATGAATGTCACTACTTTATGACACAACACATGACAGTGGGTATGGGTGGCAATCGTGTGCGTGTGTGGTCAGCACGCTCGCCTCGCAAGCGAGCGGACCCGGGTTCGATCCCCGGGGAGGGTGAAACTATAGACAAGTTTCTTTACGCCATTTGCCTCCGTCTACCCAGCAGTAATTGGGAACCTGGATGTTAATAGATACTCAGATCGTGTTCCGGAGTAATGGTGAGCCAGCGCAGTTGGCGAGTTGTCCGGTCTTCTCGGACTATTCCTTGACACTGGGTTATGCAGCTCGTTAACTTAGGGTGTGGTTGTTGTGTTGGTGACAGCTTCTACACCTTAAACAAATTCACGCCTAAGTGGCCCTCGAGCCGGCCATCCTCGTTACCCGAGGGGTAACCATTATGTGTGGTTTAACTTACCTTTTACAGAGAGAGGCGGCTTTATCCCACGAGTGTCGGATATTGAAGAACCTATAACAGTGTTGACCTCGGAGCACCCAGTCTGTGGAGGAACAAACAAACACATCAGTTGTACATAACACCAGGAGGAACAAACAAACAAACAAACACATGAGTTATACAGACCAATCATAATTTATTGGTAAAAAATCTGTTTAACGGACTATATGGAGATGAAAATCCGTTATATCGAGGGTCCGTTAATTGTGAAATACCTATCTAACGAACTATAGATATGAAAGTCCGTTATATTGAGGGTCTTTTTGTTGTGAAACCCCCATATAACGGATTTTATATGGAAAGAAGTCAGCTAAGCATATCATAATACCTTAGGTGTTTGAGTACAACTTGTCTTTAGTTTTTGAGTACAGAGTCTCTAACCTCTTGAGTACGATAACATAATCCATCAAAGTACGATGTTTCTAGCTTCAGTGCGACTCCCTTATAAACTTCACGTACGATGTTTTGATCACTTGAATACAATGCCTTAACCCTCTGAGTACTATGACTTGACCTCTTTAAATGTCACCCCTCGAGTATCACAGTTTAACCCTTCCTGTGTACACCACTTCCTCACATTCAACACCCATCACCCTTTGTCAATAACCCGTTAACCCCTCAGCGTACGATACTCTCTGACCGACCCTTTGTGTACGATACTTTCACCCATTCATGCACGATAGTTCCCGCCTTCAAGTATGATCATCTTAACCCTTCTCGTACGCGACATAACAAAGTGTTGTAAATCTTGAATATAACACTTTCTTACACCAGTTGATGAGTCATAACAAGTCTATTCCTACATCCCAAAGAGACTCGGACAAGACAAACATCTCTTCGTCAGTACGAGAAATCAACAGTGCCTGGCGTTCCTCTCCATCAACTATACAGAGATAATTATGAAGACTAACCCCAGATGACTGTCTCTCCAGCAATTTACTTCAAGTGGCTCAATTTTTGTTTTTATTTACGATTTAATCACGACTCCAACGCTGACATCTCTCTTCAACATTCAGCCTCCATCTTAGCTCCGCCACCCGCTTCCTGACGTCTTAGCATGACTTACAGTAGGATGACTTGGAATGACAGAATGACTTAGAACGATTTGGGATGACTTAGAACACCTTAGAATGATTTAGAATGACTTAAGAGTGAGGAAGTTACTCAGCCAGATGACGTGACAGCCAAGACAAGAGGTTCAGTTTACACCGGGATGTCATAAGAACCCGAATAACACGAATGACAGCGAGAGAACATTAATAACACGAATGACAGCGAGAGGACACGCAGAACACATAAAGAACACGATAACACGAAGAACACGCTTACACTCTAGTTTGTATAGTGAGAACATAACTGTTTTGAATCCCAGAGAGAGAGAGAGAGAGGGGGGCAACTAGTTCACCAGAGTCACACTAGGCACCCAGAGAACACCATGTGACCCAAGCATCCTCTCTGACAACACCACCACGAGTTAGATCATCAAGTTAAAGACACTTTCCCACGCACAGTCACACCATTTGAAGTGACCACGAGACGGTCTCCATGAGTAGCAAGCAGCCTGCAGGTGACGGTGCTGAAGGTGACTGCTAGAGGAAGGGGGAGGGAGAGGGAGAGGTAACAGTCCCTTATGTATTTCTAAGGGAAAAAACTGGGGAAGAGGAAAACATTACTGGGGGGGGGAGAGGGAAATATAACAAGAGGGAAACAAAGACGAAACAACTCCAGCGAAAACCAATATCACAAAAAAAGATTGAATATAACACAAACACCAATAACAATAATAATAATAATAATAATAATAATAATAATAATAATAATAATAATAACTACAACAGGACAACAGAAGAGAGATGTTAAACAAGAACCACGGACACAAACAATAGATACTCACTCAAGAACAAGAGAAAAACAGAACATTAAAAACAAAAGCTACAATGATTTAAAGGACCCAATAATTGGATAAAAATAAAAGACGTCGCCTCAGTAACAAAGGTTCAGAGTTATGACGCCACAACACACCTTTAATTACCTGTATAACGATATTTTTTACCTGTAAGTTAATTTATTTGATGAGATATAATTAAATGTTGCTTTCAGTGAGCCAAGATGCTTTGTCATATAGCTGCCAAGTGTGTGTGTGTGTGTGTGTGTGTGTGTGTCATCGTCTCACAACAACAATAACAACAATAAACAACAACAACAATAAGCCCACATCTTTACAAATAAAAAATAAAACACATCCATTTATTTTAAGTTACATCCCCGTGTAGGAGCGAGAGATGGTGCGTCTCCTGTCCCTCCTACCTGGCTGAGAGTAACGGAGCAGGTGAGGGGTGAGGGGAGGGTGAGGGGGAGGATGAGGGTGAGGGGGAGGATGAGGGGTGAGGGGAGGGTGAGGTGGAGGATGAGGTGAGGGGGGAGGATGAGGTAAGGAGGAGGTGAGAGGGAAGGGTGAGGAAGAGAGGTGAGAGAGGGGGTAACTCGCCCAGGTGTAGATGACCAGCCGTGATAGGTCTACCTGCCGCCCCTCAACATTCCAACCCTTCGCCCGCTGCCCTAAATTACCCTACCTTCCCTAGCTCTGGAGGGAGGGAGGAGGAAGGAAGGGTAGGGTAGTGAGGAAAAGGGAGGAAGGGGGGTAGGGTAGGGAGGAAGGGGGGGTAGGGAGGAAGGGGGGTAGGGTAGGGAGGAGGGAAGGGGGAAGGGGTAGGGAGTGAAGGGGGGGGGTAGGGAGGAGGGGGGGGGAGGGAGGGAAGGGGGGGAGGGGTGGGAGCCTAGACATACGGAGGTGGAAGAGAAAGGGTAGTGAGGGAGTGGGTGGGTGGGTAGGTAGGTAATGGAGAGGAGCAGGAAGAGGGTAGGAGGAGTGAGGGGGAGGGTTAAGGATAATAAAAGAGACTGGGAGGGAGGGGATGGGAGAGGACTGTGGGTATAACAGAGTGTAGAGTCAGTAAGGTCTAGGGCGAGTGTACAGGAGGAACAACCCTATAGCCTAAGGTGACGCATTATGTCGCACACCCAAACCTACCCACCCACCTACACCCCTACACATACCAAAACACCCCTGTACACCCACCAAAACACCCATCTATCAGCCCCCCCCCCCATACACACTCAAAGTAAAGATCACGACGCAGGTGTGAGGTGATCGCTACAGTACAGGTGTGTGGACAGCATGTATAAAGATCGGTGTGGTGTTGACATCATACTGGAATTTAACAGGTTTAACACACCTGTAGAGCAGTGCTGGAGGGAAGGGGGGTGGAGGGTGTTGGAGGGATAGGGAGGTGGAGGGTGTTGGAGGGATGGCGGGATGGAGGGTGTTGGAGGGATGGGGAGGTGGAGGGTGTTGGAGGGATGGGGAGGTGGAGGGTGTTGGAGGGTGTTGGAGGGTAGTTGGGTATCAGAGCTACTGGGAGGTTGGAGGAGGACAGTGGAGGGTAGAGAAGGGTATTGGAGGGCAGGAGGAGGGTAGAGAGAGGCAGGGAGACACTTGCTAACCTTGGCAGGAGTGAACCCGACACACACACACACACCCACACCCCACCATCTTGTCATTTATATTATGATTGTCACTCTCACTACGCTCAAACACCTATAAATTATACAGCTGATAACCTTATATGTGTTCTAAAGATCTAAAACATTTGTTGGGTTTAACCAATTATAATATATATGTATTTTTATATGCATACGTGACCTTCATTTTTGTTGTCGAACGGACCAAGCTCTCGGCGGGAGGCTTCAATGGTCGTGTTTGTCGACTTTTTCAACGAATATGGTTTTAAATTGTTATTATTATCAAAACAAGTCCATTTCCAGGGAGTTTTCTTTATTCATTTGTTTATAATTCATGACAATCGATAATATCATTTGTTGTCATGTGAGAGAAAATAATAAAACATTAGGAAATCTATAGACGACAAGAATGTGGACTGACAAGCTAAACAAGTGAGCATCGCCCTAACCTTGAAGTATAATCCGACACTCCCGTTTATTATCCACGGTGGAACAACTGGCTCTCTAACGTCAGTGATATCAAACTCTTCTTAATCCAATCTACGTGTTGCCTAATCCCAAGTGACAGTAATCTTATCATAATTACAGAGCGTTTGTAATACAGTCTTATAATCAGATTCCATTCAGGTTATTGCTAGATATCATTTATTTCTTATTACACGCATGGGGACTCGCTTAAATGGGTATTTCCTCTAAATACGCCAATCAGTCACTTAGAACAATGATTGATAACTTACATATGGAATTATGAGTTCAGGATGTAAATTGCGCGAATCTATTAACTGAGTAATCAATCAATGTGGGAGTATAAGTTCCAGAAATAAGTGAAGCGGGATTATAAGTTCCAGAAATAGCAGAAGTGGGAATATAAGTTACAAAACAGGATCACGAGTCTCTAACACCAAACAATATGGCATTAAACACTCCAAAATCAAACACTGCGAGGCTCTAAGTTCAAAATCCAAATAAGAGATGTCGCTTTGGGCGTTGGGTGTCGTTACACCCAAGGTTGAGTTTCTTGCTTAAATAATGATTTTTTTTAAGGAGACAAGGAGACGCTGAAGTTTATAGATGAATTATTGGTGGAATACCGAGATGATTAGGAGGAGAATTTCGTGTATCTAAATTCATCGACGTTCAATTGTTTATACTGACGTAACGCTTCTTTTGGGAGGGAAATTTTCTCACAATCATCCCTGTCCATCAACGTATGTAAAGTCTCGTTAAGTATAAAGATATTTTCCGATCATAAGTTACTTGAGCCAAGAGTCTGTCAACATCAGTGGTTCAGCCTCGACATACAGTATTTAAACTGTATTTCAATTTCCGGCTCATGGAAGACGAGATAATTTGATGTTATATTAGAGAGTTAGATGTTGTCGCTGTTTTAACGGTGTTGCTCAATAAACCTTCACAACTTCCTGCGTTAAAAGAGCAACAATCTCAGTAACTGTATTGTAAAAGCCAAGATATTTCTTAAAATTCATACCGAGCCTCAGCACTAAGTTCTTACAGGGAATAAACTTGTTTGAACTAACCTGGGATAAAGTTAGGCAACACCCAACATCCGGATATTAAGAGCAATGTAACATTCTAATTGAATATAAGTTGTAATTTATAACTATGTTCCCCACCAGTCTATAACATCACTTCCTGCCTCCGTCATTATCAGTGTCATCACCCTGCCGAGGTGAAGGCTGGCACCACTATAGTAATGACTGGCGCCTGAGTGGATTACTAAATCAAAACTATAGGAATTTACATTTATAGTTAACTGTTAACATCCCCCCCCCCTTCCCCCCATCCTCGTAGCTCCTCCTTCTCACACCCACATCAACCCCTTCCACCTGTACCCGCAGCCCTCCAGAGACAACGGTAGGCATGCCCCCTGGCCCTCGCCTCCTCCCAACATGGTCACGAGACCCCGACTTCGCCGTAATCGTTGCCAAACAACCACGATATTTTGTCCTAATTTCAAACTAAAAATCTAACAGTAATTCTGAATCAACAAATCAATTATAACACACAATTATGGTTTACGTAAATAATAATCTGTTAAGCAAGACATGTTAAGAACGAAACAGGTGAGACCGAACAGAGTTGGTATTCTAGTACAGTATAGCCTTGGCGGGGCCGAGTGGGTACCGTTCACCACTGACTCAGATATTGGTATTCACCGTCACCATTTCCTACAGAAGGGCGCCTTTCCTTCCTCACTGGGACAACACGCCATACATGATCCTCTGGGAGTGTTTGATGGTGTAGAAAGACAATGTGAAGAGTAGCGGGAATATTGTTTTAATCACACTAAGACGACGCCCGGATCTCTCTCTCCATCACGACAGGCTGTAGGTCGCGGTAACTCAAGTCAAGTTACAGGATATCTTGAGAGTCAGCTCAATAGATCAGCCAATCTATATTCGCTGAAATACATGCGTGTAAGAAGACGTTTAGATAGTGGAGCAAAATTGATGAATATTTTCAACACCAGTATCCTCAATCAGTTACGGTATATTAAACTTACAAATATCATAAAATCTAACGTAGTATAAGTTACGTTTTCTTAGGATATGTTCCACAGTCTTCTTAATTATGTAGCTTCTCTCGTTCTCTAAAACATGAGCTGGAAACAGTGGGTGACGTTATAAACACAGACTCCGCCCAAAAGATATTCACTGGCAACCTCCATCCGAAAAACACCACAACGATTAAACGGTTAACTATTACGGACAATTATATCTTAAATAACTGAACATTACGGACCGCTAACAATACGTAAGTTCCAGAAAGCGGAAAATGGGGTAAAAAGGCAAGTTTAGCGCAGTTCTACACAGTTGATCTCTGGGGAAAAACACGTTCCTCCCACAACACACACCATCCTCACCCTTACTCCTAGGGGCATTACGGCTTATTCTCCCACTACCACAGACGAGACCCGGGTATCTCACCAAGGTTAAGCCATTTTAGCTCATAGATAGAAGGTTAATAAGTCCTATAATAGAACACAAGCAAAGACACGCGTATCCCTCTTGCTGTTAGCCAATCTCACCCTTGTTTCCCGGATATTTGGGATCTATTTTCCAATCAAAGCGTACAACACACACGTAACCTGTCAGGGGTCGGGTAGCGTAGTCTTACGGAAAAACATTATTATTATGACCTATTTTTCCCGTGGCAGGAGACGACGACGAGCAACTCAGCCACGTAAAGGTGACACAAGACTCGGAGATAAATATTTCCTGTAAACTACCACACGTCGAGGGTTACGTCAGGTGAAATATTACCAAGAGAGTTGGAAATAACGAGAAATTGCCCCGTCAGTTGGTAGTATTTATGGGTTAAGGAGTAGTTTTACCGCAACACTCACCCGGGAATTACCACGTATGTCTCTTTTTACGAAATATATACCCGTGTTTGTTGACAGTTTTACCCGTGACCTAGAGGTGGGTTGTTATCACCGGGTTGTACAAGTAACGGTGTATTGTATGTACCGATAACTAACACACACATACACTCAGGAGACTTCAACGAACATAAAGTAGTGTGCACAACTAACAAGCAGAATTAAACTACACTACATCACAACAAACTGACAAACATCACACTCGTCCATAACACAACCTAATTATAACAACAATAATACAACCATTACTTATAACAAGATATTCGAATAATCAGTCTTCAGTAACCATATTGATATAAGATTTATTTTCAATCACATAATATTGTAGTCATAATTACATATTCCCATTAAGTATATATTATCTATTTACAAATGTTACATACTATAGACTAAACTACATATTGTTATAGATTAAATTAAATATTCTCTACATGTTACATATTCTCAAATGACTCTTCAAACATATTCTTCACAATTTACATATAATCATTAACTTAACCTCACCACTAACACCGCCACTGTCTCTCACTGCCATAAAGTCATCACATAACCAAGTCTTTCCCTCGCACCTTTTTCTCCCATAATTAAGGAGCAGTTCGTTGTATTTAATCTTTCTTAATTATGTTTTTATCCGTTAATTACACAAGTGAACTTTCCATCACGTAATTACTGAAGAGAGGGAGAGAATGTGTGCGTGTGTGTGTGTGCGTGTGTGTGTGTGTGTACCAACTGCAGCTGTGGTCCTCTCACACCTATCCACCCTTGCTCTTACACCTACCTGCCCTCTTACACCCCCACTGGCCTCCGGGAGTGAAAGGCGGGCACTCGGCTGCGTGAGATGAATTAACAAGACCTGGGGAGGGGGTAGGCGTGACTCCCGGCTTGGCACTGTGTTTACCTCGAGTCATCACGACGGAGTTACATCACAGTGAAGTATAAATGAAATAAGATAAGCATAGATGAAACAACTGAAGTATAAATGACACAAGTGAAGTATAAATGAAATAAATAAAGTATAAATGAAACAAAATAAGCATAGATGAAACAAATGAAGTATAAATGACACAACCGAAGTATAAACGACACAAGTGAAGTATAAATGAAATGAATAAAGTATAAATGTAACATAATAAGTATAGATGAAACAACTGAAGCATAAATGACACAAGTGAAGTATAAATGAAATGAATAAAGTATAAATCAAACAAAATAAGCATAGATGAAACAACTGAAGTATAAATGACACAAGTGAAGTATAAATGAAATAAATAAAGTATAAATGAAACAAGATCAAGATAAGTATAGATGAAACAACTGAAGTATAAATGACACAACCGAAGTATAAATTAAATAAAGTATAAATGTAACAAAATAAGTATTGATGAAACAACTGAAGTATAAATGACACAACTGAAATATAAATGAAACAAAATAAGTATAGATGAAACAACTGAAGTATAAATGAAACAAGTGAAGTATAAATGAAATAAAGTATAAATGAAACAAAATAAGTGCAGGTGAAACAACTGAAGTATAAATGACAAGTGAAACAAAGTGAAACAAGTTTAAGTGAAAAAGTAAAGTCAACGATAATAACAAGAGAACAACAAAAACAACTTGACCATCCACATCATAAAAATAACACCTCCCTTCCTCGCCACAGTATTCACAAAGATACAGTCATGTAGTGTGTGAGATATACTTTTTGTCCCACTCTGTATAATGTGACATCTAAGTGGGTTAGTGAAGGGTGTTATGTAGTGTGAGAGAGATATATACACTTTTTGTCCCACTCTGTATAATGTGACGTCATCAGAGTCAATTGAGTGTAATCTACTGTATACTAGTGAAACCTCCATATAACGGACTTCTCTCTCTGTCTCTTTCTTCTCCATATAATCCGTTAGATGGGGGTTTCATATCCAGTGGACCCTCGATATAACGGACTTTTCTCTCCGTATAGTCAAATAGAAGTTTCACTGCCTGTACCTGTAACGTTATTGTGTATGTAGATGAAAGGTGTACGATTGTTTGTTGTATAAATGTGAAGGAGGGATGGTGTACAGTACAGTAAAAACCTCTATTTAAAGGACAATGAGAATAAAGTCCGTTATATCTAGGGTCCATTAGATATGAAAACCCCCATCTAACGGATTATATGGAAAGAGAATCCGTTAAGTGGAAAGAAAAGTCCGTTATATAGAGGGTTGGCAGTACTTTACTTTCCATGTCTTCCTCTGGTTACTTGATACACAGTTCGTGGAGTTTGGTGCGAGTTTCATGAGTGAAAGTGAAGCAACCACAAGCATGAAGAGTCACAGTAATACATGATATGTTTTAAAACCCTGCAGACCTGATCTCTCTTTCCCCCCCCCCCTCCACACCCACTAACACCACTCCTACCACCATCCATCACTACCACTATCACCACTACTACCTCTACCCACCACTATCATCATTACCACCTCTACCACCCGCCACTACCTCTACTACCACTCACCGCTACCATCTCCACCACTACCAACAACCACCACCACCACCACACTCTTGCATGTAACAAGATGGAGTGTATGAGGAATGAGCGTGTACCCAGGGCATTACGTACTCAGCCGTCCGTGTAATTAGTGGTCTGTGTGTCTTGTGGTCCGTGATAGCGTCTGTCTGTCTGTCTGTCGCCTATGACTAATCTGCGACGGTCATTACAGTACTCTCTCTCTCTCCTGAACCACCTACAGCACATAGGTGACACCACAACACATAGGTGGCACAACACATAGGTGACACCACAACACATAGGTGGCACAACACAAATGGCACCACAACACATAGGTGGCACCACAACACATAGGTGGCACCACAACACATAGGTGACACCACAACACATAGGTGGCACCACAACACATAGGCGGCACCACAACACATAGGTGACACCACAACACATAGGTGGCACAACACATAGGTGGCACAACACATAGGTGGCACCACAACACATAAGTGACACCACTACACATAGGTGACACCACAACACATAGGTGACACCACAACACATAGGTGGCACCACAACACATAGGTGGCACCACAACACACAAAGTTTAGAGAGATGAGTGACGAAGCCGTGGTACAGGAGGTACTGATGGTCACACAGATTGGTCTAAGTACAGTGTGTGTGTGTGTGTGTGTGTGTGTGTGTGTGTGTGTGTGTGTGTATCACTCAGGTCAGGTCGATCACAATAATGATAACTCTGTCAAAAGGTGATGGATCTAACCCGGATATATTTAGCACGAGACGTGACCCGGATCATGCTATACAAGGAGACAATATGGCCGACACTGTCTTCATACCTTGGGTGAACCAGAGACTCTTAGGAAGGGAAGCGAGTATTCTATCCACTCGGCCACCAACAGTATCTACTAAAATGGTGGTTAAACTGATTCAAAGCAAAGAGTAAAGTTAAATTCTCAAGTAATAAACAGTGTAGGATTATTATAGTACCGAGAGCAACACTAATGGCGGCAATACTTCTCTCATAACTCATAACTTCTCCATTCATTAACACCATAAACAAATATAAAGGAGTTACTATCCTTCCCTGACGAGTATATAGTGCGGCGTTTAGTGGGTAGTGTTTGAACAAGGTTAGGTGGAGGAGGAGGAGAGGAAGGAAGGGGAGGAGAAGTAGAAGTGGTGGAGGAGGAGAGGAAGGAAGGGGAGGAGAAGTAGAAGTGGTGGAGGAGAGGAATGGGTGGGGGAGAGGAAGGGGAAGTAAGGCTGGAGGAAGAGGAAGAGGCACAAGGAGAGCAAGAATGGCAGTAGGGAAGGTGAGGTAACATTAAAGGGAGGAAGAAGAGGTGGTTCTCGTGAGACCTCTAACTACTGCAACTTCCCATAACATTGGCATGACCCCCCCCCCTTGCCTCCGATCAGTGACGTCATCAAGTGAAAGCTCCTCCTGATAATGCAAGTGACTGGGAGGTGAGGGGTGAGGGTTGAGGGGTAGGTGAGGGGTGAGGGGTAGGTGAGGGGTGAGGGTTGAGGGGTGGAGGGGTGAGGGGGGGGTTGAGGGTGAGGGGTGAGGTGAGGGTGGGGGGTGGGTGAGGGTGAGGGGTGGGTGGGGTCAGGGGAGGTAAGGAGAGGTGAGAAGCTGAAGATGGAGAGAGAGAGGGACGTGAAGGAAGGTGCACACACACACACACACACACACACACACACACACACACACACACACACACACACACACACACACACACGAGAGATGAAAATTAAAACTAAAACTGGAAGGAGGAGAGAGACAGAGAGGGGGGGGGAGGAAAGTGAAAGCAGGAGAAGTGAAAGGAAGAAAGAGCAAGAAAACAAAAGATAAAATATAGCAAACAGGAGAAGACAGGGAGACTGATAAACAACGATATATAAAACGAAAGAATAACACAGAGATAGAAGAAGGAAACACCACAATTAAAGATGAATGAATGAAAGAAGAAGGAAATGAATAAATGTTGTTGTTGTCTCTCGTTAGCGATGTGTTGACCAGTGGTTGAAACTATTTATGGTTTGTGTAACTGTGTCAGATCTCAGGTGACACAGGGGGAGGAAGGGGGGCAGGGGAAGGGGCAAGGGCAGGAAGGGGGCATGGGGAAGGAGGTGGGGGCAGGGGGGAAGTGGGTAGGGGAAGGGGCAGGAGGCAGAGGCAGGGGAAGTGGTAGGGGCAAGGGGTGGGGTGGTAGAGGGCAGGTGAGACAAACGCTAGGTAAGGTACAGTTCAACCACGGAACACCTGGGCGATAGTAACCACACCTGAGAGGAGAGGAAGAAGAGGTAGGGGGAGAGAGGGAGGGGGAGGAAGAATAAAGAGGAGGACGAAGAGGAAAGGGAGGGGGAATAGAAGGAGGAGTAGGAGAGAGGGTGGGTGGTGGTGAAGGGCAGACGAACGCCCCCATTAGTGAAAGCTCAGTGAAAGTTGCTCCACCACCACCACCAGTACACTTGACCACTACCACCACTCCACCACCCCTAACCACCATTACCACTACCACCACAACTAATACCATCACTACTACCAGCAACCAAAATGTGCAGAATGAGGAAATTGGAGCAGATGAGAGAGAGAGAGAGAGAGAGAGAGAGATGAGAAGACTCAGCCTTACATGCATACCAAGTTAAGTGAAAGTATCAGTGTCTGTCTGTCTGATTTGCACCCCCTCCTCCGTCACTTTCACCCACCTCCCTCTAACTATACCCAGATCATCACTACCCCCGCCCTCTGACTAACCCCCACCTCATCTACAACAACAACAACAACAACAACAACAATAATACAACAACAATATGCTACAACAATAAAACAATAACAATAACAATAATAATAATAATAATAACAATGTGAAACAATAACAACAATTCTCTACAGTCTCAACATCCACACAGCCTTCAATAAAGTACTTCCTCTTACTCATAAACTTTCTTCAATAACAACCAAAATCATCATCATCGTCATCATCGTCATCATCGTCATCATCGTCATCATCATCATCATCATCATCATCATCATCCATCGTCATCATCATCATCATCGTCATCATCATCATCATCATCATCGTCATCATAGATCACCCATCGTGGACTACTACCACTGCCCCTCCCCCCTCGTCTTAATCTTTCTCGGGGGTACGCACTTGTTATTACACATGAGGGGGGTGGGTGAGGGGTGATGGAGAGGGAAGGGGAGAGGGGTGAGAGAGGGGGTGAGGAGGGAGAGGGGGGAGGGTGAGGAGGAGAAAGTTTAGTTAATGTCACTGGTAATACCTTGACTTTATTACGGTGTGTGTGTGTGTGTGTGTGTGTGTGTGTGTGTGTTAAGAAGTTATACAGGTCTTACATTCCCACTCTTGATTTTACAAATTCAGTCTTTGGTGTGTCTTGATGTTGTGGTGTGTTCTGACCTCTGATGGTGTGTTTTGATGTGTTCTGACCTCTGATGGTGTGTTCTGACCTCTGATGGTGTGTTCTGATGTGTTGTGACCTCTATGTTCTATATCCACAAGGTTGTTTTCACCGTAATAGCTCACCATCATTGTCATTTACTGCGTTACATATTTTACTTCTTGGTCAATACACTCTCTTACAACACAGAATTCTTAATGTGGTTTTTTCCCAGTGATCTAAGGCATGTGTGTGTGTGTGTGTGTGTGTGTGTGTGTGTGTGTGTGTGTGTGATGACTCTCTCTCCAGTATGATGACTCAGAGTGACGGAGAAGAGGTCATCACACTTTAGCCATGACCCGCAGAGAGAGAGAGAGAGAGAGTCGCCATCAACTCTCATGACTGCTGCAGAATATATAGAAGAAATTATCCCTAACTATTGAACTATCACTCAAATCCACTACCAGAAGTTATAGATAATTCCCAACCTGTTCAATACACGTTTGGAACCGCTTTACCTGAACAAGTGAACAGGTGTTAACAAGGTAGATACGACTTGATATACACTCGGTAGATCAAGATGTCTAAATTTTTTGTAGTATTTAGATAATCAATGTTCAGTTAATGAGAGTAATCCTTAATTAATAATCTAAGTATTAAAACGGTAAGCAGGTAACCTTCATCTAATCACTGTGTTACACCTGCCACAACAATATTCAGTGGAAACAAGTCCATCCGTTCGGCGGAGAACTTCACGCAATCTCACAAGGACCGGGCACCCAGCCAAGAATGCCCGCCTGTCTGGACCTTAAACTTGTTTCAGAAAGACTCAACTTATCCAAATCTTCACGACTATACATATAACTTAAAGCACTAACTTAATATGTTTTGTTTCTGTTTCGTGAGGTTTGAGTGGTTTTAAATAGACCATAAGAGGGAATTTGGCTTAAAACGTAGAACCTAACCTAACCTAACCACCACCACCAACTCACTACCCCGGAAGACTGCAGACGACCCCGAGAAACACACACCCTCACCTATAGTCCCCCATCCTGTCAGGTAATCGTAACCCTGCAGGTCTTCTTGGTCGTGTAGTGAGTATGGTAACTACTGTACCATGGTTTGTACTTACATATTGAGAGAACATTACGACATGTACCTTGTGTATGTATGTATGTATGTATTTGTGTCGGTGACAGATACTATGTGTACAGCACCTTACTCTGGCCACCTCAGCTAACACACACACCACCTCTCCTGCGTCTTGGCCTCGTTCTATATCGCTCTCCCGTTTCTTTTCTCTCTCATTTCATCTTAACATAATCTCTCTCTCTCTCTCTCTCTCTCTCTCTCTCTCTCTCTCTCTCTCTCTTGCACACACACACACTCCTTCTGAACTTGGTGTCATCCTTCAAATCCTCCCTTCCTTCATTCTCCCTCCCTCTCCCTACACCTGCCTCTCTCACTCCTCAGACCTTCAACCTACAGCTACACACACACACACACACACACACACACACTAACAACTTTCATAATATATTTGTCTAGTTCGTCCTTCAGCTGAGCCTCCCTCGGGTTTATTTACAAGAGTTTTATGTATCTCTCGTAATATTATCGTCACCAGTTCATATTATTGGAACATTTACTGGCTGAAGATATCGGTAAAATATATTCATCTTAAGACCCTTTGGTTTAACTCTTATGGTAATTCAACTTTATCGATAAGTTGCTACTTCATGTATATAAGATATTTACTTAACCTAACTTACCCTAATCTAACTAAACCAAACCAAACCAACCTAACCAAAACTAACATAACCTAACCAAAACTAACCTAACATAACGAAAACTAACCTAACCTAACCTAACATAACGAAAACTAACCTAACCAAACCAAAGAATGACAGATCCCTCCAGAGAAAGAGTGTATTCTACGTTAAAATTCAGAGGAATGCGCGAAGGCTGCGTGCTCTGAGGGGATAATCTGTCTTGACATTTACAGAAGAAAGAAAAACTATCAAGGTATACATTCCTATCTCAGGTGAGTTAAAAAGTCAGGTATGAGGCGGTATCAGGTATATGGAGATGAGGTGTAAGGGAGAGGTGAGGATAAGTGTGTGTGACTGTCCACCTGGCCACACCATGTTGTGAAACACCTTACCTAGCCACACATACTGTCCACCTGGCCACACATACACCGTCCACCTGGCCATACATACACCGTCCACCTGGCCACTCATACACTCCACCTGGCCACACATACACCGTCCACCTGGCCACACATACACTACCCATTCTGGCCAAACCATCTTGTGACACCTTCACCTGTACACACACACATTATACATGTATAATATAATCAAACATCACCTGACGTCCTTGTTGTTATCTCTCTCACACACACACACACACACACACACACACACACACACACACACGTGAAAAACAGAGAGTAGTGGGAGAGTTGAGAAGAGGGGGAGGTTTGGAGACGTGGGTGAGGGTTAAAGGGGGAGGTAAAGGGAGGGGATGAGAGGTAAGGGAAGGAGTGAGGGGGAAGATGGAGACGTACAAAGAGAATAGGTAATGGATATGAAGGGAAGAGGTGAGGGAAGGGGTGAGACGAGGGAAGGGGTGAGGCGAGGGAAGAGGTGAGGGAGGGGAAGAGGTGAGGGAAGGAGTGAGGCGAGGAAGGGTGAGGCGAGGGAAGAGAAGAGGTGAGGGAAGGTGAGGCGAGGGAAGGGGTGAGGCGAGGGAAGGGGGTGAGGCGAGGGAAGGTGGTGAGGGAAGGGGTGAGACGAGGGAAGGGGTGAGGCGAGGGAAGAGGTGAGGGAGGGGAAGAGGTGAGGGAAGGAGTGAGGCGAGAGGGAGCGAAGGAGGGGTATAAAGACAGTAGGTAATAGATCTACAGTATGTGGGTCGGCAAGATGGAGGAGTGATGCGGGTCAGTCAGCGGCCACGTCTTGTCCAGCCTCATGGCCTCCACCCAACACCTCCTCCTCCTCCTACTACTGCGTCTTCTCCTGTAGCCTCCTGAGTCCTCCTCCTCCCTCTATTTTTACTCTTATCGCTAAATTCCTCCTACTCCTGCATTCTTACCGTGGGGGGTGGGGGGGGGTCCTGACAGGGGGTTATGGTGAGAGAGAGAGAGAGAATAGGGGGTTGGTATCGCCCCCACCTCCCACTCATTCATAGAAAACGCCTAAGCTCACCAATGCCCTACTTTTTCACCCCCCACCTGTCTACCTGTGTACCTCACCTTCCCGGGAATCACATTATTAATACCTTTAGCATTTCCGTCGTGTGTTCCTCGACTTGAGAAACACGCGACCCCGGGGGAAGGTAACGGTGTGGGGAGGTCGGCGATATCCAGGGGTACAATGTGGGTCTATACAACACAGTACCTAGGAAGAATGTGTAGTTGTCTCGGTGGAATAAATTAACACACATCCCCCCCCCCCACACACCACCCCGTCAGTATAATTAAAGTACTCCTGGTGACAATTAGAAAAATAACAATGATAATAAATATAATCAGGAAATATAGTTAAATTATAGGAGTTTTGTAATATAGTTTATACACACACGGATCACCTGAAGATTTAGACCACCTCTGACAGTTTATTTCATCTTAGGATTAAACACCTTAACGTTATCTGGGGGTTGGGTTGGTTGGGTTAGATTTTAGTTCGGGTGGTTAATCTTGAGGTGAAATAAGCTGGGGATAACCTTCAGGTGACAGATGGATAGATACTGTAGCTAGATATTCAGTAAACTCAGCCAACTAGTTCACCTTGGATCAACAGGGGTACTTAGACAGTGCAGGTAAACGAACAATGGTAAACAGTGAGACCAACTAATGAAGGAGAGTCCCCAGCACACACACACACACACACACACACACACACACACACACACCTGTAATGAAACAAGCTAAACAAAAGACTGAAAAGATTTACGGTACGTGGAAGGTTGAGAGGGCCGCCATTGTTAGAAGGTCTTCCCCGTGCACAAGATTTATGTTTTCTGGACGACAACAAAAGCTTCAGCAGAAAACATTTGTCTTTAACACATAAATCTGACTCTGCCTTCACTACACGGTCAGCCTTGTCTCTTTCCTGCCCCGCCCCGCCCCGCCCATCCTCCTCCTCCTCACTACTCCAGCCCTCCACCACCCCCCCGTCCTCTCAAGTATTTC
Organism: Homarus americanus; assembly: GCF_018991925.1. Taxonomy (NCBI): domain Eukaryota; kingdom Metazoa; phylum Arthropoda; class Malacostraca; order Decapoda; family Nephropidae; genus Homarus; species Homarus americanus. Next base: position 128,730 of record NW_024746050.1, read on the forward strand.
AGCTCGTCCTCAAGAGTTACCGAGTACGTGGTGACAATCCTCAAGCAGTAAGTCTGAGTTTATTGTTGTCGAGAAAGTGAGGTCCCCCCCCCCTCCTACACTCAACGTCTAGTGCCAACATTTAACACGGCCCCACACATCCCTCTCCCCTCCCTCCCTAACCCCCATCATGACATAATCAGATGTTAATTGCAGATAATGAGAAACAAACACAGGGTCAAGTTCAGGGTCGATATGACAATTGGTGGGTCGACAACCTATACGCGGGTCATACTGGTTGATCACTTACAGTCAGAAGGATCACGTGAAGATTAGACACCCCAGATTATTTCACCTGAACTTTAATCACCCTTATACTAACCTAACTTAACCTCACCTGAAGTTAAACCATTTTAACCCTAACACCACCTAACCTAACCTCCCCAGGTAGCGTTAGGTTAATTACACTCAGGTGAGACAAGGAGAGGGTGTCTAATCTTCTGGTGATCCTCTTTGAAGTGTCGTTGGGAAAGGTGTGTGGGAGAGAAGTCCATAATAACAATTCCTACAACTGTATTTGGGAGTGAGAGCCTCAGGTAGGCTTCTCTCACTGGCAGGGGGGGGGGGAGGTGAGTGTGTGGTTGTCAGGCCAGAAAAAAGTTGGTTAAGTTGGTTGCTTGGTTAAATGGGTTGGTTGGTTGTCCTCCAGTGGGCATGGCGGTGTCCAGGATATATGTCTTAATTACCACACAGAGGACCTGACCCACCGAGGCCGTACAGGCTTACACCATTTGGGTCCCTAGCCAATCAGACCTCAGTTACCTGGCCACTCAGAGTTGGGTCCTTATAACCAATCAGAGAGCTCAGCCAGTTACCCAGTCAGATTTCGAGGCCCCAACCAATCAGATCTCAAGAGAGGTTAAACTTCCCAACCACTAACGAAAGCTCAACCAGTTACCCACTCAGGGATCCCTTAACCAATCAGATCTCAGTTACCTGGCAACTCATGAGAGCTCCTCCGTTAACTGGCCATGAAGGAGGTAATCAGCGAGTTAACCCACGGCTTCACCTCATTAACTACCACACCATTACTCTGCCACAGTCGTTAGTAATGGTTAAAACTGTCAGACAAGGTAAGAAAGTTGACGGTTTGGTGTGTGTGTTGAGGGAACCTGTACTGTCATCTTCTCTTACCTTCACAGTTATTTCTCTCTTTACAACTGATTTTTTTATTTAATTGTTAGTTTTAATCTCTCTCTCTCTCTCTCTCTCTCTCTCTCTCTCTCTCTCTCTCTCTCTCTAGGGGTAGAAGAAGAGAGGAGGGAGGATGGTGAGGTGTGGGAGTGAAAGGGAAGGGGAACATTTAAGGGAGGAAGGGTGGGTGAGGGAGAGCGGGAGAAGGGTGGGGGAGGGTGAAGGGGGGAGAGGAGAGAAGGGAGAAACAGGACGACAACCCGGAAATACCAATCAATGTTCTTAAGGGGGAAATAACGATCATGTACATTTATTTTCTTTGTGTACAAGATGGTGTGTGTGTGTGTGTGGAGGGAGGTGTGGCAGGCAGGTGAGCTCAGAGGGGGGGAAGGTGTGGCAGGCAGGTGAGCTCAGAGGGGGGAAGGTGTGAGCAGGTGAGGAGAGGAAGGAAGGTGTGACAGGCAGGTGAGGTAGGAAGGGGAAGGTGTGACAGGCAGGTGAGGTAGGAAGGAAGGTGTATGGCAGGCAGGTGAGGTAGGAAGGAAGGTGTGACGAGCAGGTGCAGTAGGAAGGAAGGTGTGGCAGGCAGGTGAGGTAGGAAGGGAGAGGTGTGACAGGCAGGTGCGTGGGAAGGGGAAGGTGTGACAGGCAGGTGAGGAAGGAAGGGAAGGTGTAGCAGGCAGGTGAGGAAGGAAGGGAAGGTGTGACAGGCAGGGTGAGGTAGGAAGGGAAGGTGTGGCAGGCAGGTGAGGTGGGGAAGGGAAGGTGTGACAGGTGCGGTAGGAAGGGAAGGTGTGGCAGGCAGGTGAGAGTAGGGAGAGGGAAGCAGGTGTGACAGGCAGGTGAGGTGAGAAGGGAAGGGTGTGGCAGGCAGGTGAGGTAGGAAGGGAGGTGTGACAGGCAGGTGAGGTGGAAGGGAAGGTGTGGCAGGGTGAGGTAGGGAAGGGAAGGTGTGACAGGCAGGTGGGGAGGTAGGGAAGGGAAGGTGTGGCAGGCAGGGTGGTGGGAAGGAGAGGTGTGACAGGCAGGTGCGGTAGGAAGGAAGGAAGGTGTGGCAGGCAGGTGAGGTAGGAAGGGAAGGTGTGGCAGGCAGGTGAGGTAGGAAGGAAAGGTATGACAGGCAGGTAGGGAGGGGGAGGTGTGGCAGGCAGGTAGGGAGGGGGAGGTGTGGCAGGCAGGTAGGGAGGGGAGGTGTGGCAGGCAGGTAAAACATCCTTTAACAGGTAACTATCAGAATTTACACGAGGTCACTGTTGGAATGTCAGGCTGGGTACACATGGCTCTTAACAGGTACAACGGTTTAATACATCCGTTAACAGGTACAACGGTTTAATACATCCGTTAACAGGTACAACGGTTTAATACATCCGTTAACAGATACAACGGTTTAATGTATCCGTTAACAGATACAACGGTTTAATGTATCCGTTAACAGACACAACGGTTTAATATATCCGTTAACAGATACAACGGTTTAATGTATCCGTTAACAGATACAACGGTTTAAATATCCGTTATCAACAGGTGTATAAGGATATCCCGTTGCCTAAACAACATACGGGACATAATTCCTTTGACTCACAGGAATAATAACAACTAACGTTAACCTCCAACTCCCGTGTCTTAGCCACCATCACCACCTAACACCACAACTACCACCATCACCACTAGCACCACCATCACCACAACTACCACCATCACCACAACTACCACCATCACCACAACTACCACCATCACCACAACTACCACCATCAACACAACTACCACCAACCATCATTACCCCGGAATACTACAGGTAAGGTAAACAAACTATCGACCACCAGGTGAGGTGTGTATGTGTGAGGCTCGCTGGCCCTGTGAGCACCTTGACCCACTGCTATACACCGTCTCATTACTGTCAACTCTAACACCTTTAATCACACCTGTCTCACGGCTGTCTGTGTGTGTCTGTCAGGTAAACTAGGACGCTTCTGGAGGGACGAGAGTGTCTGTCCGTGACCTACAGATACTACAGCATCATCATCACTACAGCAGCGCCCCTTCACACACACACACGTCCTGTTCTTTGTTGGGTGATAATAATGTTGTGTTGTTCACCGTCTTTGTGCACGAAGATTCACTCTCATCATAACAGGTGGAGGAAGAGGGGGGAGGAGGAAGGTGGGGGAGAGGAGGAAGGTGGGGGAGAGGAGGGTGGGGAGGGAGGGAAGGTGGGGAGGAGGAAGGTGGGGAGGAAGGTGGGGGGGAGGAAGGGGAGGAGAGGAGGAAGAGGGGGGAGGAGGAGGAAGGACAGGGAGGAGGAGAGGAAGAGGGAATGGGAGGAAGGAAGGTAAAGTTAGTATTACCTAGCCACCCACCACCTTATTCCACCTGATGATTAAACACCTTAAACCTACCTGAAGGATTAGGTTAGGTTAGGTCCTGAGATAAGTTGATTATTCACACCTGTACACACGTGACTTATGGACCAGGTATGAGGTAGTAGTAATTTATACCTGTTTACACTTTTACTATAGAGCGTTTATACATCTTCACTACTACTACTAGCACCTCCCCATCACCAACACAGCACCTCCCCATCACCAACACAGCACCTCCCCATCACCAACACAGCACCTCCCCATCACCAACACAGCACCTCCCCATCACCAACACAGCACCTCCCCATCACCAACACAGCACCTCCCCATCATAACACAGCACCTCCCCATCCTGTACAGCACCTCCCATCACCAACCTTTTCTCCCCCATCACCAACACAGCACCTCATCACCAACACAGCACCTCCCTTCACCAACACAGCACCTCCCCATCACCAACACAGCACCTCCCATCACCAACACAGCACCTCCCATCACCAACACACAGCACCTCCCCATCACCAACACAGCACCTCCCTTTACCAACACAGCCTCCCTTCACAACTGGCACCTCCCATCACCAACACAGCACCTCCCCATCACCAACACAGCACCTACACCCCCACCCTGTATGACTCCATTACACACACAAGTTGACCCTTGACACACATGTTTCAACACCGCTACACCCTGGCCCACCCTCCCACCCTCACACCTTCACCCATAGCCCCCCCCTCCTCCTCCCACACTCTTACAGCTTGACAACACCTAGACAAAGTATAATCACCTGTTATCGTCTCCAGGTATAAAAGAATTAATCATTATTTTTCCTGTGTGGAAATTATGACCTGTTTTGTGGAGGTAGTTTTTTAGGGAATCTCTCTCTCTCTCTCTCTCTCTCTCTCTCTCTCTCTCTCTCTCTCTCTCTCTCATTAACCTTTCAATCGCAAAATTCCTCAGGTGAAGTGAAGAAAATTTCACAAACTTGCAATTATAACTTTTTGCTTAGCCGCGTATGACTGCACACACACACACACACACACACACACTACTAATATCTCCCTGTAAGTGTCCCGACAACTAACCTTCTCTGTGGAGGAAACACCTGATCCCTGTGTGTGTGTGTGTGTGTGTACATCATCTACACCAGAGAACAGAAGAAAACAATGCACAGTCACACACACACACACACACTTCACTACACTCGGCCATTGTCTCCAACAGTTCATCATCGTAAGTTATAATTATTTACTCAAGTAAGACTGTGGGAGCGAGCGAGACTTAGTAGCAGCGAGGGTTTGGCTACTACCACCACCACCACCACCACCAATACCACCAATACTACCACCACCACCACCACCAATACTACCACAACAATCACCACCACCACAACCACCATCATCATCATCACAACCAACAACCACCACAACAACTACCATAACAACCACCACAATAATGCTGTGAGGTCGGACATATAAATGGGTCACCTCACCACCAACATACTGTTAGAACGGGTCGTGTGGCTGCTAGTGAACCAACACCTCCGCCAGCAGCGCCCTAAACCCAGCTGCACACAAGGGCGAGACCCGTTATAACCTTATCTGGCCGCCCCTCTGCCCTGCTGGCGAATATGCACACCAGCAGCTAGTGTTATGTGTACTTAAGCCACCAGATGCCTAGCAATGTACCGTAAGTTAAACCACACACACACACACACACACACACACACACACACACACACACTGCCAGAATAAAAATGTATGTTTGTTGAATACGGTTATTGTTAATAATGATTCTAAACCCGTTCACTCACGTCACGCACCAGTCTCTCTCTCTCTCTCTCTCTCTTTAAACACGAGCAAAAACCTGATTCTAAAAGGATATCAACTTATACCGTCCATGACCAGTGAGTTGGGTGTAGGTGGGTGAAGGGGTGGAGAGTGTAGAAAATACTGGCTGTAATAGGTGGAGGGCATAGCATGGATAGTGGGTGTAGTGGACATTGGGTGTAGAAGGTACTGGGTGTAGTGGGTACTGGGTGTAGGAAGTGGAGGGTGTAGGAGGTAGAGGGCTTCTTAATACCAGAGGTGTGACTGTGAGGGTCGCCTGCCATTCCTCCACGTCCAGGCAGTCCTCTTGGGTCTGCCGGCCACACTCGCCTCTACCTCTCTCATCAACCTTCCTCCCTCTCTGTCTCATCAACCTTCCTCCCTCCCTCCTCCCTCTCTGTCTCATCAACCTTCCTCCCTCCCTCCTTCTCCCTCTCTTTCTCATCAACCTCCCTCCCTCCCTCCTTCTCCCTCCCTCCTTCTCCCTCTCTCTCTCATCAACCTTCCTCCCTCCTTCTCCCTCTCACCAACCTTCTTCCATACCAACATCGTCCCAAGTTCCAACCCATTACTGTAATATTTAACCCACAAACACTGAGATGAAGGGCTGGTGATGGAGTGGGTGGTGGTGGTGCAAGTGGTGGTGTGGATGAACAGTTAGACAAGCTGGCTGGAGGCTGGACTGTCCATACTTACCACACACCACCACACACACACCACGTCCTCCTCGTCTACTTGGGCAAGAACTCTCCTAGCTAACCAAAAAAACAGTTAATATCATACTAAATCAATCAGTGAAAATAATAAATAAATGTAAGTATGATATTTTCTCAAACAAGACGAGGAGATGTGTACAGTATTATTATTGTTTATTGTGTGAGTCAAAGTTTTTAATGTTTATGATATGGTGACCCCCCAGCGCACGCATCTTATCCCTCCTGCACCTTACCATCTGCAACACACACACACACACACACACACACACATTGTTATTATATATCATATTTGTATCACTTATGTTACTTGTATATTCTTTGTCAATCAAGAGACCCATTCCCCAATTATGGAACTGTATATTTTCAGCCTTCTGGTTGGCATGCTCCTTCAATAAACCGTTAATTATTATTATTATTACACCACAACCATCACTACCACCAACACTGACACCACCACCATCAACCTCAACTACCACCACCAGGGCCCACCCCACAGTGACCCCAGGCACCAGCACCACCTACCACCCTGCCCAAGAGTTCAACAACCTACCTGAACTACCTCCTACTAGTACCACTACCTCCCCCAATTCCCTCTCACCACCACTACCCCTTCTCTTTGCCACTACCCGCTACCACCCCTTTTTGCCACTACTACTAACTCCCACCACCAACACCCTTCTTTTCACTACCACTCCCGGCCACCACTACCACCACCCCCTCCCCTTAACTGTTCAGTGGTAGTGAAAAACATTGTATTCTATCGTAAAAACGTTAACACAAAGCTACACAACCTTTTATAGTATAGATCCTTTTACAAACAAAAGAGAATCGGCCTGAGGGAAGGTGATCAAGGACGCTCGTCAACAGGATCCAACACTCTTTTCGTTTCCAGGGAGGAGTGGATTACACAGTCTTTTTCGCGGGGTGTTTTTGTGTACTTGGCTGTCAGTCGGTCGCCACCTTGACAACTCCCCTATTGATCCAAACTAAATACATTCATTCATTTATTGTCAATTTATCTTCATTTATTTATCTGCGTTTTATATTTACCTTTAATCTCATTTATTTACTTATTTATTACGAATATATAAGTGTTATGTTAGGTGTTAAGCGCATAGTAGCCAGGAAGGATTTGTACATGTGTTCCTTTATCTTAAGTTTTGTTGTATCATCGTTTTATTTATCTCTCAGTCTTATTTTCTGGGTAACACAATAATTCTAGTATTATATTATGTTAAAAAATTACTGGCAGTGAATTCTCAGATGAAATGAAATGTTCTATGAAAAAACCAAGTCACCAGCATTCGTGAGTGTCCATATTTATCTTTCTATAATATATTGTCTGTCAATCTATATTTATAGTTATCTATCTATCTATTTAGTAATTATAGTTTGCATCATCTGCACTCAATAGCCAGTTTACGTAAGTGTTAGAATAGAATTTCATATTAAGGAACTCCACTCCGTTTTGTCGTTGTTAGAGTAATGTTAGTTTGAATCACCAAGTGCTGGTCTCCCTCTCCTGCCCACCATACACACTGTTTAATGCCCACATAAATCACCAGTTTTGGAAAGAAGAAAACATTTGGGAAAGGTTACCATACCCAGGGTACGAGTGGCCACTGACCACCTTATTCAAATATCATAGAATTAAATAATTATTTCATTAAAGTAGTAGAGCAATATAATAACTATCTTAACTTGTAATGTTCATATCAGCCAGGTTTTATTCGAATATAATACCAAGATTAGAAGACTGCCCGAGCATTTGGCAACAATGTGGGGTGGGTGGCTGGTCCTCTCGCGGTCGTGGGAGGAATTACAATGACCAGGCTTAACAGGTCAACGTTCATATATACTGTACATAAAGGATACATGACATAACAATGTGCCCGTCACTCACGAACATGTACAAGATGTTTGTATTTATATATTGTAGTTACTGACATAAATTATGATTATTTATTGTTATCCGCTAAAATAAGACGTAGAAAGTGCCGTGACTCATGAAGAACGAGTTTTTATTAATATACTACCTAGGTGTTTCTGCGGTAGATTTTCTCTTTGTACAAGAACCACCCCAGACGACGCCCAGACTACCAATACACACAGGGAGGGCGGAGGTCCTATACGGATTCGGAGCGAAACGTGAAATGTTACTTCAGAAGGTGACAGTTCTTTACCTCACTCCGCCTGGCAACACTGCGTCTTACTGCTTACGTCACCTTAAGATCACAATGTTCAACCTTCACCATATCGCTACTATTATCACTCCAGTAGTGTTCACTACAAGAAATATTTATATGGGAAGCTCTTTAACCAGAGGAGCTGTAGTGGTAACAGTGGCTAGGTGACAGGACTGTCAACACAGCTTTATTATTAAAACCTCAGTGTCTTGTGCCTGTTTCTGCTGGGAGGCAAGTGCTCCCTGGAGTGGCAAAACACCAGTATACAGATGAGAACTGAATAGGGGAGTTTGACCCTTATGTAAAAGTGAGAGTGGGTCCCATACACACGAGGGCCCATGAGGGACAGTGTGGACACATATATACTGTACTTATATAAGAAGGAAGTGTGGCGGCCACCGCACTCGACCGCTTCACTTCCACAACTACAAGTTGGGTCTTTATTAGGATAAGAGGCGAGCCGCAACTCCCACCACCTTATGAGTTGTAAGACATTTAGTTTTGTCTAAGACACCACCAGTGTCCCGGACCTGACACAGTGATAGTCTTAAGGTTTACAATCGCGGTAAACCCCGCGGACGCCCACGGTCTCTGGGTGACGCCCAGCCACCATCACCTCCACGTCAACAAGTGTGTCATCAACACTTTGGGAACTAACAAGTATGAGTATTACTGATACTCTAGTGTTATCTAGAGAGCACTTCAGTCTTCAGACACACTGGAAGTTCAGGCAGTAATCAACGAAAGGTTTTTTATGTTATGGTGACTCAAGTAAGCCACCACTGACGAAGTGGACGAGGCGCCTCCTTCAGCAAGGTCCTGGTGGGGCAGTGCAGGAGATGGACAGAGCAGGACAGAGTGGACGTGTGGTTAAGTGGGAAGGTACAGAGAGGATAGTGTGTGTGTGTGTGTGTCACTGAGGGCCTGTCTTGGGTATCACTCCTATTCGTAAGGTGAAGGTGACTGCTACAATAAGTTTTTTATTGTTAGTGAATTTTGGACGAGGCTTCAGCAGCTACGACTACCACTCCTGTAACATCAAATACAACATCCCGTGACCGCCTCCGCAGTGTATAAAACTCTATTTGACAAAGAAACAATTATATCGGTAATTTAAACCCACAACTACAATAACACTGACATTTACGAAAATCGAAATAAAATACAGTTGAGAGAGAGGAGGCAGTTGTTGTGATGAAGCTCAGTAGAAAAGAAACACCGATAATGGTCTTGGAAGAGAGAGAGAGTTAGCATTCAAGGTACAATACTGCGAACCCCCACCACCCCACCACCACCTCCTCGACCCCTTCTTCATCCCCCCACGACTAAAGGAACATGGCCTGACGGAGGTAACCTGCCCAGGGAAAGATCACACACACACAGCTCACGACTCTTCAAGGATAACCACATCACGTACGGCTTCTTCCTCGACGTTTTTCCACCATACCTCCCTGACCCAACCAGACCTAACGCGCGCCCGTCATGCTTGCCTGCCTTCATACCCTCCCTTACCTGCCTTCATACCCTCCCTTACCTGCCTCCACTACCCTCCCTTACCTGCCTTCATACCCTCCCTTACCTGCCTTCATACCTGCCTCTCACACCTCCCCTTACCTGCCTCACCACCTGCCTCCTTACCTGCCTTCATACACCTCCCCCACCTGCCTCACACTGCCTTCCTCACCTGCACCTCCACCTCCACTACCCTCCCTTACCTGCCTCCACTACCCTCCCTTACCTGCCTTCATACCCTCCCTTACCTACCTTCACTACCCTTACTTACCTACCTATCCACTTAAGGTTCACCCTTACCCACCTCACCACCCACTTGTTTCGCCATCCACCTCCCTCGCTTCCTACGCACTCCACACCCACTTCGCCTCACCACCCAATCATCTCGCCACCTACGCACCTGTACACCCACTCGCCTCGTAACCTCCCCACCCATTTCACCTCACCACCCACGAGCAGGTAAACCTTTCACGTTACCTTGGCCACTCCTCGCTGGGGTCATGACACACCACACAGTTATATACCCGACTAGCGGAGCCTTAACACACACTCACGCCAAACACTGTGAGACTTACCTGAAACAATTCACCTCTAAGAGTGACAACCATCCCTCACCCCCTCGAGTTCACACACACACACACACACACATCTGGGTCCCAAAAACTTTTTCGTGTTCTATTCATGAAAAAAAATCAGGGTTTAAAGGTCTATCATTCGTCAAAATCATTTCTATTTCCTAAGACTTGACCTTATAACCCACTTAAAACTTGACCCTACAAAACCCCTTAAAACTTGACCCTACAAAACCCCTTAAAACTTGACCCTACAAAACCCCTTAAAACTTGACCCTATAAAACCCCTTAAAACTTGACCCTATAAAACCCCTTAAAACTTGACCCTAAGTTTTAAGGCGAAACTTTTGTTGTCTGACGCTATAAAACTTCATCTGCTAACATCCTCACAAACGATGAAGAGAGATGCAGTAAATACAAACTTATTCAACTTAATTTACACCGACCCTCCCCTCACACCCAGTTAAAGGGTTATTTGAATATCCTATCAAGAGTCACTAAACATATTATTAATATTCAGTTGTAATGATCGTCGGAATAGAGTAGACAGTGCCGTGTGTGTTACGCTTGACTACAACTCGTGTACATATTTAAGGTTTATGCTGATAACCTTTTGACTACATAAGACATTACTCTTATTTATGAATGCAAGTTAAAACAGTATACACGCCTAGACTAATTATTCTCTTATCAACTTTCACAGAATAACTGTATTAATTATCATAAATCATGAATAATTTGAGGACTGAAGTATCCTGATTGAGAAACACCAGATTATGATGTAAATGAAACAAGAGATGGGGGGGGGAGACTCGTTCCTGGACATGACGTCACCATCCGGGCCCCAACACCACTGAAGGTTACTGGGCAAACACCGTCATGAACTCGCCTCAAGAACCTCCACTCCTCTTGCAAACTCTCAGTGGTTCCCAGCAAATAAATCGTCACCGTACTACCTAACAGGGGTTCCCAGGTTATTTGAGCCTTTCTGCCAATAATTCCCAAGCAATGGGTGGTTAGCGTGCCTGTCCATAGGTGTCGACTACATCCGGGGTGAAGCAACGATGACAAATAAGAGATTTTGTTTCCTTTGTTTTCCCTTTTTGCCGCGGGGCTGTTGGGAGAGAAGCGTAAGACGAGTATTTTAAGATCATACACACATTATTCCCACTTGTTTTAACTGAACAGACACTCCTCTTCCAACACTGTCACTCCTACATCAGAGATCTATCCCTTTAGCTGATGATTAGTGTACGTCTTAACCTATAAACTTCGCCCTTAAAGACCTTAACCCCTAAAGCCTAGTAACACATAAATCAACAACGTCACCCTTTTTAATATCAACTTAACTCATACACTGTAAACACGCCATGATTTAAGTAACACACCCAGTAGCTACAGTCAATACGTGTTTCAACAGTGAGTTATCTCCATCAAAACCAAAACACGAAACACATAAAAGACGATGTGAGGCGAGACGCTGTCCAGTTTAATGTGTATCTTTTGTGGTTTTAAATTTTATCCACGAAACAAAATATTAGTAATAGTGTTATACATACTGTGTCAGGCATATTTTCTGGTGTGTGTGTGTGTGTGTGTGTGTGTGTGTGTGTGTGTGTGTGTGTGTGTGTGTGTGTTCTCTGTAAGACAATACATTTAAGTTACACTGTACAACAAAACAATAGCCAAGCCATGTTGCTTTGTACTCACCGACTGGGCAGTGGAAGAGGCCATCCTCCTGTTAAAAAGAAAAATAATAATTAAAATTCACTCATAAATACAAACAAACAACATTACTATATAAAGAAAAGATATACTGTACTAATAACACCACAAACTCACATAACTTGTCAAATCATTTAAGAGGAACAATTATTATTATTCTATCTTTCCCCAAATCAAACAGCCATCATATTAATAAGTCATAAATAATTACAGGTAAAACTAACAACGCACCATCACTCATATTAACATATATAAAATGCTGCCCGGATGTCTCTTTGTCAACAAACTGATAGTACCTAGAATACGCGTCTAAAATCATATTTGTTAAAGCGTAGTAATACTTCATAACATTGTGACCACGATAATTTAAGATTTACTGCGAAACAAAAGAAAGTGGTGAAATAATGTTTAATTTTCACTTTCAGCAATTCAGGAATGTGCCGAATAATGAATGAAAGTTAAAGATTGTATAAAATATCAGAAAAAAATTATAAGTCAAAAGAAATACGATTTTCATAAATGTGTGTGTGTGTGTGTGTGTGTGTGTGTGTGTGTGTGTGTGTGTGTGTGTGTGTGTGTGGCGGTGGGGGAGGGGGGTGTCTACATGTGTATACTACTATAAGCATACATGTGTCAATAATACAATCCTTTCCACCCAGAACAGTGACATACAATCATACCAAAGGCCAGACATAAATCACACGTAAATGGAAATATCTCATATTTGATCTCATCAGTGAATGCCAGGGAGGGAGGGAGGGCTGGCACACGCGCGGCCTGGGTTGTGCCGCAGAGGACCTTGGTGAGTCACGCCACACCGACCCCTGCCTCACACTTACCATCACTCTCTACTGATATTATTACTTACTGAGTTACTGCATTTCGTGCCCCACATGCATGAACCATACCAAATTTCATCAGAATATATAATCGACTTGTGGGTTATGTTTTATGTAGCTATTTTGTTTCTATTGAGATATTTTGACAATACCCACGTGGAAAATTTAATACTTCCATCGTATAGCAAATTATTACCACTCAATAATAACACTGTAAACTTATACACTGAAGATACTAAAACTGTGTCCAAAGAGATTGATACACTGTTCACCCACTACAATAGTACACTTGCACTCTACACCCCCATCACCACTACATACACTCCTTAATGGCAGAATATGACGAAAATTTTACCCTCTTTATGAATATTGTTATTATGTCAAATAAGAGTAAGCAGAGACAAAGAAATCCCCTCTGACTCAGATGAACACAGACAGAGCCGTAGGTAAACACAGCTGTGCCCGCCATCTGTTGGTACACACTCGGTACATTTCATACATGCCAACCCAACCGAGACGAGGGTAACCTTCATGGATGCCGTCTTCAGTAGGCTGTATTACTGACATGGCTTTGTTGGGCTATCCTTGTATACATACATTGTCTATGTATACATGCTGAAGTATGTAATTTTATAGCGATTTAACTGAATAACTAATTATCCATTTAATTATGGTGTAATACATAATTGTTAAACCAAAACAGTAAAGTACCATTCATTTATTACTTGTGGTTGTGCTTAGATAATAATTAAGAGGTTAGCAAACCAGCAGTCACCAGCCATGAGGTAACAGGTGGCGGTAACTGCTTCTTCAGTGACCAAGCCAACAATCGCAAGGTTGCCTGCCACTAGGGAGATATATCTCTCTTTGGAGTTTAATTGTTGATGACTGGTATATTTATTAATCTAGGCAACGCGCTTAACAAAGATATTTTTTCTTAAGCGCAGTAATACATTTGAACACAACACGAAGAATTGGCAACAGTTGTGTCATCTATATAAATCATAGTAGTTGTTTCATCTATATTTCACTGGGTAACTATACGGTTATATATTTTCGGTAAATTATAAAGATACAATGAACAGTAGGAAGTGAAGGGTGTCGACCATGAGCGGTCCTTGTGGGCGGCCCTGTCTTGCTGCCCTTCACCGTCACGACAAAGGCTTAGGCACCACTGGTCGACGCTCACATTCACCGTCAATATTTACTATTTTGTCTGAAGATCAGTCGTACATTTCTACAAGGTGGTCACGTACTGTTAATGCCGTGTCTAGCGTACGTGATTTTTGTTTTATCCCAACATTCGGTTACTCCACGGAGTCACGTACAGCCTTGATAACTAAGAGTATGAAAAGTTGTCAATAGTTATAGTTGTGTAGAAAAAACTAAATATATATAAACTCGACACTCAGGTATTCAAGGGGAAAGTTAGCGGATGTGGGTATGTCCTAGTTGGGGCTCGTGAGTCACGCAGGTACCCGGACGCGCTGCACCACATCATACACACTTAAGGCTTCGGTGTAATTGACAAGGCTGTGGTGCACACTAATGACGATTTATGGTGAGTCGTGAACGTATTAGAAGGTCGCCGTCATTATTCGTATTTTACTAATGATGTTCATCTCATGGTATCCAGTCATTATTTATCGAGCAATATCTACAGGACAATAATGTGAACTTTTCAGCTATCGTAATAATATACATCCTCTTAGCTGCTGCCGGCTCTCATAATGTGACCGAGACTTCACGACTTTATGCAAATACAGTTAACCGCGAGGACACAGACATCCAAATATCCAAAAGTTCTCGTCACTTTTCACTTGTAAAGCATCACGGAATAATTGAATATTTTGGTATTTCTGTTTCCTATTTACTTGTATATTATATGAATCACCTGTATATTAATTGCATTGAAAAACCACGAAAACCAACACTACGTTAACTCAAACTGACACACACACACACACCCTGTCCACTTTAGGCCCCACGTTTACCTGAGGCTACCTGGACGACCACCAGTGTTAAGAGGGCGGGTAAGAGGGGTGAGGGAAGGGGGGGGTGAGAGACTGAGGAGTGAGTGAGGTACAGAACCTTCCAGGCCAGCCACTCACAAACTTCTAATACACTGTTGAGTGATGTGTGGTACAGTGGTGGTACTCAACGGTCATTCATTATGTACTCTCCCCCATCGTACTGTAAACCGTGTGTGTCTGAGTACATGTGAGGGGAACGAATGTGTACCAGAGTCCATTTAAATAGACCACGCGATAGATATATCCACCCCAAACCAATCACCATGTACACTGAACAAGTCAAAATCACATCGCTGAAGATTACCCCACGAGCATCCATAACACCCCCCCCCATCACCTCACTCAAGAACACCATTACAATAGACATTCCCAAAAACATCACCCAGTCGCCATAAGGTTCACACAGTCATGCTATCTTTAACGGGTTTTCATCCATACATTGTTCTGGTCACTTCCTCGTCTGGCACATTCTTCTCCCACGCATTAGTTCATTTCCCACATGCTACATTTAATTCCAATGATACCAGGCAGATGACCAGCTGTCGCTCTCTTGTCTCACTCATGGACGCCTCGGGCCATCGCTGCTTCTTATCTAGTACATGGTGAAGCCAGGGAGGAACACAGGACTATTATGTTGGGTACCGGTGTTGGTGTTTCCCCAGTGACTCAGGTTTTGATGACACCACAAAGTTTTGATGTCACCACAAGGTTCTGATGTCACCACAAGGTTCTGATGTAACCACACAAGGTCCTGACATCCCCACACAACTTACACAAGGTCCTGACATCCCCACACAACTTAATCAAGGTTCACACATCACCACACAGCTTACACATAACCACACAGTTCACAAATCACCACACAGTTCACACATCACCACACAGTCCTATACCAAGCAATGAGAGAAGACGCAGCTTAGGAAAACACACCCGAGACCTTGGTGATAAGTCTACATAACAAATTTGGTTAACATTCTTTCGCTGTCCGAGTTATCGTATTACTAACTCCCGGATACACAAGAAGGAAAACTAAGTGGTCCTACAGCCCCTTCTTCAGGTGTGGTGGCGGGGGGACTTAATGATTAAACATACTAACACTACCTGGAGGGTTAGCTTATGTTACAATAGGTTGGGTTAGGTTATATTGGTTGATCTTTGGGTGAAATAAGCTGGGGTGGATATTCTTTAGGTGATCCCAAGTTTAGCTTTTAATTGCATATACAAGTATTATTTTAACTTTTCAAATATCTCTTTTAAATCCACAAATGGCACAAAAACTCTTCATGCCCGTTACTGACTACAAAGGTGGTGTAAGCCGTAAACATTGTCTCATATCCAAGGAACTCACTGAGGAGAATCCCAACTGATGGTGTCAATAATATTTCTTTCAAAACTCTTAAAATAACAATGTGTTCAAAAACTAAAACTATATTATAATTATTTGCAAATTATGAATATTATTACAGTATTATTAATTTTATTATTACTCATTATTTATGATCATTATTATTATTATTTGGAAAAAACAATAAAGATTACCACTAACACTGCTAATAATAATAACAACATCAAGAGCCAGGCCCCACCGTTATCCAGCAGCTGTGTACACCTTGGCTACTGGCGCGTTGCTCCACTAGTTCCGCTACCCAAAACAGTCTTCCCGGACCCCCCCCCCCTCCCTATAAGCCACTGAACCCCACACCGGAAGGCCGACAAGGGAGGTACAGGAGGAGGAGAGGGAGGAGGTGGAGGAGAAGGAGAGGGAGGAGGTGGAGGAGAGAATTGAAAGAGGAGAGTGGAGGAGGAGGAGGTGGATCACTTGGTGTTTGAGCTAAATACTATTACTGAACACTGAGAATCTTCAGGGCGTCGTTTGTGTAATAACGTAATTACTGTGAGTAAGAAGAAGAAGAAGAAGAAGGTCCCATATGACAGACACTTAACTAAAATATTCCGGACTCGAGGAATAAAGAAGAGGTCCAACACACACACACTGGTGAACACAGGGGCACTTCGAACTGTGTGTGTGTAACGTGAGGGAGGGAGGGAGGATAAGTTTGTGGGTCAGTCTATCCCTTCACCGCTATTCCATTTATAGCGACGCTGTTGTCTCCAGGCACACAATAGTATATGTCTGGCAGTCACTGTGGAAAGAGAGAGAGAGAGAGAGAGAGAGAGAGAGAGAGAGAGAGAGAGACTCCAAATAGTGAATGTTGTTTGGTCACGGTACTGAGGTATATATGCGTGAGGTAGTATATGCATGTGTGTGTGTGTGACAGGAAAAGAGAGAGAGAGAGAGAGAGCTGCCACACTCCACACTTGGTGAAGGCTGTCTGGTCACGGTACTGTGGTGCGTGTGACTGTTCCTGAATGCACCACACACACACACACAGTGAGCGGGACGGGACGAGCAGTTCACGATGGTCGAGACTCCCGCCGTGTACACGTGACAGGAGCGGCCTCACCATCAGCTGGCTCGTGAGACATGAGTGACTCCCGTGATGGTGAAGAGCTGCACTGGTAGAGGAGAGGGGCCATCGTCCGGCTCACTATGACGTGCACCTCTCCTCTCATCACTGCCTCACGGGTCGATATGGTTCAGTTATCACATAGTTTACATTTATTTATCCCATTACTTATTCATATTTCCTATAAACTATTTTTTCTTCGGACGTTCTATCACTGTGTATCTACTAGAGCAGGACACTGGTGCTGGACAAGGTAGAAGAAGTCTCAGTTGTAAGCAGGAAATATGTGTTATTGATACCGGTAGTTGAATCACTCTGGAATATAAGCGACGTAAACATTCCCAGTCGCAAGCTAATAGCACCTTATAGCACCCGAGAGCGAGGTTAATCACCTGACTCACCTCAGCGTTAATTTTGAGCTACCTACCTGAGCCTCACACATGACCACTGGGTGACCTCTGACCTTCACTTTGACCAATACTACTAATTAGCAACATCGGGAGATTATATTTGCCTTTAAGTTTTTTAAAACACAAAAATCTCCCTAATTACCTTTAAAATGTTCTATGATAACTTCTCAGCGATATGATGAATGCCTTAACAGGTGAGTCACAAACCTGGACTAATTATATAGACAATAAAGGTACACTGTGACTATAATAATAAAAACTAAGTGTAATAATAACAATAATAATACTACTACTACTAATAATAAGTTAATATGCAGTATATTCGTGTCACACAGTCAGACTCAACCTAACCTAGTTGATAACCACAGGTGACTCCCCCCTGCTGCTGTAACCCACACTCACCCGCCCACACACACACTCAGCTACCCCCCCCCCCACACACACACGGATAACCTGACTCCATATGAAAAAATGGCTAAGGAGGACCAGATGAGAAGTACTAGTGGCAGCAGCAGCTAGGAAGGAAGAAGGAAGACAGGAGTCCACCTCACACCAACAAGTATTGCTGGAGACTTTCTACCAATTATCTTACCTCGTGTGTGTGTGTGTGTGTGTGTGTGTGTGTGTGTGTGTGTGTGTGTGTGGTTTAATAACATATTTTTTATCAGCAGACGTGAAGGAAGTTGCTACGTGACATCTTTCCACTTCTGCTGTAATATTTATCACAAGACGTCCACAGATTAAATCATTTTCTTATCTGACACAAAAAACTAGATACATATTTATTTATTTTTTATTTTTATTCATCTATATTTCTCTATATATTTACTTGTCCATCGTTTTACTTCTATCGAGATAAAACAGTATCTTAGAGAGAGAGAGAGAGAGAGAGAGAGAGAGAGAGAGAGAGAGAAGGCAGACCAGCGTCACCAAGGTCAATGACAGCGGTGGATGTCACGGTGGTGTATTCTTCCGCCTACTTACACTACCTGCCTTACGTCATAACCTCAGGTGTGTTTTAATTACTACTAGTGTTGTTGTTGTCAAGGTCCCGTCCTTCTCTCATCACACTCATTTACTTCGTAACATAAACAACTAACGCATTTCATCAACACCTTCACTTCAGGGACGTTATGTTATGTTAGGTTAGCATTAGGGTGGTAAATCTTCAGGTAAAATAAGCTAGGGTAAAGATTCTTCAGGTGATCCGATACGTATTTTGAATTCGGCTAGGCAATCACACGCATTACAAGAATTCTTCAATAAAATAATGATACTGACTGTATAAAGTATAAATAATAATATACCATTCACTAGTCATCCATAACACAGTCTCTTCCTTCCACCGCCGCCTGACCCAATCCAGAGACACTTTACAAAACCTCTAAGAGCGAGTTGGTCTCACCCACCACCGCGTTAAGTCTTTGTTGGCCTCAAAACGAAGCCTCGGGGGAGTTATTTTTTGTTTTTGAAATAGACGAAAGTTACAAGGAGCTCAGACAGATAATGAGTAGGGTGGGGCCAGGTAGGACGGGTAGTAGACAGGTGAGGACGGGTAGAGGATAGGTGAAGGCCGGGTGGTGGACAGGTAGATTGAGTCGGGTGCAGGGCCAGGTATAGGGGAGAGTTAAGGCCGGGTAGGGGACGATGGAGGCCAGGTATGGAACAGGTGAGGACGGATAGTGGAGGGGGGGAGGGGATCAAGTATAGTGGACAAGTAGGCACACATAATGGACACACAGGTGAGGGTCGAGCTAATTTATCTTACCTTGGTGAGCTGGGCTGAGGTAAGGACGCCCAGCAGGAGCGCGGCGGCCCCCAGTCTTAACCAACACATACTCTAACTGTAAACAACAACACAAATTACTCACTGTAAACAACAACAAAAATGTCTAGATTAATATTAAAGTAAACATACATACATACATAAACACACACACAAAGGCATGCATAAATACACACACACTTAACCCCTAACAAAACTCATACACAATATATGTCTGTCTGTCTGTCTATCTACACAAAATATAGACGATAGATAGATAAACAGACAGGTTTATGTATGTATGTATGTATATATATATATATATATATATATATATATATATATATATATATATATATATATATATATATATATATATATATATACAATATAAACAAAAGAATATATAATTTAACTATGACACTAAAGTATTTTAAATATCAAGCATAAATGAATTAACACAATGATTCTTAAAGCTATCAACTAAGTCAGTATTATCTGCACATAAGTGATGGGGTGTGTATGTGTGTGTAGGAACGTTATGGAGGCCACACATAACACAGGTAAACATCTTGGAGGCCACACAACACAGGTAAACATCTTGGAGGCCAATTAACCCAGATCTTGGGAGGATGTCGAGTGTAATATACTGATCCCCACCAAACATGATCAACAATGGTGAGAGTTAACAAGAGTTTGACCCACGACCACACACACACACACATCCACACACACACACACACACGCACACACACGCACGCGCACACACACGCACGCACGCACCCTTCGACCGTAGATGAAACTTGGCAAAAAATATGAAAATACAACACCATAAAAATAAATGACACCCCAGCCACACCATTTATGGCTGCCAGTAGCCACACCATAACATCAACATCCACACCCTCTACAGCTGCCAGTAACCACCATCCCAACCACACACCCTTAGAGCTACCGCTAACCATACCCCTAGCCACACCCTCTACAGCTGTTAGTAACCACCACCCTAGCCACACCATGACACCCACACCCCCTACATCTGTCAGCAACCACCCCCAGCCACATCACCCTACATGTCAGTAGCCTCCCAGCCACGACAGGTAAGTAGACACATAACAAGAGGCCCTGACAGTGACCACCATTACTGTTACCACACGTCACACCGTCAGTAACGTCTCCCTACCGGGCCATAATGACACTACCTTGGGCAACACTGTGATGAGCGAGACAGGTGTGGATGAGGGTGACCGGACAAAACCCCAGTCTCATATATAAAATATAAAATAAAACACTTTTATGTTTAGGTTAGGTTAGATTAGTGTTGATAAATGTCATGGAACCGTGGATGAGTGAGGTGTGGACGAGTCAGGTGTGGACGAGTGAGGTGTGGACGAGTCAGGTGTGGACGAGTCAGGTGTGGATGAGTGAGGTGTGGACGAGTGAGGTGTGGACGAGTCAGGTGTGGACGAGTAATTATTGGTGGTGGAGGTGAGGAGGCCAAGGAGGGAGTGTAAACAAAGGAAGGATAAAAATAACGATAAAAGAGACGAAAACTTTTACATAGAAAATTAAATTATAAAGAAAAAAACAACTTAAAAGAGAAGAAATAAACAGAGAGAAATACCATAAAATAGAGATAAAGAACTTAACATAGAGACACAGAGAGAGAGAGAGAGAGAGAGAGAGAGAGAGAATGAACAGGTGCTTGTACTTATTGTTCACCTTGTAGAAAATAATGTAGGAAAATTAAGGCTGCGGTTGCATCATAAAGAGAGAGAGAGAGAGAGAGAGAGAGAGAGAGAGAGAGAGAGAATGTATGTGCCTTAGCTCTGGTATTAACTCCTTCCATTGGTCACTTACTGGGAGGAGGTGTTAAGGTCAATTAACCCCAATGATGTTTTAATAGTTTTAGTTATGTTGATATGAATTAAACATTTGCCTTCATAGTCTAGCACTAGTAGACAGCAGTAATACCATCACCATTACTCACTATCACCACCACTACCACCATCACCACCACTCACCACCACTACCACCATCCACCACCACCATCACCACCACTACCACCATCACCACCACTACCACCATCACCACTACCACCATCACCACCACTCCACCATCACCACCACTCACCACCATACACCACCACTACCACCATCACCACCACTACCACCATCACTACCACCACTACCACCATCACTACCACCACTACCACCATCACCACCACTACCACCATCACCACCACCAGACAGACAGACAGACGGGTGACAGACTGATGGTGGATCACTATTTACTTCACCACACAAATCACCAGGACCAGAGGGCGTGACTACTGACCATCTCACCAGCAGACAACAACAGACACATCGACACAACAGACAGACAGACACACAACAGACAGACACACAACAGACAGACAGACAGACAGACAATGTACCTATGCTAAACACCAACAAGAGCTAAGTGTCGACAGCAATACATATATCAAGGAGACGAGTGAGTGAGTGAATGCATGAGTGTACGAGTGAGTGTATGTGTGGTAGTATGTGTGTGTGTGTGTGAGTGAATGTATGAGTGTACGAGTGAGTGTATGTGTGTGGTAGTAGGTATGTGTGTGAGTGAATGTACGCACGTTGCCTCACAGTCATTCCTAAAACAGTGAACTAAATATTACAAACCGAACCTGTATGTGTTCATGATGACAACAGAATATAAAACTATTTACAACCAAGTCACCACTCGGGTAGAAATAGCTCTCCGGTGGACTAACCAACAGTTATGGGAGGTCGGAAGGTTACGAGGCCAGCTGTTTATACCATCCCCGAGGTATACTGTTGCCTTATGGCCAACCTCACAGCCCATGACGGAACAGCTGAAGCAATGATTCACAACAACACACATCACCTCACCTCCTCCTACATGAAGAAGCGTCTTATACTGTACTGCTGCGTCACTGTTACCACCAACCCTTACCACATTTTTTTCTTTTACAATATTAATAACTTCATTTTTCAACATTTAACATTATTTGTAATATATTTCTCTACCAGGTGTTTAGATAATGTTAAAATATATCCTAATGCTTCATAATTAATAGTGAAATAGTTGTTGTTTTAAGTTAATGTTTTCTCCAGGAAGGGTTTTAGCGGAGCTGGTAACTGTGTTATAAGATACGGGTCAGAGCTCGGTGAGTGAAAGACTGTGAGGGCCTAACTGTGTAGCCCGGCGCTCAATCTTACAGCCCCGGCGCTCAATCTTACAGCCCCGGCGCTCAATCTTACAGCCCCGGTGCTCAATCTCACAGCCCCGGTGCTCAATCTCACAGCCCCGGTGCTCAATCTCACAGCCCCGTGCTCAATCTCACAGCCCAGCATGAAAGAGCATCACATTTCCAGCAGCGGTGAGGACGTAGGCAAGAAGGAAGGAAGGAAGGAAGGAAGGAAGGAAGAGGATGTCCGCCTCCTGCTCGACACCTGAAGTAATTAACCCTACACCCCACACCAGAACCCTAGACGGTGCTTATACCTGACACAACACACCTGTCTGAGTAACGATGGGTCATGGGTAGTGGAGGGGTGTGGGTAGTGAGGGAGATTGGGTGAGTGTGGGGAAGTGTGGGCAGTGGGGGAGTGTGTCGGTAGTGGGGGAGAGTGTGGGTGTTGTGGGGGAGAGTGTGGGTGTTGTGGGTAGTGGGAAAGAATGTAGATGGGGAGAGGAAATAACGTAAATATCTCAGAAAAGTATTAGATAAACTTAACAAATAAAGGAATGAGTCAAACAGTACGCGGAATGGCTGGGGAGAGTGGCAGTGAATGTGAGGGAGGGGGGGAGGTGAGGGGGGAGGAAAGGCAGGTGTGGGTTCATCAGAGAGGTGTGGGGGGCGTGTCACACATGGGCGGGGCGAGAGAGAGACATATAGGAAAAATGGGCGTGGCGAGTATTGTTTATCTATGACGTCATCTACACCATGACGACGGACTCTGACGTCATACCGAGAGCCACCAATCAGCACACCCCATCATACCCACACGGTTTGGGACACATTCAGATTATTAACAATTCTTACAATATTTATTTTTTCTTTGTAATATAATATCTCGACGTATATTAAACAACACCATGACTCTCAATTTAGTCCCTTGAAACATTAAATAGGCGTTTATTTCATCGGTAAAGGATGACGGAAAAATCTTTGAGAATGACAGAGAGAGAGACTCGCCCTACCGTGACCCGCTCAGCAGGAATACTCGAGGTGGAGGGGGGAGGGGTAGGAGGGAGGGGCAGAGGGGGAGAGAGAGGGGCAGAGGGGGGGTAGAGGAGGGCAGAGTGGGGCAGAGAGGGGTAGAGGAGGGGCAGGGGGGGGGGGGGGAGGGGCAGAGGAGGGGCAGAGGAGGGTGGAGGAGGGGCAGAGGGGGTAGAGGAGGGTAGAGGAGGGCAGAGGGGGACGTAAACAGTAGGGTAAAGATGGTGGAGAAATGGAAGATAAATGAGAAAGAAAGAATGAGGAGAATAAAGTATATAAAATGCAAAGGTGGAATAGGATAGGGAAGAGGAGGAGGAGGAAACAACGGAGAAGACTATAAACGTGGCAAGAATAAACAAAGAGAAGGGAGGAGAGGAACCAATAGAGAGAAGAGACAAAGACAGAAGGAGGGAGAAAGAATCAATACAGTCAAAGGAGGGCACACACCACCACCACCCACCACCACCACTACTACTACCACTACCATCATCATCACCACCACCAATACTACTACTTCTACCACCACATTACTACTACCAACATTACCAACCACACACCACTAAATACTACCACGACCACCACCACTATCTTAGGTGAAATAAGCTGGGGTGGTTATTGTTCAGGTGGTCACATTTCATAAGACACAAGAAGAACATATGTAGAACAGACGAGAGTGAACACAGAGTGTGAACACAGAGGCTGACCCTGATTACCGGCGAGAAGAAAGGAAGGAGCTGATCATGGGAAGGAGGACACACACACACCACCACACACACCGCCCCACACACACACACACACACGTCCACACACACACACACACACCGCACACCACACACACACACCACACACACACCGCCCCACACCCACACACACACCCACACCGCCCCACACACACACCCACACACACACCGCCCCACACCCACACCCACACACACACGCCCCCACCCCACACCGCCCCACACCCACACCGCCCCACACACACACCACACACACACCCACACACACACACACCGCCCCACACACACACACACACACCGCTCCACACACACACCGCCCTACACACACACGATTTGTTATTGTATGAACAGGTGGATGATTGGCTAATATATGTCTTAAGGGTCCTGCGTTATGGATACACGTTGAGGAGACGAAATGGTAGGTTAAACGAGGTCAACGGAACGGTAAGGGTGACCTGATGGTGAGGGGCCCGGAAGAGCTGGTGGTGGGTCACGGGGGAGTACTAATTAGTGGGAGGGTCGGGCAGGTGAGGTAGAATAATAGGGGGGGGATAGAGAGTGAGGAGGCAGGTGAGAGATAACGATGGTGGGGGGTGAGGGACAGTAGGAGGTGAGGGATAATGGGGGAGGAGAGACAGCAGGAAGTGAGGGATGGGAGGAGAGAGTAGGGAGGTGAGGGATACTGAGAGGAGTGAGAGACAGCAGGAAGTAGGGGGAGATCATATGGGGGGAGGATAACTGGAGAGGTCAGGAGGGGGAGGGATTGAGTGTTGATGGTCACGAGATGAGACAGGTCAGGTAGGTGAGGGAGAGGGAAGGTAGGGTAGGTGTGAGGGGAGGGGAAGGTAGGGTAGGTGTGAGGGGAGGGAAGGTAGGGGTAGGTGTGAGGGAGGGAGGGAGACTGAGGCCCACTCAGGATAATGTTGGCCAGACAGGAGAGGCAGGACCACCAGCCTAAACATGTAATTTTTTTCACCTCTGCTTTTTCCATCCTTGGGCCCAGGGACGGTCCTCATGTGTGTGGTAACTAGCTGGGGCCCTCTATTCACACACGCACAGACTATCTCTCTCCACAAGGCCTCACACACACACACACACTGTCTCCACGTACATAGCTCTCCACACACACACACACACACACATCTCTCACACACGTACATAGGCTCTCACACACGTACATAGGCTCTCTCACACACGTACATAGGCTCTCTCTCTCACACACACACAGGCTCTCTCACACACTCTCTCTACTCTTTCCATCTCTCACATTACAGTGGGTGAATGCGTAAGTTACCTGAGTTACATATTTTTACAAACTTATATTCACTGATGACTGTCCCATTGACCACACATAAAATATGATTTATGGAGAAAATTATAAGAATGGCGTACTGTTGGAGAGACGTGTGTGCCTTTAATGACTGTACAAGACATTCCACCACACACACACACTTGCTTTCTAACACATCAAAGTGCGTCCCTACAACATCTGTCTTAAGTCCATGGAATGTGTTGGTTGTTCAGAGCCTCAGTGACCCTTTATACAGCGTTACCAATCGTCAGTGTTGGGTATAGATGCCAGCACTGCCCCTATACCTTCCTTCCCTACCTCTAGTACTACCGGGCACGAGTTATACTTCCAGCGAGAGAAAGACATGACCTTGAATAGGAGCCGGCGACTCCAGCCAGAGGCGTAGCCGGCGGGCATCCCAACGATGGTTATACTCTCTCTCTCCTCACCACATCTTGGATAACACTATATTTCTCAACACCAGCATCAGTACCCATGGCCGTCACCTCCTTCAACTCACACACAAACGGGTTCTTGTCATGCCCCCAAGACCTACTCCTGCCCTACGACCTCAGAGGAAAGCGCAAAACAAACGAGAACTAAAGTGATTACGCTGCAAGACACGAACGCGTAGTCCTCCCGTGTACCAACAAGATATCGGTACAAGTGATCATCTGTCAGAACACGTAGCCGAATGTGTCCCACTCTAACACATATTTAATCCACAAACGACGCATGCTGTAATGTATCCTCAACGACATGATTTTATTGATCTGGTGTTAATCTATCTAGTTATTTTTTCGTTTATATATATATTCATTGAGACTTCAAAGAATGAGACAGTACGAGCCGTAATTTACATGCTGACGGAGCAGTGTTGGACCCCGGCCAGGATGATGACACTCCTGAACACCTCCATGACACAACCTTTCTCTCCCTCACACACACACAAAAAATACGTCTCCCCCTGGTACCTGGCTGCTACGGTACAGGTCTTGACACGTGTAACAATAACCTGGAGTTAATTATCTAGGCCACAGGTGTACAGTGCAGGTAAATGGTGCTGACCACCTGAGGTAATTATCTCCCTCAACACTGATTAAAGTTTTGATTTTACCTGTCAATTAAGAGTACTCATTAGCTGACTGCTATACTAAGAATCTCCACCTCAGCTTATTTCACCTGAAGATTAAGCACCCTAACCTAATACTATTGGGAGGGGGTTAGGATGGTTAATCGTTAGGTGAGTTAAGATGAGGCGGATATATTGTTCCAGGTGATCCCAATGATGTTTACTTTAAATGGTTTTAAATTAGACAAATTTAGATTTAGGCGCGAAATAGGTAAACATTGATTTGGAAATAGAGTAGTGGACGAGTGGAACAAGTTACCAAATATCATCATTAACTCTAATGCGCTGGATAGCTTCAAACATAGGTTGGGCGGATATATGAGTGATAGGGGTTGGGTGTAAATGGGACTGTCCAGTATGGGTCAATAGGCCTGTTGCAGTTTCCTCCATTCTTATGTTCTTACTGATGCTTTAAGAATATGAGACGAGGTTTACTGTCAAGTGTTTTAGGGTCCAAGGTTTTGTTTTTTATTTATGAAGAAGTTTTTATACAATATTTGTCTCTCATTCACACACACACACACAAGCTCATTCACACACACACACACAAGCTCATTCACGCACACACAAGCTCATTCACACACACACAAACTCATTCACACACACACACAAACTCAAACACACACATACAAACTCATTCACACACACACACACACAGAGGACGACAGTGTGTACAGTACCTCAGTGGGTGAAAGGGGGCATTAAAAAAGTGTTCACCTCTCAGCCTATTGGGATTATGGTCATTAAGATCCCTAGCATGAAGGGTCACAGTCGCCTGGTCTGGTCGAGAGGTCACTGAGGGCCCTCTATGACCCCCCACCCCCTCTGGCTATCTCCCCGGCATCTGTGGGCATCCTGGCGGTCCGTCACTGAAGCTAAACTATTGAGAACTTCTTTATTTCTTTTTGAGTGTTTAAAAAAATTAATGTCTGGACATATTTGTTCCCGAGAGAAATATAAAGAGAATGTAAACAAGACGAGTTGATGTAAGCTCGTCGGGGGTTTGTGAAGTTCCAATGGCGAGGCAAAAAATATGTATGTAAGTCCGCTGGTGTAATTCTTGTATTATTTTATTTGTTGAAGTTCGCAGTTAAAATTCACGTCTTGCAGTCTCACACGTTCGATTGATAATTCTAACTGGTATTTTTAACGACCATTAAAAACTGTTCTTGGTCATAAAATAATATACAAACAAAATGAGATGATAATATTGTTTACAAGAGCTCCTCTCTCACACAAACTGTAGCTAAAAGTCTTGACTCTCCCTTTGTTCTGGAGTTACTTAACGTCGACGATGACCGACTTTAGTGGTGTATTGTGAGGCTGGCCACCATCTGTTTTACCTGACCATGGAAACACACACACAGCTACCCCCCTCCCCTCTCACACACCTACCTCCCTTACGCATACCTATCCCTTTCTTAACACCCACCTCTCTCCCACATCCTGAGTCATGGAGGAGCATAGCAGACACATCCTGGAGTGACCAATCCTGCCCTCTCTGCCTCCAGCACAAGCCTCTCAGCTGACGTCACCACCACCTTGCCTCCCCCTACCCCTTCACGGACGTTCAAATGCCAGCCTGAGGGAGGAGGACTCATGGGGGCCCCTTGTTCCTCTACCTTACAGCACAGGTAGACACGACCTACACCTATGAATAATGACCCATATACATACTTGCTAAGGGATTTAACGAGAGTAGGGTATATATTCTTACTTCCCCAGCATACTCGGTACTTATAGACCGCCCTTCCCAGCTTATTAGGTACCTATGGGTGACCCCAGCTCACTCGGTACCTAGAGATTAACCACCCAGCTTACTTGGTACTTACATATTGCCCTACCCAGCTTATTCGGTACCTATGGATAACACCCCCCCAGCCTACTCGATACCTGTATATTGCCCTTCCCAGCTTATTCGGTATCCTAGAGATTAACCACCCCAGCTTACTCGGTACTTATATATTGCCCTTCCCAGCTTAATCGGTACCTATGGATGACCCCCAGCTTACTAGGTACCTATGGATTAACCACCCAGCTTATTCGATAGCTATAGATGACCCCCAAGCTTACTCGGTACTTATAAATTACCCCCAGCTTACGCGGTACCTATAGATTACGACCAGCTTATTCAGCTTCCATAGATTATATACCTCCCAGCTTACTCGGCCTCTACAGGTTACCTCCACAATACTCCCAGATTACCTCACACTACCTCCCCGGCCTCTACAGTACCTCCACGCTGTCTCCCCGGCCCCAACCTTTACAGTACCTCCCAGCCTCCTCACTACCTCCCCAACCTCCACCTCCTCGCCCCAGGTAGTCGTCGTTAACATCTTGACCACAGTAACGAAAGATGATTCTCCTTTTTTCCACGTCTTCAAATTGTATTTCCTTCTGGCTGAGCACTTGTGTGATGGTTGACTAGAGGTAACATTAGTGTGTGTGTGTGTGTGCAGATAATACTTAGCAACGTGGGCGTGGTGATAAGAGAGTAAAGCGCCTCTGCTCACTCTTCCTGGTGCATTAAAGTCACCCTCTCTACTCGTCCTCCCAAGGAAGTATCCAGTCCTGGCGCACAACGAAGAGGGTCTTTTTTTTTTTCCTTCACGTTTCCAAACACTGTTTCTCTCTCTCGTTGTTCTTACCTTATATAACTATCCTACTTAAAAATCACAGTTAAGCGGGTTGCATGAAGAGGCAAGGGCGCTATACACACACCCGTCCTCCACCGGTCCTTTAGCCAGACTGAGGCCGCTCCTTCACGACGCCGGTAGGTGGGGTCCAACTTGTACCCTCCTTCACCATCCTGTAAGATATACAAGTTTAATATTATAATGAACGACATAAATATTAAGAAACAAAAGGATACGTCCATTGGAAAGTTATTAAACACCAAGGTGAGAGTTATACAAGCAGAGATAAGAGTGTATATCGTACGCCCGCCACAAGACGACGGCCTCAGAACCCCGCCCACCGTCTCCCCAAGAATGTGCCGCTCCTCAGCATGACGCGGACTGGGCTTACGAGTTATGAAAAAGATCCTTAATTCTGCTTTTTTCGTCATCATCCAAGATCATTTACACAGCGCCATCTGAAATATTCATACCATCAAGCAACAGAACAAAACCTGCAGTAATCCGATCACAATAGGTTCTTAATCAGTGTTAAACGGGACGGCCGCACATTTTTAGGCCACGCGGAACCTAATGACCGCACGTCAGGGAGGTAGAGGCAGGTACCGCCGCAGTTAACGCCCATTTTACGGGGCTTCAGCACGCACCGGTGAGCCTTACCTCCCTGGCTCCCTGTTACCCAACGCTGCGTACAGGTGAACACCACTGCCAACCCCCCAGAACCTTCTCCTTACACAACTGGGAGCATAACCACACAAACTGCCCTCCAACCATGGCTCAGGAACCTTCACTCACTATAACATCCCAGACAACAGCACCTACGAGTGATAAAGTGTTACAGGAGACATGTACACTACACTGAAGGAGGATGTCAGTGACTGCAGGTTCCGTGGCCCTACATAAGGCTCACCGCTCCGGAAGGTCTGAGAGAGCCTTCAAGAACCCGTTGGTACACTGGGCTCCCTTACCGCTCTCTCTCCTCTTCTGTAATAAACGTTCTGCATTAATCAGTCATTCACCTTCCTTGTAAACATTAAGTCATATTTTATAGTTTTCTTCAATACATTCTTTTGGTTGTATAGTGAACATATAGTGATGATTTATATAGTGTTATTAACTTATTAAATTCTTCTATACTTATTCCTTCTTTCCCTCTCACCATCATTCACCGCTTCTCACCATCTCCCCTCATCATCATTCATCCTCCCTCTCCCCATCCTCTCACTGGTGGGTGACAAGACTGGCACAAGGAAAGAACAGCCGGGGATAAAGTTACTTCTTTCTACGTAAATATAAACAACAGGTTTCCATGGCCCCGACCACTGGTATCAAGGACCCTGACGACCACTGGTATCAAGGACCCTGACGACCACTGGTATCAAGGACCCTGACGACCACTGGTATCAAGGACCCTGACGACCACTGGTATCAAGGACCCTGACGACC
Source organism: Homarus americanus (assembly GCF_018991925.1). Taxonomy (NCBI): domain Eukaryota; kingdom Metazoa; phylum Arthropoda; class Malacostraca; order Decapoda; family Nephropidae; genus Homarus; species Homarus americanus. Next base: position 159,803 of record NW_024746050.1, read on the forward strand.
ACTGGTATCAAGGACCCTGACGACCACTGGCATCAAGGACCCTGACGACCACTGGTATCAAGGACCCTGACGACCACTGGTATCAAGGACCCCTGACGACCACTGGTATCAAGGACCCTGACGACCACTGGCATCAAGGACCCTGACGACCACTGGTATCAAGGACCCTGACGACCACTGGTATCAAGGACCCTGACGACCACTGGTATCAAGGACCTTGAGTATCTTTACCCATTTCTACAAATTTTTACCCATTTTTTTTACATATTTTTTACCCATTTTTTTTTACATATTTTAACCATTCCTACAAATTTTTACCCATTTTTTTTATATTTTGCATTCTTCATATTTTTCCCCATTTTCTACATATCTTTACCCATTTCTACAAATTTTTACCCATTCCATCCATATTTTTCCCCATTTTCTCCATATTTTTACCCACTTCTACATATTTTACCCACTTCTACATATTTGACCCATTCCTACATATTCTTACCCATTTTCTACATATTTTATCCATTTTCTACATATTTTTCCCCATGTTCTATGTATTTTTACCCATTTTCTACGTATGGCCACATTTTTCCACCTAGACATCACAAGAGCTTTATTTTTTCTCTACTAAACTCCTATACTTTTGTTATTGTCTCCGTCATGGTAGACTACGAGGCGATGATGGAGTGTTGGGCTGCACAGTTCACCAACACCTGCCATCACTCAACCAGTCATTCGCTCTCTTCAATAATTCATTTACTGTACACAAACAAAAATTTCATTGAATAAAAGCTGTTGTGTTGTGTGTTACGGTGTTATGGTTTGGTTAGGTTTGGTTTGGTTCGGTTAGTGTTAGGTTAGTGTTAGGTTTGGTTAGGTTAGTGTTAGGTTAGTGTTAGGTTAGGTTAGTGTTAGGTTTGGTTTGGTTCGGTTAGTGTTAGGTTTGGTTAGTGTTTGGTTAGGTTAGTGTTTGGTTAGGTTAGTGTTAGGTTAGGTTAGTGTTAGGTTCGGTTAGTGTTAGGTTAGTGTTAGGTTGGTGTTTGGTTGAGTTAGTGTTTGGTTGTTGGTTAGGTTAGTGTTTGGTTTGGTTCGGTTAGTGTTAAGGTTAGTGTTTGGTTCGTTGGTTTGGTTGGTTAGTGTTAGGTTAGTGTTTGGTTTGGTGGTTAGTGTTAGGTTAGTGTTTGGTTCGGTTGGTGTTTGGTTGGGTTGGTTTGGTTAGTGTTTGGTTGGTTAGTGTTTGGTTCGGTTAGTGTTAGGTTAGTGTTGGGTTGGTGTTTGGTTAGGTTAGTGTTTGGTTCGGTTGAGTGTGTTGGTGTTGGGTTAGTGTTTGGTTTGGTTCGGTTAGTGTTCGGTTAGTGTTTGGTTCGGTTAGTGTTTGGTTAGGTTAGTGTTAGGTTAGTGTTTGGTTAGGTTAGTGTTTGGTTCGGTTGGTGTTAGGTTAGTGTTAGGTTAGTGTTTGGTTGAGTTGGTGTTTGGTTCGGTTAGTGTTAGGTTAGTGTTTGGTTTGGTTCGGTTGGTGTTAGGTTAGTGTTTGGTTACGTTTGGTTTGGTTCGGTTAGTGTTAGGTTAGTGTTTGGTTAGGTTAGTGTTTGGTTCGGTTGAGTGTTGGGTTAGTGTTTGGTTAGGTTAGTGTTGGTTCGGTTAGTGTTAGGTTAGTGTTTGGTTGGGTTAGTGTTGGGTTAGTGTTTGGTTAGGTTTTGGTTTGGTTAGGTTAGTGTTTGGTTGGGTTAGGGGTTAGGTTGAGTGTTAGGTTAGGTTGGTGTTTGGTTCGGTTGAGTGTTAGGTTAGTGTTTGGTTGGGTTAGTGTTTGGTTCGGTTGGTGTTGGGTTAGTGTTTGGTTAGGTTGGTGTTAGGTTGGTGTTTGGTTAGGTTTGGTTTGGTTAGGTTAGTGTTTGGTTAGGTTTGGTTTGGTTGGTTAGTGTTTGGTTGGTTAGTGTTTGGTTAGGTTAGTGTTTGGTTAGGTTAGTGTTAGGTTAGGTTAGTGTTAGGTTAGTCAGTCTTATAGAGTGGACCCCTTACGGTAGCCTATACACAACACATTACTTCAGTCTAAACCAATCAGGCCACAACAGACTGATCAAGTGGCAAGTTTACATATGAAGGAATTTACCTCTTAAAAAACTATTGTACGTTAATCTGATCACAATAGATTGATCAAGTGTTAAGGTTACGTGAGTAGGAAGTGTTCAGGCGTAAAGTCTCGACCTGGTGTGGTGTGACAGGTGTGGTGTGACAGGTGTGTGGTGTGACAGGTGTGGTGTGACAGGTGTGTGGTGTGATAGATGTGTGGTGTGGTGTGATAGGTGTGGTGTGATGTGTGGTGTGAAATGGTGTCACTATCACCATCTCTCTTCAATCCTCTCATTATCCCTCACGGTACAGCAAGTTACAGCGAAACCTTTATATTTAACTGATTATATAGAGAGGGAAGTCCGTTAAATGCGAACACCCCCATCTATCGGATTATATAGAGTAAAACAAGTCCGTTATATAGAGGATTCACTTTATCTACGCAGAGTACTTCCCCCTCCCGACGGACCAACACGTGTCCAGCCTTGCCCCTCAGATAAGGCTTCAGGACTCACTGTGACCCACTACACAACTGTACCGGATGGAAGATAATTACTTTGCACTACCGAACCTCCAAGTTGGTCACCAGAGTACTGTAATTTACGTAAAGCAAAAGAAGTACAGTACAATCACCCATCAAAAAAAGTCCTGTTGCCTTTCCTGTTCCTGAACCACGAACCCCAAGATTGAGATTCGTGAATCCTCAGCAGAATAATGCATCAGTGACTATTGCTTCGGATTCATGAGTTTGAATCTCAGGGTTCGTGGTTCAGAAGGAGGAGGAATTACTTTTTGTGGGTGACTGTAGTGAAATTGATAGATTCGATTGTCTAATTTCAAATAATTGGTCTTGAACGTCTGTCTTGTTTGTTTTGTTTATTGTTAAATTGACAGAAATATCAGCTTTTCCAATGTTGTTTTCCGGTATGTATGAAACTCAATAGTGTATGAGTAAGGGGGGGGACACGGATCACCTGAAAAATTTCCACCCCAGTTTATTTCACCTAAAGATTAACTACCCTAACACTAATTTGGGATGAGGTTAGGTTAGGTTAGGTTAGGTTAGGTGAGCCAGACCCAGTACCGTCCACCCATTACACTTCACTTCCTGAATCAGTTTGACATTTCTTCTAGCCACACTTTCTCTTCGCTGCGTCCACAGTTCCTTGCCGCCTCCCAGTACGCTGTCCTCGCTGAGTGATGCCCGGCCAGTGTGAGAGGTACAGGTTGTGAGAGGTACAGGTGTAAGAGGTACAGGTTGTGAGAGGTACAGGGTGTGAGAAGTACGGGTTGTGAGAGGTACAGGTTGTGAGAGGTACAGGGTGTGAGAGGTACAGGGTGTGAGAGGTGCAGGTGTGAGGTACAGGGTGTGAGAGGTGCAGGGGTGTGAGAGGTTCGGGTGTGAGAGGTACAGGGTGTGAGAGGTACAGGTTGTGGGAGGTACAGGGGTGTGGGGAGGTGCAGGGTGTGAGAGGTGCAGGGGTGTGGGGAGGTGCAGGGGTGTGAGGAGGTACAGGGGTGGAGGGAGGTGCAGGGGTGTGGAGGTGCAGGGTGTGGGGGTACGGGGTGTGAGGTCAGGGGTGTGAGGTGCAGGGGTGTGAGGTGCAGGGGTGTGGGGAGGTGCAGGGGTGTGAGAGGTGCAGGGGTGTGAGAGGGTGCGGGTGTGGGGTTCGGGGTGTGAGAGGTACAGGGGTGTGAGAGGTACAGGGGGTGTAGGGAAGGTACAGGGGTGTGAGAGGTTCAGGGTGTGGGAGGTACAGGGTGTGAGAGGTACAGGGTGTGGAGAGTGCAGGGGTGTGAGAGGTACAGGGTGTGAGAGGTACAGGTTGTGAGAGGTACAGGGGTGTGAGGCAGGGTGTGAGAGGTCGGGTGTGAGAGGTCAGGGTGTGGGAGGTACAGGGGGTGTGGGAGTTCAGGGGGTGTGAGAGGTCAGGTGTGAGAGGTTCAGGGTGTGAGAGGTTCAGGTGTGAGAGGTTCAGGTGTGAGAGGTACAGGGGTGTGAGAGGTCAGGTGTGAGGTGGTGTGAGAGGTACAGGTTGTGAGAGGTACAGGTTGTGAAGTACAGGGGTGTTGTGAGAGGTACAGGGGTGTGAGAGGTACAGGGGTGTGAGGGTACGGTGTGAGAGGTACAGGGTGTGAGGTACAGGGTGTGAGGGACGGGGTGTGGGGAGGTCAGGGGTGTGAGGGGTGGAGAGGTCGGGGTGTGAGAGGTACAGGGGTGTGAGGGTACAGGGTGTGAGAGGGTCAGGGTGTGAGAGGTGCAGGGGTGTGGGAGGTGCAGGGGTGAGAGGTTCAGGTGTGTGAGGTGCAGGGGTGTGAGAGGAAGGGGTGTGAGAGGTTCAGGGGTGTGAGAGGTTCAGGGTGTGAGAGGTACGGGGTGTGAGGTGCAGGGGTGTGGGGAGGTCAGGGGTGTGGGGTTCAGGTGTGAGAGGTACAGGTGTGGGGGTACAGGGGTGTGGGGAGGTGCAGGGGTGTGGGGTACAGGGGTGTGAGGTACAGGGGTGTGGGAGGTACGGGGTGTGGGAGGTACAGGGTGTGGGAGGTGCGGGGTGTGGGAGGGCAGGGGTGTGGGGGGCAGGGTGAGAGGTTCGGGGTGTGAGAGGTACGGGGTGAGAGGTACGGGGTGTGAGAGGCGGGTGTGAGAGGTGGGGTGTGGAGGTTCGGGGTGTGGGGGTGAGGGGTGTGGGGGAGGTACAGGGGTGAGAGGTACAGGGGTGTGAGAGGTGCAGGGGGTGAGAGGTTCAGGTGTGAGGAGGTGTGGAGGTTCGGGGTGTGAGAGGTTCGGGGTGTGAGGAGGTTCGGGGTGTGAGAGGTTCGGGGTGTGAGAGGTACAGGGGTGTGAGAGGGTTCAGGGGTGTGAGAGGTTCAGGGGTGTGAGAGGTACAGGTTGTGTGAGAGGTACAAGTTGTGAGAGGTACAAGTTGGAGGAGGTACAGGGGGTTGAGGAGAGTGCGGTGTGAGAGGTACAGGGGGTGTGGGAGGTACAGGGTGTGAGAGGTGCAGGGGTGTGAGAGGTACAGGGGTGTGAGGCAGGGTGTGGGGAGGTCGGGGTGTGAGGTGCAGGGGTGTGAGGTTCGGGGTGTGGAGAGGCTACGGGGTGTGAGAGGTTCAGGGGTGTGAGAGGTTCGGGGGTGTGAGAGGTACAGGGGTGTGAGAGGGTGCAGGGGTGTGAGAGGTTCAGGGGTGTGAGAGGTACAGGGGTGTGAGAGGTACAGGGGTGTGAGAGGTTCAGGTGTGAGAGGTTCGGGGTGTGAGAGGTACAGGGGTGTGAGAGGTACAGGGTGTGAGAGGTGCAGGGTGTGAGAGGTTCAGGGTGTGAGAGGTACAGGGTGTGAGAGGTACAGGGGTGTGAGAGGTCAGGGGTGTGAGAGGTACAGGGGTGTGGTACAGGGTGTGAGAGGTACGGGGTGAGAGGTACGGGTGTGAGAGGTACAGGGGTGTAAGGTACAGGGTGTGAGAGGTACAGGGTGTGGGGAGGTTCGGGGTGTGAGGAGGTGCAGGGTGTGGGGGTGCAGGTGTGAGTGCAGGGTGTGAGAGGAGGTACAGGGGTGTGAGAGGTTCGGGGTGTGAGAGGTACAGGTGTGAGAGGTGCAGGGGTGTGGGGTGCAGGGTGTGAGGTTCCGGGGTGTGGAGAGGTTCAGGTGTGAGAGGTGCAGGGGTGTGAGGTACAGGGGTGTGGAGGTACAGGGGTGTGAGAAGTGCAGGGTGTGAGGAGGTACGGGGTGTGAGAGGTACAGGGGTGTGAGGGTTCAGGGGTGTGGGAGGGTTCAGGGGTGTGAGAGGTTCAGGGGTGTGAGAGGGGTGCAGGGGTGTGAGAGGGGTACGGGGTGTGAGAGGTGCAGGGGTGTGGGGTACAGGTGTGAGAGGTTCAGGGGTGTGAGGTGCAGGTGTGGAAGGTGCAGGTGTGAGAGGTTCAGGGGTGTGAGAGGTACAGGGGTGTGGAGGTACAGGGGTGTGAGAGGTACAGGGTGTGAGGAGGTACAGGGGTGTGAGGAAGTTCCAGGGGTGTGAGAGGTACAGGTGTGAGAGGTGCAGGGGTGTGAGAGGGTACAGGGGTGTGAGAGGTGCAGGGTGTGGGGGTACAGGGGTGTGAGGTACAGGGGTGTGAGAGGTACAGGGTGTGAGGAGGTGCAGGGGTGTGAGGTGTGAGAGTACAGGGTGTGAGAGGTGCAGGGTGTGAGAGGTTCAGGGGTGTGAGAGGTACAGGGGTGTGAGAGGTACAGGGGTGTGAGAGGTACAGGGTGTGAGGAGGTTCGGGGGTGTGGGGGTTCAGGGGGTGTGAGAGGTTCAGGGGTGTGAGGAGGTACAGGGTGTGAGAGGTACAGGGGTGTGAGAGGTACAGGGTGTGAGAGGTACAGGGGTGTGAGAGGTACAGGGGTGTGAGAGGTGCAGGGGTGTGGGGAGGTGCAGGGTGTGAGAGGTGCAGGGTGTGGGGAGGTACAGGGGTGTGAGGAGGTGCAGGGGTGTGGGGAGGTGCAAGTTGTGGGGAGGGTGCAGGGGTGTGGGGTGCAGGTGTGGGGAGGTGCAGGGGTGTGGGAGGTGCAGGGGTGTGGGAGGTGCAGGTGTGAGAGGTGCAGGGGTGTGGGAGGGTGCAGGGGTTGTGAGAGGTACAAGGTGTGGGAGGTGCAGGGTGTGAGAGGTACAGGTTGTGGGGAGGTGCAGGGGTGTGGGGAGGTACAGGTGTGGGGAGGTGCAGGGTGTGAGAGGTGCAGGGTGTGAGGAGGTGGGTGTGAGAGTGCAGGGTGTGAGAGGTGCAGGTGTGGAGGTGCAGGTGTGAGGTGCAGGGGTGTGGGTACCGGTTGTGAGGTACAGGGGTGTGAGGAGGTGCAGGTGTGGAGGTACAGGGGTGTGTGAGAGGTGCAGGGGTGTGAGAGGGTACAGGTTGTGGGAAGTGCAGGGGGTGTGAGAGGTACGGTGTGAGAGGTACAGGGGTGTGAGGTACGGGTTGTGGGGAGGTACGGGGTGTGAGGTGCAGGTGTGGGGAGGTGCAGGTGTGAGAGGTGCAGGGGTGTGAGGTGCAGGTGTGAGAGGTACAGGTTGTGGGAGGTGCAGGTGTGGAGGTGCAGGGGTGTGGGGAGGTACAGGGTGTGGGGAGGTACAGGGTGTGAGAGGTGCAGGTTGTGAGAGGTGCAGGTGTGGTGCAGGGGTGTGGGGTACAGGTGTGGGGAGGTACAGGTTGTGAGAGGTACGGTGTGTGAGAGGTACGGGGTGTGAGAGGTACGGGGTGTGAGAGGTACGGGGTGTGAGAGGTACAGGTTGTGAGAGGTACGGTGTGTGAGAGGTACGGGGTGTGAGAGGCTTCAGTAAATCAAGAACCCAGCTCACTCAGGACCTCCAGACCATTGGTGCTTCCGGCTCCCCACACTCTGGCCCTATTGAGACACAGAGTGGCTCAAGTGCTGCTACACACCCATAAGGAGTCATGGGTGTTCCTGCCTCCTTATTAGTAGGGTTATACACCCGGCCAAGGGATGTAGGGTTTATATGTTACCTTGTCTGTCCTTACAAGTTGACTTTCTACAAACAGTCAATCTCACTTTCACTTCCTCATTCATGGCGACGATCACTACAGCACCAGCGACTACAGACAGCATCACCTTACTGGTTGTTTTCACTCTGACCTAAATTCTTGCTATTTTCGACCTTCGTAGTGTTTTTTTTTTTAGGTTAACCTTTTTGTTAATCTTCGCACTTGTCTTGTTGGCGTGGTTAACCTTTAACGCTTAACTTTAGTGGTTAACATTTGCGGTCAGTGAGTAAAGCCGAGTATTCATGTACTGGCCAGACACAGTTTGTAGTTTTTGCCGCGAGATTGTGATTATATTCATAGCATATTTTTCAAACATTTCATTATCCTTAAATTATTCCGAAAAAAGTTGAATATCTCTAAGTTTTAACCATTGATGACTAGTGTATGTTGAAGGACTATATAATATCAACTTCTCGAAACTCGCTTCGTAATCCTTGTATACTCGTATTTCTCAGTTCAGTCAAAACACTACAGATGTTATTACTAAAGGTTTAATAGTCTAGTTGTCACAGCACCAAGATACAGGTTATAAGTCGTGAGTGTTTACAAGCGGACAGTAATGCACAATTTACCGAGCAATAATTTGTCTTTAAATTATTGACGTGCAGTATTCTTACTCATTTAGCATTACAATATTGATCATTAGTGTTATACCAAAGATCCTTTTGTATAAAATAAAAGACAGTCTATATTATAGACCGGGGGAATTTGGGTACCAGGGGGGGGGGGGGATAAAGACATAAGGCCAAATTGACCTTTTTGGTGGGTAGTTGCGATGACAGTATTTGTTTTGAAACTTAGAATTGTAATTGGATTTGTCAAGTTCTTTCATTTATCTCAATTACTTTCCCCAGCCATATATTTCTTTCATAGATGCTTTCTTCGAGTATTATTAGTCATTAATAAAATCATTATTGGTGAACTTTGTTGCAACCTTTTATAAATAAATGAAAGCACCATGGTTAAAGGTGAAGTAAGAGAGGAGGGATCATAGATTTTCTGGCAAAAGTGGGGAATGGTTGGGAACCTCTGGTCTTAAGTATATTACTATAAAGAAGACGATATAAGTTATGTCTGTTGTTACTTTCGTTTGTCTTTTGTTTCAAGGGCGTCGAGGAGTTTCTTGAGCCGCTTCCTCTTAGCAGTTGGCCACTGTGTCCAACGTATCTCTAGGAGCTGTTTTTGATTGTTTATTTTATTTATTTTTAATTTTATAATGACATGGCACTTTGCTTTGTCACAGGACTAACTCTGAGAAGCTGTACTGACTAATTAACATATACCAACGCAACAGTTTATGTTATGCGACGCTATTCACTTAAAGACCAAGGTTGTATATAAAATAACTTAACACCAAACTATCCACAAAATACCGACACAACTATACGTCGAAAATTATACTATCTAGTTTACATATTATACAGGATACTTTTTTTTTATTCGAGAACCCCAAATGATTATTATATTATAGGCTGTGCAATGAAGAAAACTAAAAATCAATAAGAAGTCTAATTATAGTGAAGAACATAAATATTCTTCGCCTTATTAGCTGAGCAGATAACGAGAAACAAACTTAAAGGGAGAGGTGATGAAAGTGACCTAAGAAGAATGCAGAAAACCAAAGGAAAAAGTCGATACAATAAGTAGAAAAACACAACGCATGTCCTCTGCTTGCTAAGTGAACTCTTGACCCTCTCCTCCTCCACAACACAACACTAGGCTCACCTCACCCCACTGTACATGCCTAGTTGAATCATAGTCGTTCTTCACCCACAATATAACTCCACTGTACACGAGCCACCATCATTCTTATAACATTATCACACCTCCTAGACCTCTGCTAACACATGGGAAACATAACAGTATATATCAGATTTATTCTAAGTGATGAAACACCTAACACAATGCTGAAACTTGTCTTCGGTCAACACAACGCGGTCATAGTACGGGGCAGGGCCTTTGGTTGGCGGGGCTGCTGCCAATATTGCAACGGGGATTCCCATTATCTAGGCCAAGCGGAATTGTCTGTGGATAAAGGCAGGTAAACTCTACCAGCTCACTCTATACTCGGCCTTCATGGTTTACTGTGTCGAATCTTATAAAGGAAGAATGTTACAAAATAATATATTTGAGAAAAGTTAACCCATCGTGCACAGTTCAAAGCATTAAGTTTAATGTTTAATTCTGGGAGAAAGGGAAGGTTAGGTGAGCTCCGCCAAAGCCTTCAGGCACGATTTAGACAAAATTACACTAAACATTCTCTGATTTTAACAAAAACGGTTGTTCTTGGGCGCCGCTATAAGCAGCCCTGGGTGAGTGATATTTTACATCCTTTTGCGGAAGGATGGAGGAATGTACTGGCCGCTCTGGTGACTTCAACCAATTACATTTTTTCCAAACGTTTAAAATTTTATTAAATCATTCCGACATGTTCTCCCCCACAGATGTAGCAGGTTAAAGCAGCAAGACAAGTGTTAGGGTGATATCTGATTGGTCAAAATTCCTTCACCAGATTCTCTCACAACACAGTGAGTGAATATCAACAAGAAACTGCTGGTGGTTGAGGTAGCGACTCACTGATGTTCCAGCAAATTAATTTTAGAATCACAAAGTAAAACCATCTACGGTTTATTGTTGTTGTGAACAGTAAGAAGCAAGACGTGAGAAATCGAAATTAATCAGTTTCATAATACCATTAAGTTAAGTGAATAGAGGGAATATGTAAGATGGTGTTAAACAGATATATTGAAATTGAGGTTCCTTAACAAATCTCGGTTCACTTAGGTGTGTACAGTAGTTTTATGTACACTTTATACGTGATAATAACAAAAGCATATTTTCGTATCTTTGAACAGTTTCCCTCCATCTTTCACATCCTCATCATTGTAGGTAAATAGGAAAATTACTAGTAACGATGAGTAACTGAGAACAACTAGCGGGGGAGGAATATACCGGACCAGGCGGCGGCGGGTGATCCATGGTGAAGGACAAAGTACCCAGTATTTATTTCTTCTGCCAAACAGGTTATGACAACATAACACCAACACCTTAATAAAAGTGTCGAACGATTATACTTGATGAAGAGATCTTGTGTTGTGGACAGACTGAGACAAGGAGAGAGAGGATAGTCGAGATGTTTTCAGTTCGTCATTCACTTGATAAATTAAGAGAAATTTGTCAATATTAGCTGGTGTAATGTGTAACAACTCCAATAATAATAATAATACAAACTTTTATTTACTTATATTTACTTATACACTCTGAATACAATTGGGGATTAAAGCAAAATACGAAAAGCAGTTAACGGATATATATTTTTAAGTTAGGACTTGTGTAGCGAGTGACCCGGAGTGTTGGGACTGACTGTTCATTACGCTCTCACCTTCACTGTGTTGTGTGAGATAAAACTGGTTCTTGGACACGACACCAGATCTACAGATACCAGAGTTATTCTGTGACGCCGAAACACCTTAATGTTCACGCTAAGGGCTGAGTACGAGTTCCTTTTTCGAGTCCGTTCAGTACGTTCGTGGCGGCTTCCATGTTTATAAGTAATGTATGTAACTTTGTTTATACTTTCAAGAGTTATCGTTCAGTATATATGACCTTAACACATAAGGAAAATGTTAGTATCCAGGTCAAGAAACAGTTACGGAATGAACACAAGAGGCATAACAAGGCAAAGAATCCTTAATATGACGAGCCAGGGTGGAGAGTAGCTGGGTTATAGCGAGAGGAGGTGAATAGCCTAGCTAGAGGTGAGCTGAAAGCCACCAGCCGCCTCACCTCCACTCCCACGGGAACGCCTAACTTTTCCCGGATCCTGTCAGCCTAAAAATAAAATTACCAATATTATATAATCTAAGACTAAAATCATCAATAAATATAACCCCAATATGGAGTATAACCCAACGGTAAACACACGCGTTAATATACCCACTTGAAACTTGTGTAGAATGAAATAATGTACAAATAATTATTGTAATATACGCGACATATATAAATATAATCATTGTTTACTTCTATGAGCATGTAAACAAAGAGACGAGGAGGACAGGGAGGAGGAGTGGCCCCGGGGTCAACACACTGACGCAGAACTCTAGCAGGAATGCTGTACCTCCCTCTCCTCCACCTGCTGCCCTCTCCCTTCCTGCTGCCCTCTCCCTTCCTGCTGCCCTCTCCCCCCCCTCCTTCTAGTACCCTCTCCTCCTCCTACTGCCCTCTTCTCCTCCTTTCCTCCTCGCTTCCTGTCCCTACTGTTATTAAATAGATTAGAAATGAAAAGCTTAATGTTTATCCATGCACTTCTGTCTTGTCTTTACCAGAGGATGGAAAGCACCGAATGTCCCGCGGTACATGACAGACAGAGAGTATGAATGAGTGAAAGATATTCCTGTTTGTCTGTTACGTTCATAATAAATGTCTTTTTTTAGATAATACAACTTGAAGAGACACGAATCCTCGAAGTATACAAACTATAAAAATTGCGGAGAATAAAGAACACTGAATTATAATTGAATCACCGAAGAAATAAATTTTTCCCCAACAACCATCATCTTCCACGATCGAAGCAGAGGCAGGTAAAACAGTCTAGGTAGTAATCATGTAATAAATTTTAAGACTACACAAAAAATAAACCACTATCACATGTTCAATTTGTAAATAATTGTATTAACAGTAAACAGACAGTCCTCAGAGAAGGTAAACAGGACAATGACAATCACAATCACCCGAGTAAACTACTAAACTGTCAGATCATATAAGTAATATATCTGGTGACATCGAGCAACTACACAGACGCATTTTTTTTTAGTGTTGATGTTTAATGCATGATCGTGTCTCTTGTACGCCTTGAATGACCTTGATTGTTAAAGTGTAGTAATACATCACAACATCAATGTCAATAATAAGAAAGAACTTGTTTAACGTGACTAAACAAAATTGGAAATGTTTTCACTCTCCTTTAGTCGGATGTTCAGGTGGACGGTGCTACCACTATGATCGGTTAGGTCAAGTTTCATTGCTTGAGTAAAATAATAAATTATGTACGTGACAATTGATTACATACACTGATTATCTTCCTCTGTATCAACAACAAATGCTGTTCAAAATGTTCAGTTTCTTCAAGCATTAAATTGGGATTTCGCTGCAGGGCCAGAAGATGTGACCACTACTGTCAGGCCGTTAACTTAGTGAGGGTAATAGTGCAATGCTTAAACGGAGAGACGAGATGTTAGCGTTCATGAACCAAGATGGAAAACCAAAGCCAGAACAGAAGTGATCAGCGGCTCCGTGATATTCCATTATTACTGGACATTACAGGTCAATGGAACCAACTCAACGTAACCTTACAAGTTTTGTCAGTTGCCAAATCAAGTGTACAGTCTTGTAAAGTTTCCTCCAGCTAAAATTCGTTTGTGGTAAAATTAAGTTTAGAAAAGGCGACACCTGTCACTTTCCCGCCCTGGCCGACCATGTAAGAGCTGTCTCACGGTGTCTTACGTGCAACAATTGTTATCGTTGAATATATCTATTTTTTGAAGATCGCTGACTTTTGTAACCAGGAAACCAGTGAGCGGGTTTAAGCATCACCATTAATGTCGGTGAATGTTCCAGAAATCTTGCAAATGGAGTTTATTGACCTACACGAAAATGTTTGAATTCGTGTTTAAATGCAGGAACTTTAAAACAAGTGACATTACTGTACAAGCAAGACTTGCCACAGCCGTTTACCGAGATGGCTGCTTCACTTATAGGGAACACTTATTCTGTTTACAGTTTTTATCTCCATCAAGAGCCAAGGTTTAAAAAAAATAAAAAAAATAACAAATATTCCACCCAACATAAAGAAACTCGTCACATGAAAGCAACAACAGAAATCACATTTTACTTACAATATATCACTTTAAAATGACTGTTAGTGTTATGAGTGTTTTATTATAATATATCTTGCTCTACTCTAGTCAGTATCAACACCTATGATGTTTTCTTTCGTTATAAATAATTCACATATGTACAGTAACAAAAATATGAATGTTTCATTTATTTATCTCCGTGTGTTGTGAGTAAAGAACCAACACATCATAAGTCTACACAATATCCAAGTTTAAAAATAACTTACGGTCCCCTTATTTACTAAGTCGGGTAAGCACCCTGCCCTGCGGTGCTCCGCTCTTGTAGGAAATATTCTCCTATGTGCTGCAGGTCGACTTTCAGTTTGTCTTTCCCTGTCTTCCTAAAAGCTGTGTAGCATTTTATCGTAGTGTGTAGTATTTTATAAACTTTTAATCTGGTGCCAAAATACCGCCTGATGATTTTGTATTGGGAGTTTTCTTGTATAAATTTACCCCATTTGAGGACACTTGTTATTCTTGGGATCTTACGAGTAATTCTTCCCTTGTGGTCCAGTGCGTGTTTATATACCAGTCCTCACTACCTCCCCCAGTCACTATTCCCTCCATCCATTCACCTAATCCACGTGACCTCTTACGAAATATGACGTCACGGAGAATTATAACGTAAATAAGCCTGTAGAACACAACTACACAATTAATTCACTACGTACTCTCAAAGCCACTTTCTATGACGTTGCAAACTATGACGTCAACAGATCCTATCTTTGACTAGCTACCAATATTAAGCCACTGACGTCATTGCCCACTATGACGTCAATACCCACCATGACGTTATAACTTTCTCCCAGATGGTGGAGGAAGTGGTACCAGGCGGCGAGGCTGGCGACACACTACTCGCTAACAAACTCACTGCTTTTCCCCGTAACGGAACTCTCACCTCACACCGGGAATCGATTATCAAGGCTGTGTAAGTGAACGTCCGTGAATGGTTAGTTAGGAATGTTTTTGACTCATGCTTAAAGAAGGTTGGGTGTGAAATTCCTTGATTATTTTTCAAGGAAGTGGACAGAGGTTGTGGAAGTGTGAGTTCATTCATTGCTTTCACTTGATATATTGTGAGTACTAAGTTGGTGACGTCTTCTCTGGGGAGGGGGAGGTGCCCGGGGAGGGCGGGGTAGAAGAAGGGGAGGGGTTCAAGGCGGAATTGGGAAAGGGGAGAAGTAGGAGTAAGGGGAAGAAAGGGGTGGAGAGGGAGGGAGGGTGAGGGGTGGTGGTGACGGCTGGGAAGGACTGCGCTGTAAAGTAACGGGCCGGTCAACATCTCAGGGTCGCCAATATTATAATTACGTAAATAGCCGGAAACAAAGTATTGTTGACCATTATCGTCCAGTGTGTGTGTGTGTGTATGTGTGTGTGTCCTAGCATTTATGTGTATGAACAACAACATTAATAATAATAATAATAATAATAATAATAATAATAATAATAATAATAATAATAATAATAATAATAATAATATAACAATAATAACAACAATATTACAGTACAGGTAATAAGAAAAACAATAATAAAAATAATAACAGTAACAACAATAATAATAGATAAACTGCTCCAGTCCTTCCTCACTCACGGTATTAAGTACAGTACATTTACACACGGGGCTTGACCGTGCACCATACCCTTACTGTAACAATTATTTCCGTCGTTTGGACTCACATAAACAACACGCCAGATTGCTTTCATTAATTATAACTGACCTTTAAACATTTCACTCCTGTTGTAATAGAAGTTTGTGTGTGTGTGTGTGTGTGGGTGGGTGTAATAGGCCCAGTGCTGCCATGTTGTGTGGGCGGTGGTCGGCTGAGAACGGTACGGTATACTGTAGTAAGGAAAACAGCCTATAGGAGTGTCCTCAACAAGCATAGAGTACCATACTAGTAAGTATTGACGTAAATCACTATTCTACATCATAAACACCCAAATGTGAACACCACACGGTCAATAATAATACAGTATTTATCTATACAAGACATATTTTCCCCTTTTTAATAAGATGCTGTTATATACTGTACAGTACTTAGGACTGTATAGCAAGACGCTGTCGCAATCTACTTAATGCATAGCAAGTCATTACTGTACTGCATTTTATTCACTGTATAGCAAGACGCTTTAGTACTTTCTTCACTACATTTTGCAACACATCTAACCTCCCAGACAATCAACCACAGACACATATACATCAATTTATACAGCCTGATAAGACACTGCGGTACATATATAAATCTCTGTTAAAAACCTTTCAGCAAACAGGTATGACTTTACTTATCATGGGAGACATGGCTGTAAAGAGGACATTATGTTCCCGGGTGGACGTGAGGTGTGGCTGAGTGTAGGTCATCATATCCTGTGGTGGAGGTAACGCTGGCAAGGGGAGGCAGTGCGAGGGCGTGATTAAGTAAAGGTTGGTGGTGGTGACCGCTGAGGTGACGGTGTGTGTATGTTGACGTGACACACTAACATGTAAACATGATAACGGCCTTTTCATTTTCACAAGTTTGTCTCCTACATATGGTGAGTAGTAAGATCTGACGCAGATAGAAGCTTGCGACGTTTATTAACAGCACTGTAAAGCTTCATGCAAAAATAATGATAATAATTTCTATGAATTTTGATGACAGCAACAGGATTTGGGTGAAATAACAAAAGATAAACTGGTTCCATGTAAGTATTAAACTGCCAACAGCATTAAAGTATATTATTACCACCATACTGAAATCACTAAGCTATATTTAAACTCGTAATTGTGCTTATACCTGCACTGCTGTTCCTAAACAAATAATAAATAGACATTCAAATCGCGCGGGCAGAGGAGTGAGCGAGGGAGGACTGTGATTGGTCAGTCCCACACAGCTGAGTTGATCGGTGTAAACAAATGTGACACACAACACAGCTGGGCCGACGTGGACACTTCACTCAAGGGTATGTCATATATCTTATAGTCATGTATTTCTCAACTCCAACAACCTAAGGCCTTTAAGTATTCACTGCAAGTTAGTTCATACACCTAACAATAAGTCTGAGAAATAAGAGAGTAACACATAATATATATCTTGCCTTAATCCTACCATATAGTGTAGCAGGCTGGCTTTCTCCTTATAGTTAGAGGTAATAAAACCGCTATGGGTTTATGTATTTTTTAAAGATACTTTTATAATTTTATCATTTTAAAGGCCAGAGGTTCCTGGTTATCAGTACTACATTGTATAAAGGATCCTTTATAGCTGATGTGAATAAAGTACAGTGTTCCTGTTTTGGCAGTCCTGTGATTTGCTTCCAATGCAGACCGAGACTCTGTAATAATGATCAGTTTTTCTTTTTTTGGTCTTTGATTACATTCTTTTTTGTATTCCCTTTGACAATCACCAGTTGAATACTTTAGTAAGTTTGTCTACAGCAGGTCGCCTGGCAGTGGGTCGCCTGGCAGTGGGTCGTCTGTGACAATGACACCAACTAAGCAACCAATTGACTTCCTTATATACCTCATTCTGTTTGGATCAACGATATTTGTCAATAAGGTAAGTCATATTAAACATCCTCAAAGTTTGTAAGATCAACACTTTTTTTCTTTTGTTTCATTCCATTTGTTCTCTGAGATGGTCACTAACTGATCTTGGTGCAGAAACTCATGCTGCAGGAGGCTTCCACTCTCTGGTGGTATCACAAGGCTCGTCAGTCTGCAGGCATTTCTTTTAAATTATGATCTGAACAAGTAACTAACAAAGTCTACGTTTCCATAACTATAATTAAGGCAAGTAAACCAACACAGGCAGACCGTGATTCAATAATAGCTCAGGCATCTGTAGCCTTTGAAAGGAATGTCCCTTTGGTAAATACCTGGATGGAAAGGTAGTATGTGACAGCTCCTTAAAATACCCTCTGGTGAAGCTGGTCCATAGCATTAGATTATTTGCTGCCACCACTTATCTCTTCCATAAACCATTACAGTACTGGGCTGTAAATCTAGGGTGAATCCATGAAAGATCATATTAGTGGGCAAATGGATCTCAGAACTAACCCCCCCCTCCCCCCTCAGGCTTTATTGAGAAGTTCAGCTGGACTGAGGTCTGGTGCAGGAAATGCACAATGGTCAACTAAGAACAAGGAGAAGTGTGTCTGCAAGTTGCTGTACCACCAATACAGTACTTGATTAGCTATTAACTTTCAGTTGTAAGCCTCCACCTCCCAGCACCTTCTCCAGTAGCTAGGGCTATGATGGGAGAATTGTACTAATGTAATTGTTTAAGTTAGTGTTAGCTTTCTGTCTCAAGAGTTAGCTTGGGTTGCAATCCTTAGACTTGATGGGTATAATCATGAGTTTTCTTGGCTCAAATCAGCTATGAGAATTTTCAGCTTCAATCCTTGATTTTTATCTCAAGAACAATTACATACATTTTTCCATTGTTTGCAGTATGTGCTCTCTGTGCTGAACTTCACCTACCCCACTATCTACCAAGGCTGGCAGACCCTGGTCGGGGGTATCCTCCTGCGAGTTCTTCTCTCAAATAAATGCCTCTCTGTATCTGCTACAGACTTGGATAAACCCGGATTTATATCACTTTTGCCATCATTTCTCTTCTTCTCAGCTGGCATTGTCGCAAATTCCAAAGCTCTTGCTAACTTGGTAAGTCCTGTATTCTCTTAATACAGGGGTATTGATATGATTTAAAAAATTAAATAAAAAAATCGGTGACTCCTGGCATGAGAGATTTTGTGGCAGATGTCTGACACCGAGGAAAATATTCCTTACCCAGGTGAGCACCTCACTGGATGTCCATTGTGTAATTTGAGATTGATCACTAGTACAGTACAGCTATATTTTGTTACATACAGTACTGTTAGTTACATATTCCTAAAGTTGGGGATCAAATGCTTTGTCCAGGAATAAAGTATTGCTTTCTGAGTATGGAGTAAATTAAGTCTCTCTCATTTGAAGCTTGTCCAAGAGTGGATTTGCTTGCAGTTTTGATTATTTACTAAGATCTGGTATTCATTTTACCTATTCCACAATGGGAATCTGTGGGGATGGTATGAATTGTCCATGAACTAGGATTTGTAGGAATAGATTATCACCCTTCATTCTTGTATGTTTCAGGTGATTATGAACCCAAGGTCTATTATCATGGTCTTGTTTCTCCAAAGTAAAACATGATCTTACATGTTCAATCTTCTCTTTGTAGTTTATAAACGTTTCAGTGCTAATGAACTGTAAAAAAGCATTGATATATACTCTTTTCAACACCTTTTAATATTTCAGAGTGTACCTGTGTTTCTATGTTTACAAAATACACTGGGAGCGATGCTGTACCTGATGGAAATTGCTCCAAGCTTCAGGGGTGGTTCTGGACCCTTCCCTCTCCTAGCCAGCCTCGTCACCATTGGGACGGCTATAACTGCTGTCCTCGCTGATATTGATATGACGGTAGACGTCTCCAAAGCGCAGTGTTTTCCTTATTGTTTAAGAGTAACACTGTGCTGTTTTTAATATAATCTTGTCACCTGAAACTACTATTTTACCGTTACATATAATAAAACTATCACCTGTAGATATTTTCAATTTCAGACTTTTTTTTTCAATATATACTTTACAGTTTTCAGATTCACCATACTTTTGGATGCTGGTGTATCTAGCATGTGTTGCGGTACAGACCCTTCACTCCAAGATTGCTGATGCTCGCTATACTGACGTTGACCGACTTTACTTCTCATATGTGTTTAGGTAAGAGCTTGTACAGTAATCCCTCTCAATAACAGAAAGGATACAATAAACCCTCTCAATAACAGACAAGTAATGGATACAGTAAACCCTCTCAATAACAGACGACTCATTAACAGAATCCTCCCAATATCATACAGGGCTTGCAAGAATTAGTCCAGTATTGGGAGGGTTTACTGTACTGTGCTGTGCTCTAAATACAATATGTACAGTACATTATGTATATAAAAGATCTCATTATTCCTGCCACCTGTTAGTATAAGGCTTCAAAGACTAAAAATATCTTTATGACCTCATGAATCCAAGACTAAAAATATCTTTATGACCTCATGAATCCTCTCTGTTAAATCTTGTTTTATTAGTGCAAGAGTGGAAACTGTTTTACTTATATATTAGTTATACAAAAATATATAATTCTACAAGTGTTTCTGTTGCATTAGTTTTAAAACACAAGGAGGCGGGAGAATGATTAATGTTCAGCGAGAGTGAATGTATCGTCTCGTCCGCAGTGTTGTGGTGTTGGCTCCAGCGTCATTATACTTGGAAGAGGCGTTTGAAGTGCTCCATTTTCCTCACGCTATGCGGTATGACTTTTATGCTGGCTGCCTCCTCTCAGGGGTGTTAGGCTTGTTCCTTAACCTCTCATTTATGAAGGTAAGCAGCACTCTACTCTTATCTTATTATTACTGTACAGGTATTAACACTCTCAGGATTGGCTCCATCCATTAGTGTTCCTAGATACTGTATTGACTTATGTGCTATACCCAGACCACAAGGAGTGTGGCTGCCACCTAAGCCCCAAGTCTGTGAGAATGTTAAGTGATGACTATTGCCCAGACAGTACAAAGCCATAGAGTATAATATGAAGGATGTAAAAAATTATATTGACTTCAAGTGATCAGAGAAGGAAAAGGACATGAACACTGCTGATGATGATAAATTGTCATTAGAGGAACACATATCACGAGAGAGCAAATGAGATGAACTGCTTGACAGACCTGATCCAGTAAATCTTCCTGCTACACTGGGCTAGAGATCAGCAGTGACACAAAACAGTGCACAGAATACAGTATAAAGCATGGATACACCAACCCCCAGTTGTGAAGGATGATTATAGTGTATAAGCATAGCATTGATTTTGTTGTACTGCATGTGAAACAAAAGAAATTATAAGGGTAGTGTCTCACCTTTAATAAGAATTTCATTCTGGTTGATCCATGGAGTTTTAAGATGGCACTGTGAATTAATTTGGCTTCTTCAAGCATGTGGCCACAGTGACACATACAAAACTTGATAGAAAGCTTGATCCTCTAAAGCTTCATTAATAGCTGGCACAGTATAGGTAGCAGTCACAATATTTGGGTATTGTTCTTCTTCTGTAGGATGTTGAGTGTCGTTGCCACTGATGTCAAAGAACAGTGCAGTACTTTGCAACACTGCAGGATTCTATCTGTAAAAGAACACATTTTTAATTGAAGTTTATACATGCAACTTAATAATTATCCTGTCCCTATTACCATGAAGGAGAACCAACTCAGAAATAGATGTAAACAATATTTTTACAGCTGCAAACTATGGCTCAACCCCACACACATGATTGTAGTTCCATCATAATATATAATAACACTTTATAATGAGCCTTTCCATTTAACAAAATTACAGAGAAAACAATAAGGAATGAACGTTGCAGACGAATTATTTCATTACCCAAACACAAAATACTCGTACATAGTCACTCTGTAGTAAGTACTGCAAGTAAAACAAGAGAAAACCAGTGAAGTTATGAATCATTTGCACCATCAAATTCACCGTCAATCTCCACCACCACCACCAGGAGCTCCAACAACTAGGTATTTGCACCACCAACCATCTACACCACTAACTCCAATAATAACCTCTGCAATGACAAATTATAGGCGTTTTTAATGGTGTTCCCATTGTTGGTAAGCTCTAAGGTGGCTGAAGATGCCAGTATGGGATCACAGGGTCATGGTCAGAGGTTGCATGTGTGGAGGGTACAAATAGTTTGGGAGAGGCAACAACGGGGTCTTTCCAACGCTGGTGCTCGTTAACCTTGGTGCATAATTAACAATCAAACACAAGAATTTTTGTTCCCTCTCGTTTACTACTTCTCTAAACACTGTGGTTAGGGGTGATGGTCTTCTATAACAATCCGTGAGACACTTGGCAAGATGAACATAGCTGAAGTAACCCTGGCTAATGAGTGATGACTATACATGTGTTCACGCTACAGTACAGTATACTGTACTGCTTTTCATTCTTGTGTCAGAAATTTTGCTGTATTTTATCCTTTTTTTAACCGACACATTTATTACATTAATTAAGACTCTCCATTAGTGCTTCATGACACGAAATCTATCCTGTATACAGCTACTCCGACTTACGACCTACTCAACTTACGACCACCCGGACATACGACCGCCCCAGTCGTACCAAAAAATTTTCAAATTACGTATTTTCGAGTCCCGACGTTAGCAATTGCGCTGTGTACTGACAAAATTTTCGTTTGTAATTCCATTTAAAATGGCTGGCAAGCTTAAAAGTGAGAGTTTTGTGGTGCTGAGAAGAAAAAGAGACACCCATTTTAGACTTTCTATGTATTATCTTCGCATTTTCGACTTACGACCTGGATTTGGGTCCTTGACCCCGTCGTAAGTCGACGAGTGGCTGTATAGACCATTGAATTTAATTAAAACCAGTATAGTATATCAGAAGAGCCATTTTTAGGAATATTTAAAGGATATATCAGCACTGAATTTTAAAAGAGCTTCTTACTAGATGGCTTTTAGTGTATGATTCTCACACGTTGATTGTCTTTGCAGGTTCGGAGGCATAATTTCTTTTCAATAGTGGACGCATCAGGAAGATTGCTCACCTCTCTCCTAGCACTTGCCACGTTTGCTGATGTAACAACAGTCACGGTTAAGATTTTAGTGTGCGTAAACCTTGTGTCTGCTGTTTTTGTGCCTCTTCCAACCATGAAAGATGCAGAAGGGTTGGACGAGGCAACCGAGCCACTTAAAGAAGGAGTGTAAGATGGAAGTTTCACTTGATCAAGAGAGCAAAGATGGAAGTTTCACTTGATCAAGAGAGCAAAGATGGAAGTTTCACTTGATCAAGAGAGCGAAGATGGAAGTTTCACTTGATCAAGAGAGCGAAGATGGAAGTTTCACTTGATCAAGAGAGCGAAAATGGAAGTTTCAATTGATCAAACAGTGTAAGATGAAAGTATCAATTTATCAGTAAATACTGTGTTGAAGTTCTAAGCTAATATAAATATGGCAGCATACTTGTACTGTACTGTTTATGGAAATTAAATTGATATTAATTTTAAATACTGTATACAGTATTAATCAATGTTGAACTTTACTGTAAACCTTTAATGGTGTATATTAATGAATATTGTGATGTTTTGGTTTTTTCTATTTGTGATGTGGATGATAAGTATGTGTAAGGCATAACACCTAATGCTTTAATAAATCACCTCATTTTGTTTATCATTCACCTTATCATCATCAAGATGTGGTGTAAGCAGTAGGTCTTCCTTCAGAAGGTATAGAGTGTATACTGTACCTGTATGTTAGATGATCAGTGGGAACATAGATAGTACTATAGGTTAGGGTTGTAATTAACTATTATTTTAGTTAGGTAGTATATAGCATTTTTAACTTGTAAATTATAAATAAGTAAGACTACAGTAGCTGGTTATTTTACTGCTCTCATGTGTAAATTTGATCCAATTATTACATGCTCTAATAAAAAAGAAAAATTTACTTGAACTCTTTATCCTGTTCAGATGATAAATGTTTAGCAAGTATGGTAGTGTAGTGTTAAAGCTTGCTTGATGTACTGTACTGGGTAAAGGGATTCTGTTTAGCCTCCTACCCAATCCAGTTATTTACAAATCGCATTCCATTATAAAGTAGGTTTGAGATAATGTACTTGAGTCACCCATAAACACAATCATATATGGTACATATGAGTGATCAAACTTGAGGATAATGTGCACACAGACTCAGAGAGTTAAGATAGTATACAAGAACCCTGATCCTGATAGAGTACATCCCAGAGAGTTAAGAAAGTTGTGTGATAAACTCACAAAACCCCTAAAATCCTGTTCTGCAAGTACATGGACAATTACAGGCAGGTGAGTTTGGCCACAGAGACCCTACATCAAGACCTACAGGCTGATTACTGACTCTGCAGTGTGCCTCTTCGGGCAGTGGATAGTTCACCATCCCTGGACTGAAGTACTTAGCATGGATGACGTGGAAACCAAATGGATAAATTATACCAACACCACCACGGAAGCTCACCACCACTTCTTCCCCGAGAAGTCCGTCAGATCTCACCCAGCTGACTTGCCCTGGATCACACCGCGGATCAAAAGACTTATGCAACAGAGAGACAGAGCCTTTCATCTCAATGACCACATCCGCTACAGGTCCCTTCGCAACCGAGTCATCCGCGAAATACGCACTGCAAAGAAGTCCCACTACCCAACCAAATTACAACACCTGAAGCAGACCAACATCAGTCAATGGTATGGTAAGCTTAAAGAACTCTGTGGACTAAACAATAAGACACACCCCCTCCCCTTCCTTAGCCATCTCACTAATGTTGACGAAGCTGAGCAAACAAATAACCATTTCGCTACTATATGCCAGACGCTCCCCCGGCTTGACACAACCACTCTCCCTGCTTACCTACCAGCCCCCCTTCCCACTGACTTAGTAGAAGAATTTGAAGTAGCAAAACGCCTGGACAAACTAAAATTAAAACGCTCTACCACCCCCATTGACTTACCAATGAAACTCTTCAAGGAGTTCTCCCCGGAGCTTGCTAAACCCCTATGCTCCATCATCAATGCTTCTCTCAGTCAAGCCAGATGCCCAGCTGACTGGAAGACCTCTTATGTGTCACCAGTGCCCAAGTCAACCAGCCCACAATCCTTAAATCAGCTACGACCTATTGCAATCACCCCAATACCCAGCCTAATCTGTGAAAGTTTTGTGTCTGATCAGCTATGCTTGATATTGCAGGAGCTTTAGACCCTCAGCAGTTCTTAAGTAACATGAAAAACTTCCTCCACCACCACTGTCTTGTCAGCTTCATTACATATACCGCCATCTCGAGAAACGAAAACGTTCGTAGCTGTCGCCTTCATTGATTTCACTAAAGCGTCTGACCTAGTCGACCACAATATAATCATCAACAAAGTTATTGACTCCAGCTTCTGGAGAAGTCTTATACCATGCTTTACAGACTTCTGTGACCGACGCTGCTTTCGTACGTCCTGAGGGGCTAGTTCCACTTTCAGTCACTCACCTGTGGCGTCCCCCAAGGCACCAAGAGGATAGACCACTCTGCTTCCTTATGCTCATCAATGATGCCCTCCTAAGAGAAACCCCTGCTCGTTGGAAATATGTCGACGACTCCACCATTGGGATCAGCGTCAACAATTCTGCTCCCGACTATACCGCCCTTCAGGATTTATTGAACAGTCTCCAAAACTGGGCCACCAACAACCATGTCACCATCAACCATACTAAGACCATGGTTATGCACATCAACCTCTCCTCCGACATTGTCCCACCTCCTTCCATTACCCTAGGTCCGAACACACTCCAGGTTGTAGATTCCACGAAGCTCCTCGGCGTCACCATAGACAACAAACTAAATTGGAAACCACACGTCAGTGAAGTTGTCAAATCCTCCAGTTTCCGTCTCCACCTCCTCCGCCGACTCAAGTCCCTCGGAGTTCCTGCACACGAGCTCCTCAGTGTTTACACAACATTCATACTTCCCAAGCTCACCTATGCCTCCCCCACCTGGTCTTCCTCCCTAAATGCCACACAACGTAAACGCCTAGAAAAAGTGCAAAAGAGGGCATGCAAGATTATTCTCTCTCCTTCCTACTCCACATATCAAGAAGCACTCAACACACTGACCCTTTCGACTCTCACTGACCATCACCACGACCTCATCTGCAAATTTGGTAAGAAGCTTCTTCACCATCCCCGACACCGGCTCCTACTACCACCTGAGATCCCTTGTCCGAGAATTGCTGTTCGACACCACAACCGCATCCAGCCCATACGTGCACGAACTGATCGCTATAAGAACAGCCCAGTCCCAACCATTGTAAAGATTATCAATAACTTGTAATAAATCAGTGTATTCACTCCCAGTAAACACTGCTCCTTACACTGTCACTATGTTGAAATGAACTGTAGTTTGAGCTTTTCCCCATCTAGTTATTATATGTCTTATTTGTGTCACTTATGTTACTTGTATATTATTTGTAATTCGTAACCCATTCCCCAAATATGTAACTGTATATTTTCAGCCTTCTGGCTGCCAAGCTCTTTCAATAAACCGTTAATTATTATTATTATTATTATTACACTAGTCACTCTCAATTAAAATTAAACATACAGTATAGTATTATAGTGAACCTTGTTACTAAGTTCCTTAAAGGGAAAATTAGTGTCCCAAAAACAAGGCAGAGTCAAACTACTGTACTGTATTATTTGGCTAATAATAACGACAGAATTTGTAAACCAAACAACTTGTTACTCTGTATTTCAAGAAGAAAGAGTAACTATTCCTTTCATTATTTCCGATAATTACTTAAATATTGAATGAATTATCTCTTTAGGACACTAAGACCACAGTCCCAGATCATTATTGTCATCATGAAATACCTTCAGTATAATGGAGTTAGCTAACACTTCCTCTTGGGTACAGTAACCAAACATAACTCACCTCAGTACTATGAACTCAAGTTACTCCGTTGAACAGTACAGCAGACACTCCAGGACAACACAATGCGTGCACCCGTCATGTAATTAACAATCCTGTGGGATAAGACACGTGTTCTCTATCCGGGGGTTAAAAGGTGACTATTTTGGGATGAAGTTATGAACTGTATTAGTGACTCAGGGTTCAAACCACGTGAGCCAACTCGGTGAACCTAATTCCTCACTGATTCAAATATAATTTAATGAACCCTGAATCAACTGAGTAAGAAGATTACAACTATGAAGTATTACCTAACAGCTGGTCGGTTGGGTGGTGTTATAACCATTAAAGGCTGGACCCTGTACTAGTGAGCAGTGCCCTTTTATACGACAGGACAACTTCACTGTGTCAAGGTTCAGGGGTTGTCGACCAACCCACGTCCGTCTCTTCGATGATGAACCTGAGTGACAAGTGTCTCAGACTCGTCCAACATCTCCCAACATTGGTCTCCAACCATTTAGCACAAGTGGATCACAAGTGTTAGTAAATCACTTTGGTCTCCAATAATATTTTCTTCGTCAGTGCCACATTGTGCTAATATGAACTTGGTGCTTATCTGGCTGTGTTGAGTACATTGAAAGTGTTGTAATGTGAGAGGCCAGGGTGATGAGACATGCTGATGAAGTACAGAAAATAATGCCTTATTAAATTACTCGTTATATAATGATTATTTATATTAAGTGAAGAAATTATTTTCGTACTAATGTGACATAATTTTGCTTTCCACTGCTCCGGATGAGAAGTGAAAATTAATATGTTGGGCGACATGTAAACTTGATTAGTTTCAGCTTTATCCTCTTCACCAAAGGGTTTCTTCTGGTGCTCAGGTTTCTTCCTGCATCAAACACTAGACTCGTGGTTGATGGCCTCCACTGGGACTTTTAATGAGACCAGATAGTTATCCGCCGTAAATATTGCAACGTATCCATGCTTCCTCTTCGCCCTCCTCACTGAATTTCTTAATCTTCTTTTAAGGAAATTCCTTAACCTCTTGTGCATGGGGTTCCCTCTGAGCTGAATAAAATTGTCTGGCATTAGTCAAATATAATATTAAAATAGGCGACCCCGTAGTGAAGGGGTTAAACCAAGGAGCTAATACATGGAGGAGGCATGACGCAGGACTCGTGAAGCCAGTAACAGTTCAGGGGTGTCAAACATGCGGCCCGCGGCCCATTTACTGCTCCAGCCTTACCTTCAGGAGCTAAATTAAATAGTGAGTGTATCCCTCAGCTGAATAAAATAGTCCGCTGTTTCCTAGAACAATATACTCAATCACCATCACCAATGAGCTCCAGTGTGATTCTGTGTTGAGGAACAAGTTTTCGAGTGTTGATGTTGGCACATTTTATCAATATTTTGGACCAAATTATCCCAGGATTAAATGTTTTGCCTCAAAGATTATGTTAATAAGTACATATGTCTGTGAACAACTCTTTTCTGTGATGAACTTGAACAAGTCTCGACTTTGGTCTCAACTTACTGATGCGCTCCTTAATTCAATACTGAAGGTTGCTACAGCTCAGTCGTTAGTGCCAAACTTTGATGCACTGGTCCATACCAAGAGGTGCCAAGTATCAGGAAGCAGCAGTAGCAAACAATAAGATTGATCAAGGGAAGTAAACACCTGATTTGTTTGTTTTTAAGGGTTTCCCACGAGGGCAGGCTAAATCCACCTTCGTTATGTTGTCGTACTACTCACTAAGAGGTGATGGCGAAGTGCTCATAATTATGTTACTTGGCCCGCATACTGTGTACTCATATTAAATCTGGCCCGCCTTGGCAAATGAGTTTGACACCCCTGCTTGAGTAACTGATCTGGACTCATCTCTAGTTTTGGCTTCAGGTCGGCCTTCTCAGGAGTCCCTGGGGAAGCTAATGTTTGGGTAACACCCTCCTGAGGATCCCTATTCTCAACAGTGCCACCTCACCCTCATGTTTAGTTGGTGTTTTACTTGGCCTCTGTGTTTGCCTTCGTAAATAGCCTAAGAGAGAAAGGCATCAAGTACACAAGATATTACACCTTACTTACTCTTAACACATGCAAATGCAAGGACGGATCCAGGGGGTCAGACCCCACCCTTTTCACCAGAAAATTCCAATACCTTTCCTTCAATGCAGTATTATACTCGGGCATTTTTGTATCGTAAAAAGTATTTACTTTTGACTTCAGAATATCTCCTAATATCAAGTGCGCACGGCATCAAAATAGCCATGATATTGGTCAGATTTCAAAAAAAATTCTGGGGGGCTTACAGTGCTCCACCTGGGTGGGCTTACAGTGCTCCACCTGGGTGGGCTTACAGTGCTCCACCTGGGTGGGCTTACAGTGCTCCACCTGGGTGGGCTTACAGTGCTCCACCTGGGTGGGCTTACAGTGCTCCACCTGGGTGGGCTTACAGTGCTCCACCTGGGTGGGCTTACAGTGCTCCACCTGGGTGGGCTCGCTGTACTCGCCATGTTCCCCCACCCACAACTTCTTGGACCCCCCCTCCCCCCTCCCTTTTGATATTCCTGGATCCGCCCCTAAAATTATGTTCTATCTACATATTCTTTAAAGTATCGGGAATACAGAACTGTAGATTTTGAAGGATTGTAGTTCTTCTTGCGTGTATTGTAGCCTGTAATCCATTCTTCCAGAGATTCATCTTTGGGTAAACTAGAAATGAAGGCAGTACCTACTGTATACTACTACAGCATACTGGCACTTCTGCTTGATTACAACACTTACCGAAGGAATGTTATAGAATCTCTCCTGTCTCTCTGGATGCATCTATATGTCGAGCAGGATGGCTTAATGAAGCAAAGTTTGGGAGTTGCAGCACAGTGTGTATGTTCAGTTAACAAAAATGGCGGGCTGGCGGCGCCGGCTGGGCGGTTGTAGTCTGCCGCCTCCAGTTTTATAAAATCTCCTTGGGTCTGTTAACAGCATTTTCACTACTTTTTCTATATTATGTTTGTGTACAATGTGCACTAAACAATTTTATGGATAAAGCTTTCGTTTATGTAAGAAGTTCTATGTAAAGTACCATCAGCCCTCAAGTTCTGGGATCTAGTTTGCTTAACTGGCAATTTCAGTTCATGGGAACACCCAGTGTCTATATTTTGTTATATATATATATATATATATATATATATATATATATATATATATATATATATATATATATATATATATATATATATATATATATTAGTATTTCCGATGACAACTATGGAAATGTTAAATTGACTTTACAAGATAACAGTAGGTTTTTTAAGAAATGAAGAAAAATAGCGAAATACTGTACCTGTATAAGACTACTGTACAGTACAATGAACATAGCGTTTTTAATGCTTTGTGTCATCCTCGGTGTAAAGTTGGTATAAAGTGAGGCAGTTATTTGATGAGTGCTGGAGCCTCAAGTACAGTCTGCTTGAACCTGTATGTAAACTTTACTGAAGGCAGCTTTTAAGAAGACTCCTAAGGATTGCAGAGGTGATAAAATACTGTTTGAGGGAAAGTAATACTGTTAATGTAAAAAGGAAAGTTTCAGATATTTAGAGTTAGGGGAGACAATGCTAATGCAGTTTACTTTTCTTTTACACCACAACCGCTATATCTACAAATGATTATTACAAGCGAGTTATTGCCTTTAAATACCGTACAGTACAGTTGCAGACAAAATTCCTTGGACACTCGTCAGTACTGTAACTGGCATTACTTAAGTACAGTACTTTTAGATCATTAGGTGAGGGGGATTGGACTTGTAATGTATTTTCTTTTGTGGTTCTGATACTGTATATAGTAAATTATGTTATGAAAAGCAGTGTTTCAGATATGAATTAATAATATATATGAACCAGGTATAGATGCCAGACGTTGCTATGTTCAGGGAATTAAAAAAAATAATGCTTTAATTTTACTTCATAAAATCAGAATTACACTACAAGAGGCAGCAACAGAAAGATGGCTAGGGTTGACATGGAGCTGGTGGTGGCTGACTCTGGAGAGGTAGAGCTGAAGCTACGGCACAGGTGCTTGCCTTTACTGTACATACTGCAAATATGGTGGTACCTGAGATTGAGGTATAGGTACAGTGGTATTGGTACAGTGGTATTAAAAAAATGGTGATTGGCACTTGCGAGAAGGACGAGCAAGGCACCTTCTTCCCATATCCTTAGTGGCGGTGGTTGGGCACACAACAGATGCTTGTTGAAACTTAAAATACACTGGAACTGTATTTATGATGTTTTGATGAGAGTTAGCGATGTCCATTTAAAATCATCTCTTTTGACTTCATGGCATCCATTAACTGTACCTTTTCCTCCCTCTTTACAAAATGTCATAAGTGTCAAGCAGGAAAACTGTGGTGAAAATTGAGGCAGGTGTAGAATATCCCCTCCTGTTCATATTTTAAACTTTCCTGTAATAGTAATGCTGTTTGGCTGATATTTTCTTTTCTTTTTAACCTACAGCAGGTCAGACCAAACCCCTATACATGCATACAGTATTCAGATGGATATTCCACTGTTAGGATATAAAAGCCAATATTACTGAATATATTTTATCATTTATGTCTTGTTATATAATAACCATGCTTCTAAATTAGTTTTGGCCCATTAGAAACAGTACTGAACGAGTGGGCAAATATTACCATTTTTAAAAACCATTTTTTTCCATAATTTTCTGATAAAACCTATTTTTTCACAAGATAATGTTACTTCCAAGAGACATGAATGGCAGAAATGAAAATCTCATACTTTTTAGATACAGTATAAGTCAAGTAATTAAAAGTTAAAATTAACATTTCCATTTTTTCATTGTGAAATTACAATTTTAGAGAATGTCCAGGAAATCTTCTGACACTCAAAGTGTAAAATTACATCATTAGATCAGTTTAGGATGTGATTAACCCTTTAAAGGGGAGCGGTGCACTTAGGTATTTTATTCTGGCAAACACCAGATGATTTTACTCAGCTGGGAGACACCTGTGCCCTCTAAAGGGTTAAGATAAGAGATGACTTCAGTAAACTCTAGAGCATCATGTAGGTTATGGTCCTAAAGAATTCTGTGGATATCGATTCCATGGAAAAAGAAGTTAATAAATCATGAGAAAAATTGAGATGTGTTCTGGGTCCCAAATACAGTATCTACCATCATCCGACTAAATTTAATAATAAACCCAAACTTCACCATTATACTATAGCAGATCATGTGCCAGGTGTGTTCATTTCAGAATGGGAGTGAAAGATTAATAAAAATCCGTTTTAAGGCAGAGCCAGGAGACCATACAGTGGTGGCATGTGGCGGCCAGCCGAGTGGTTGTGCTCATGATTTTTGTACAATACAGTACAGTATACAGTAGTCTCTATGTGCCTCCATCACATTTTCACATATGTGTTTCATGTTAGTGCTACTATACTGAGTAACTAGTTGGAGATGAACTAAATACCTC
Source organism: Homarus americanus (assembly GCF_018991925.1). Lineage (NCBI taxonomy): Eukaryota > Metazoa > Arthropoda > Malacostraca > Decapoda > Nephropidae > Homarus > Homarus americanus. The sequence goes on from NW_024746050.1 coordinate 191,285, forward strand.
ACCTAAACAAACACACACACACTTCAGCTAGTTACAGTGCGAGAGGACCAATCACAACACACCTCTTCATGCCCCGCTCACCTACTCCTTGTAAATATTCGTTAATGATAACTTCCAGTTTTTTTACTGATTTGTTACCCACACTAATGCTCATGATTAAGTTCCCTAAAAGCTGTGAGAACTGAAACATTGGTTCTTAAATTTAGCTTTGTTCTTCCTCATTTTTTTCTGGCAGAGCATCTCAGATCTGTGAGTTAAGCTGAATCTGTTGGAGCAAATATTCTAAGTTATCGAATTTGAGAGGAGTTGTATTTTGAAATAAATGTAGAAGCTACAGCCACTGGAGTAAAACTGATATCCTTTCTGGTAGACAATTATTCCATAAAAATTAAATCACCTGTAGATACTGTACAGTACAGTAATCCCTCGGTATTTCATGGTTTGATATTTTCTTTAATTTGTGGTATACTGTACTAAATTACTGCCAGTGTTCTTTGCAGTACTGTCAAACTTTGTTATGTCATGGTGTAAACCCAGAAAAATTTAAAATTTTCAGATGTACCAACATCTTCATCAAATGACAAAAATTAATTACAGGATCAGCTAACAACAAACAAAGGTTTCCTCACTAGATGGCAACAAAAGCTGCTCACCCAAGGCCAGAGCCACATGTGTTTGCATCATCTGCTAGTGACGGCTGCCAGTGAAGTGAGGAAACAAAGTACAGTACAGTATTGTGAAGTTAGAAAAAAATGGTGACAGGTGAAGTGAGGGAAAAAATAGTTGAGTGCAAGAAACCAAAATAGCATTGCTTAGGGATCGAGCAAAAGAACTAAACATAAGTTTTGCTTTATTTTCCAAAGGTGTAGAAGCTGTCCACCGTAATTTTTGGTCGCACCCTTGTGATATAACGAGGATCTACTGTAACGTACTGTATTTTGATTTTGCCCCATAACTCCAAACATCATCAAGTGTATGGCAATTGGCAGAGTGGAATTACAAATTATGGTGGTTTTTTGTGGCACAGTACACTATACAAGTACGTACTGAATTTGTGAACTTGGAAACTGTAGAGATTGATGATTCCCATCTCATTAACCTAAGAAATAATATGAATATAATGTATTAGGTTCAGCCAAGACAAAGTTAACATTAGGTTTGAATACATTTTGGTAAGTTAGCATTACACTGGGTTAGGGTTAGGTTATGATAATATGAGGTCGGATTACATAAAGTGTGTTACGTCAGAACATTCTGAGATTAAGTCTGGATAGTATTAAGCTAGATTAAGTTAGGTTTGGATAGTGGTAGGTTAGAAAAGGTTAAGATAAACTGGGATAAAAGTATAGGAACATGTTGCTACTGATACAACAATCAGTGATGTACTGCATTGCTTCAATTCTGGTTTGCTGGGCAGGGAGCTATCTCTGAGGTGATGCTGACCATGGTGGCTATTGGCAGAGGGAGTTCTAGGGGAGGTATCTTAGGAATCACATGAGCAGCTCATAAACCTATAACGTAATTATTTCACACAATTTTCACTATTGAGAAGTATAAACTGCAAAACTCTAAAACTACTTGTTGTAAGCACACTCACACTACTGTACACCCAGCAGTGTTTGATTAAATTTATTAACAGTAAGCCACTTGGATAAGGTCACAGAATGAAGAAAACTAACTCTTCTTTGACAGGAACTCTTGAGGCTGGCATATGAATCAGGGTTCACCACATCATTAAAATATATCGTTTGGATATAAGGGTCAAATATCTCATAATTAAAGGTTTCATAAAATATCATGGATCCAGATAATTCTATTCATTTTGCCTGTTTCAAGATATCCAAGTATCTGTCAAAATTAATCCTGAAATTCATGTACAGTATAGTCTGGTTTTGCGCGGAAGGCCATTTACGCGGCACCTGTCAGAAGAGACAAATATTATTTACACAGTAAATTCCATCATGTACGCGGCAAGCAGCAGGGCGAGGTGATGGGTGCTGACATCAGACTCGCGCCGGCGACGTCGCAGACTGTGATTGGGCCACGTATCCTTACTATCCACGTACCCCCTCAGCCGCGCGCTGTGATTGGTTTCATCCTAGCCACCCCCGCTCTCCACCACTGCGTCAGTCTCACTGTCTCCGTGCATATTCACTCGTGCCCAGGAACCAGTGCTTTTTTTCTTTCAACACAATGGCTTCCGCTGGACCCCCACCACCCCCAAGAGGCCCTGAACTACCATCATAAAATTAAAATGTCGTTTTTACTACAATGTACAGTATTGTGTCAGCGATAGCTAAAAAAAGGTGAGTCTGGCGGTCGGCCCAGTCTCTATTTCAATTAATCCCATAGGTTCTGTTATTTAATTTACGCGTTTGCTTTATACACGGACCTCCATGGGTTTAATTAACTGCGTAAAACCAGACTATACTGTACAAGGATAAACTTTGTCCAGACCAACTCTAGTTTGTAAAGGTTACAAGTTGACTGAGTGACTGGTATCTAAATTCTGGGGCCTCTTTTAACTTCATTGTATATACAGTAGTAGCAGAGATTTGGACAGTCTTTGCGATTCTGTATTTCTTTTTATTTACAGTACTGTTATCAGGGGATATTTAGCCAGTAATTTATAAAGGAAAGGGAGGGGAAGGGGGGTGGGGGACAACTAATAACTCTCAAGTACTGTAACAACATAATGCCTGGAAGTAACAAACCTCTGTCATAAAACACATTCCTTGTTCAGTTTTCTACAGAAGACACAGAAGACACTGTTCCTTCAATAAAATCGTTACAAAAAATTAGGTTCGTTTAAATATTATAAAATTCCTCGGTCTAATAACACTGCAGTGATCTGATACTGTTCTAGCTACACCTAATTATCTCTTATATATACAGATTAATTTACTCATCAACAAAATTTACCTGAGAAATACCTTGTTTCTAACAAAATGAAAATGGTTAAGGCAGATTCCTTCCCTTAAGACTACAGTATAGTAATGTACTTAGGACAAATAATGACTATTTCTAAGCATCACTTAAAGCCTCTGCTGTAGTGGATTTAGTTATTTATTCAAAATACAATATACTGTAATATATTTGTCCTATATTCTGTACAGTCTGACATAAAAACTTAAATTATTATATATGAATAACAAATTACATTAAGTATATATACACAACTTCACTAAACAATCTGTTGACAATGACCCGCAGGTCGTTAGAAGTAATCTGCCGCACAATTTCGGGATTTATCTCCTTTATCACTTCCGTGTGTATCAGTGGTCTTAGGTCTCTTTGGCAGGTTAAGCAAGTTATCAGTGAGTCCCAATGATAATTCACCTTCACCGGCTACTCCAGCAGCTTTTTTCTGGATTTGAAGTTTTGGTGTAACGCTTCTACCTGTAGACGTAAGATAGGCAATATTTGGCGTGATGGCACCTGGGGTTGCTGTTCCATGTCGTACGCTGGGAGATGGTGTGTAAGATGCTCGGAGGGCTTTATCTGTGCTGTGTCCTACCCCGAGCTTGGTAGTCAGGAGTCGCTGTGCTGCTGGAGACATAGACGTTACTCTCTCTGAGGATGACTGTTGGCCAAACTTATTTAATGGGGTGCCCCAGTTGTGCTTGCCTGTCAATACTGCTTTTGATTTTCTATTCCTGTGCTTCTGACTTGCTTGCTCCGCTAATTTGTGTCCAAGGCGATCTCTAACAAATAATAATAATGGTCATGTTAAATTTGGAAATATTTCAATATTCTATAAAGAGGTAGAGTACAGTTGGTAAAAACATCCAATGCATGGAACCATCTACTGCTCTGGATGGGTGGCTCAGTGCTAAGCGTCCCACACTCTGAAGCAACTGAAAACTCCCCAGCAGCCACATTGGATCTAACATAAGCTTTGAAGATGCTGGAGATCTGCCTTTCTTCATAATTTATGGTCAACAGACACCAGTGGACTTGCAAAATGCCTGGATGTGTTGCCTACAGGTGCACAAATTAAGACCAACATGAAATAAATGTAGGAGTAACTTTCTATTTGGTACAGTATACTCAGGATCAAGAAGAATATACAACAGGTGACAGTACAAGTCTGGCAAATATGGTTGAAAAGCATAAATAACCTAACCTTATACAATCACACACCAAACATTATCCAGAAAACTGTATTGGAAAAGCCAGAACTGTAAAAACAACTGAAACAGAAAACAAAATGTAAGAGAATCCACAATACCACCACTGATACATCCTGGCAACACTCAGACTGACAATAAGAAACTGATGGCTGAATTAGGTTACTGCATGTGTTCAGAGTACATTTGAGCAACGCAGGCTGTAGCTAGTCACTAGTTCTGATGTGATTAAACCCACTGGTCCTTGAAACAGCCAGAGGAAAAGTATACAGTTTAGAACTTTAACTGTGGAAAGACTACTACCATTGTTGTTTACAGCTATACACTACAACCTCATAGACAATGGTAGCCTCTGTGTTATGGGATGCTTATTAACAGAGGTACATCTCACACAACTACCATGTCACATAGGTGTGGTTAAAATTATAAAGCCCAAGAAGGGTCACAAATTTAGTAAATAAAGCTGGAAAATGCCAATTCTTAACCTAGGTATAGATATTCTTGATATGAAATGACATACAGATTTTCATTCATGCATCAAATATCATATGAACAAATGTATGAAAGTCCCCTTCCTCACCTTATAAGGCAAGGCATAATGGACTTATCTCTCCATATAATCTGTTGGAGGAGGGTTTCATATACGTATAACGGACCCTCGATATAACGGACTTTCCCATCTGTATAATTAATGACATAAGAGGTTTCACTGCATTCAAACACGAGATTATCAGAAATAAAAATAAACTTTTAATTCACCTTCATCATACCTGTTAGGAACTTGTGGTATTCTGTAAGAGGGTCCTGGTGTGTGTTTCTTTAGCAAGGGCGTCTGGTTACCATCAAGTTGGAATGGTGTTCCCTCCACCTCTCCCCAGGTCATTAGGGGAGAGGCATCCACACCAGGAACTGGAGACGGAGCAGTTACAAAACTATACCCATTCACTTTGGGCGTGTCCTTTCCAAGCTCTTTACCTGTAAAATACAAAACATTTATAAGATACAGTACACACACACACACACACACATACATACTCACACAAACCTACACCATAGAAAATTTACTTAGAGACAGTTTCCTCCACTCTCTTCAGTACTGTACATGTACAGTATTGACACTCTCACTGCTTCAAATACCTAACCAACACATTTTGGATTAAGATATTTGATGAGCAGCAATTACAGTGGTCCCTTGATTAACGAACGGTTCAATTAACGAAATTTCGGTTAACGAATTAGCTCCCATAAGGATTTTCAGTTCCATTAACGACAGCCTTACGAGAAACACGCTTTGCTGTACGCATCAGCTGATCGGCTAGTCCGTCAATACAGTAATTTGTTCTATGTTTACATTCGTTTCCAGTGGGGTAAATATCAAGAAAGTTGTGCTCTTGAATATTTTTACATTTTTTTATATTGGTCATTCTGAAATTTAGTTAACATATTGATAATGTATACAGTACAAGGAACAGTTTTTGTGTGCCCTTCAGCTAATCGAATCACCCACCAACGCTTCTCAATTTAACTCTGCTTACAGTGGAGTGAACATCGAGTTTGTTGGTCTCTTGAATATTTTGGCATTTTTACTTTAAAATTATTGGTCATTCTGAAATTTAATTAACATATTGATAATATACAGTGCAAAAATTATTATGATTTTTGAAGAAGGCATTAGAACCAATGCACTCTGTAAAGAATATGGCATGTCATCATTGACTGCCTCTACAATCAGCTGTTTGATATGTAAACAAAGCTGCCAGGAATACGACATACACACCTCAAAGTAAGTTAAAATACAGTACAGCTCCTTCCTGACTTACGACGGGGTTAGGGACCTAAATCCAGGTCGTAAGTCGAAAATGCTTAAATAATACATAGAAAAACTAAAATGGGTGTCTCTTTTTCTTCTCAGCACCACAAAACTCTCACTTTTCAGCTTGCCAGCTGTTTTAAAGTGAATTACAAACGAAAATTTTGTCAGTACACAGCGCAATCACTGATGTTGGGACTCAAAAATATGCAATTTGACAAAATTTTGGTACGACTGAGGCAGGTTGTAAGTGCGGGTAGTCGTAAGTCGGGGAGGAGCTGTATTCTATTGTTTGTTTATTTATTATTGTACAGTATGCTGTACAGTACAGTACTGTATTTAGTTTATATTCAATGTTTTGTTATATCTATTATTGGTATACAGTACTTTGAACTGTATGTTTACTTTTTCTGTGAGTTGGAACCAATTACTCAATATCCCATTGAAATAATAGATTCAGTTAACAAAATTTTCTGTTAACAAACGACTCTGTGGAACCAATTGTGTTCATTAATCGAGGGACCACTGTACTGTATATCATTTACAGCCCATTTCTTGCTAAGTTCTCAGCTACCTCCTCACCCAACAGTCACTGTGGGCTTGCTCCAAGGCCTGTTATCCAAACATCATCTAAGGTCAAACTGAGAGCTGTGTAGTCAAAATGAGTAATGTGACCGTTGTAGTTTTCAGCAACAGTCCAGTGATCGTTTTTTTACTTTAATGTTAATAATTCCATATTTACTTTAGCAAACCTTTTTCTATTTAGAGATGAGGAGTCCAGCTATGGGATGGAAAGTTAAGCCACTCTGGATGCTATGATTAAACATAACAGGGATGTACACTCTAAACATTTCATGGAACAATTTACATAAATCCCCATTATAAAAATTCCCACTGCTGTACTAACAAATCCTATGGTATAACATGGAAGAATGGTAAAGAAATATTAAGTGGGTGAGAGAAAGAGATAAACTTACTGCTAACACCTGCAAGTATCTGTAGTACAAGATAATATGTAACCTTACCATCCACTCCAACTTTCCCTTCCTTCTTGCTAGCCTGAACTGCCGATGCCTCTAACATTGCAGCCTGACTCAGCGTCTCCGTAAAAGGATTCCCCTCAAAGCGAGTATTTCCCAGACTCACTTCCCTTTTCTTCAGCTTAGCAAGTTCAATTTGTTTTGCTTGTGATAATTGAGCTCCTTAAAAAAAAGAACAATTAAATGTTTTTGGATATTACTTTTTAAAGAACATTCATTTAGAAAAATATCATAACAGAATTTAGTACAGGTATCTTATTTCATGACTGAGGAGGAATAATCAGGTAACCAAGGAAATTAATTTCTATGGCAAAGTCCTCCATTTCCTTGGGACCAACTACACTCTGAGGTAGAAAAACAACTGAAGTCTGCCCTAACCAAAAAAAAAAAAGTAAAGCAGAAACTTGTACCCTAGTTAATATTGGATGACAACCCTTGAAATCCCTTTTATATCTGAATTAGAGAAAGCAACTTGCTATAGTCAGCAGGTCCTGAAGTTATAACTCCAGGGAGCTAAAAGTCTAAGTGAATAGTTTCCATTAAGGGAGAGATGTTAATGAACCCTGTTGTTAAGTAATACACATATTTGGGATCTTGACAGGAGCTCGGCAGTAAGGTCACTTGTCAGGATTCATGAACCATAAAAAAAAAGAGAAAAAAAAAGACATTCTTCTTACCATCAGGGACAAACATGACAGAGTTGAAAGTTGTGTAATTCCAGTTTTCTAGCTGCTTAGGTCTAGTGTCATTCTGTACCGATGTGCCCGTGATAGACAGAAGAGCTGCTTCTGCCTGCTGCTGAGCTGACTGAGGTTGTAAATTTGGTGTATGTTCTTTGTTATGTTTCTCTTCTGCCTCAAACATCCATGAATACTGCAAAACACAACTCTTGGTTACAATCTGCCTGAGTGACTTGGAAACATTAAGAATTGTGGAAGTCTTAAATGCTGTACTGTATAACTGACAACCTAATATAAAGATAGACTAAGAAAGGAAAACTAATAAATATCTCTTTTTTTTTTTGGCTATATCTTTCTATAAAATATGAAAGGGGCTAAGGTAAAATATACAGTATAAGAAAAATAATATGAAATGCAAGATTGAAGTGAGAAATGTCATTCTATAGCCGAGTGAAGGAGAGGAGAGACTTGTGGTACTGTACCTCCATGTGATGAGTTTGGTGGTGACACATTCTCAACATGAATGAGTAAATCTTCTCAATTATCAGAGTCAGAGAAGTTTAAGTAAGTTGCATGTCATTAACACTTACACTGTATTGTACCAGATAGATGTACCAAAACCATTACATATATACATTGTACTCTATAATATAAGTTCACATAGTTACTTAAACCAGAGTATAAAACTGCAGAACTGAACCAACATTTTCATTTTTAAGGATGATCTTACCTTCATTTTAAATCTTCTTTCATTTTCCTTCATTATTAGTTCAAAACTTTCATTATCCTCACTCGTGTGTTTCTCAAAGAACTCATCTAGCGTTATTTTCTTGCCACTCTTGGAACAACTGTCCTCTTCCGAGCCTTTATATAGTTCAGTGGAAGGTTCTTCTGTGTCGTCTGCAGAATACTTCATCCCCGGGGTTCCACTTCCCCCCCGGGTGGTGCGTCCTGCGTCGGGAGTCTCAAAAGTGGCTGGACTGTCTTCAACGTTGTGCAGCAGAGGAAAATCTTTGTCTGTTGTGTATTTTGCATAAAATTCTCTGAGCCTCACCACATCATTCATCTCCTTCGCCTCTAGGTAGTCTAATTTTTCTTTTAGGTTCTCCAGGTCAGGGAAGAAGTCTCTCTCAATTATTTTTTCCACCTCCTGCAAGTAAATAAATCAGTTGAAGATTAAAAATGAATATTATCAGTGTCAGGGATGTCCTTAAAAAAATAAAGCAATAGAAACAACAATGAAAACAATAAAGACAATAATAATAATAATAATAATAATAATAATAATAATAATAATGTACTACTACTACTACTAAACTCTTCCTCCACAATCCAGAATATTAATATATAAATAATAAAATAACCATCATTGCAGTGACAAATAAGTGAAGACACTCACTTTAATATAAGTCTCCTCGTCCATGACTTTTTTTCTTCTACGAGCTGCTGGTTTATCTGGCTTCTTGAAGATTTCTACATTTTGTTCTGCCACCTGCAAGGCTGTGTTCCCTGGAGTTGTTTCAGGTGAATCAAGGTCTGCCATGTTACCTGTAAAAATTAATCAGTCAAATTTAATACATGGCTACCATAATTTTTATATGCTGTACAGTACAGGGGGTCCCCGGGTTACGAACGGATCCGTTCCTGAGGACGTTCTTAAGTTGGATTTGTACGTAAGTCGGAACACATGCTATATGCATACCGTACTTACAGAACAATGTTTAAAATCCCACTATATCATAGCTTAAGTCCTTATATACATCTAAAATCACTTAATTTAAGGCAAAAGAAGAAATAGAATGACAAAATACAGTAAATGAAAGTAAAAAAATAAGTCATCAGGTAAATAAAATACCGTAAATTTCAGATTTAACTCTGTTTAATTTGGCAGGCATTCATAAGTTGGAGATCCCCTGTACTGAGCCATGCAAAATTAACCTTCAAAATTTCACCAAACTGATACAAGAAAAGATGTTATAATTATCAAGATTGTATAAAAGAGACAGAGAAGGACAACCACAATTTGCCTCTCATGGAGCTGGAGGAGGTGAAAGGAGAATGAGAGACTGACGTAGACAAGACTGTAGGAAAGTGGAAAATGGTGGCAAACAGTGTGACAGGACTGATAATTAACCCCTTCACTACAGGGATGTCTCTTTTAACATTTTATTTAGTTAATACCCAGAGGATTTTATTCTCAACAGAGACTCCTACTGCCCAAAGGGGTTAAAAGTGAAAACAGTGATTGCAGTTTGGACCACCACATTTGCCTTCCTCCTTCTGTTGACGGTACTGTATATGAAACAAAAAAAGCTGACCCTAACTCTTTCAACCTAGTATAAGTGGGTTAGGTTAGATTTGGTGAGGTTAAGTTTTGTTGGTACTCCATTAATATTGATTTGCACAAGAAATCATATGAAATTGTATATTTGTGTTTTATAGTCTTTGTGTCTGTAATATTGAAAATTGTCAACCTGCAGACAGCCAACGGACGAATATTAACCCAATAGTGTTCCTGTACACATATGCCAAACTATTCATATTTGTTGACTACTATTGACTAGTGATTCCATCATTTTCTCCTTACAGCTGCTTCTGTCAACCCACCAACAACCCCAATAAGGTGATATAACAAAATAAAACCTTTCAATCCTAGAAGTTGGTCAGGTTAGGTAGGTCTGGTTGGTTAGGTTAGGTTATGTCAGGTTAGGTAGGTCTGGTTGATTTATCTTATCAACAATGCAACATTAATATAACTGTGGTAGAAAAGTCTATGCTATTTAGGTAACTGCTAAAGCAAGATCACCAAACTAATAACAATATAAAAATTGCCATAAATCATTGTTTTTACTTTTCTATATCTATCTTCATAATTATTATTAATAATATTATTACTGTAATATGGAATATAAATAATATAAGCTCCTGCAGCCAGCCTCTTGTGCTTATTTAACAGAAATGTTAATATAGGAAAGTTGCACTTCCTACACACTTTTTTCTATTCATGAAATACAAACAATTTTCTTCAGTAATAAATGTCCCTAAAGCCGTGGTTTCTCCCATGAGCCAAACACCTAAAGTATTACCCAATGATTTTGTGGTAGAGCCAGAGTAGCCCTTAGGCCTCAGCCACTTGAAAATATATTACGGAAGATATTTATACAGTAAATTCGTCATACACGTTCATAATCGTTCAGTATGTACATAAACGGTACATATATACAAACAATAGTAAACAATAAATGGGATTCAACCAAGGTTAACCCAAGCTATTAAAACATACGCATTTACATTAAGGTCTTTGACGGTAACTTAAGACTCGACAAACTCTCTAAACAAACATCAAACCTTATAACTTACATGAATTATTTAGAACTGGTGATTATATTATTAAAAATATAATAAAAAACACTGGCATTTACCTCTGACAGTTGTTAATAGAAACGTTTTAATGTTGTGCCGTAGAGATATATAAGTGACTAAAACAAATAGTCGTCTGTATAAGGTTGAAGGTAAATAAGAAAAAAAAGAGCATCAATTATGTTACCTGAACCTAACTTGACCTTCAGATACCTTTTATAATGGCTACCTTGTAACAGGTCATTTAATAATATCGGGATTTTATTTATTTTTTGCTTTATTTACCTACTAAAGTGGCTTTGTAAAGCAATGATGAGCTTTTAAGTTGTAATGAACTCTGTATGGATTTCAGACAGCCAGACACAGGAGCCACAGTGTTGTGTCATATTTTAACTATTCTGGAGTGAAAACTGTTCAGGTGATTAGTTTTCACGTCATTTATATTTGTAATACTGTAATTATAGTTGATTATCTTCGGCTGATGGGTGGGAGTGCTTATGCTCGTCTAAACTATAGGAATAGCCAGGCTGCCATCAGTGCCTTCAGTATCTAACTACAGTAGCTGCCCACACACGATAGGCCAGGAAGTTGATGTTTTTGATAGGGTCATGTAACGGCGTCAAGTGTACCTAATGTCACTACTGTTGTGCTGTCACTTCTGACGGAGATAACCGCAGGTCCTGTTCCACGCGGAATGCTGTCCACAATCTCCAGACTTTGATATACAGTACTGTATGTAGGAAAGCTAACTAACGGTACAAACTCAGATCTCAGTCCAAAACAATATTTGCAATTCATGAAGAACTTCAGCAATGGACTTGTTACGTGGAAAGCGTAGTCCTCATTACACAGGATAGGCCTCTTTCACACATGCGTTTGTTTTGTCGGGCGACACAAAAAATGCCGACTATGACTCGCCTACGCTTCCTGAATTCAAACATGAACATCAGAGAGATTGGATATTAAATGTATGTCAATACTGAAGGGATTAATTTAAGGGGAATGCAAATAATCCAAGGGGAATGTGTATTGCACGTGTAAGTAGGGTAGTAAATTGCAGACCCAGAAATGGATATTCCAGGTTATTGCATTTTAAGTGACACGTGATACGCAATGTTTCGTATAGCGGCGCCAAAGAACATAAGAACATAAGAAAATAAGAAGTCTGCAATAGGCCGGTTGGCCTGTGCATGGCAGCTCCTGTCAAGAGTTACTACCACTCTCTATCATCCATGAATCTATCTAGCCTCCTTTTGAAACTTTCCAGCGTTCCAGCACTTACTACAAGGTTGCTAAGCTTGTTCCACTCGTCCACCACCCTATTTGTGAACCAGTTCCTTCCTATCTCCCTCCTAAATCTAAACTTATCCAACTTAAATCCGTTGCTCCGAGTCCTATCCTGCTCGGATATTATAAGAACTTTATCTATATCACCTTTATTGATTCCTTTCACCCACTTAAATACTTCTATCATATCTCCCAGCACTTCGTCTTTCTAGGAAATGCAAGTTTAGTTTCTTTAACCTATCCTGATATGGAAGGTTTCTAAGTCCCGGAATCATTTTCGTCATTCTTCGCTGCACCGACTCTAGTGAATTGATATCCATTCTATAATATGGGCACCAGAACTGAACCGCATAATCGAGGTGCGGCCTGACTAGCGCAAGATATAGTTGCAATAAGACCTCTGCGCTCTTATTACTTACACTTCTAGATATAAAATCCAATACTCTGTTTGGCTTATTTCGAACATTAACGCACTGTTTTCTAGGCCGTAGGTCCGGGCTTACAAGTACCCCTAGGTCTCTTTCACAAGTCGACTTCTCTAGGTTGATGTTGTTAAGGCTGTATACATTGACAGTATTTGTTCTTCCAATATTAAGTACGCTGCACTTGCTGGTGTTGAATTTCATTTACCATTTTTCAGACCACCCCTACAGTTTATTTAGATCCTCCTGTAATGCATTTGCATCCTGCCCTATTTTGGTGTCATCCGCAAACTTGCTTATGTCACTGCTGATCCCAGTATCTAGATCGTTTATGTAGATTATGAACAAAAGTGGGCCTAGTACTGACCCCTGGGGAACCCCACTGGTTACACGGCCCCACTCAGATTTAACACCATCTACGCTGACCCTCTGCGTTCTATCGGTGAGCCATGATTTTATCCAATTTAAAACTTTCCCCTCGATACCATGAGCCTCAATTTTTCTTAGAAGCCTCTGATGCGGTACTCTGTCAAATGCTTTGCTAAAGTCAAAGTAAATAACATCGTAATTTTCGTCATTATCTACTACCTCGAAGACTTTCCTAAAAATCGTCAGCAGATTTGTTAGACAAGATTTTCTCTTTGTAAACCCATGTTATGGTTTGTCTTGTTCAGTTCATACATCTAGTTTTAAACAATGGCCCTCGGGCACCGAAACCCACGTTCTACAATTGGTTTACACTATACTCTACTTATATTCCAAAGTTTGACTTACACCTAATACACATCAAGGAAACCATGACCTACTGAAGAACGGTGTGACCTTACGATATCATACCCCAGGTGTATAACGTTACCACATTATTGCATCTAACTGTACTTGTTAACTCAAGTGATGCACATTTGATGCAATAAACTTGTATCTTTGTACACTAAAACAATGTCAGCTACTCACCCACTCCAGAGATTATCAGAAGCCTCATGAATTTAAGACGTCGCTGACAACAACAAAAAAACTCACATCCAATGACGAACAACACGAGTTTAAAGTTTCATTGTTCACGTCACATCACACACAGAGAATGACCAAGTTGTTCCTCTTCGTGCAGCAAAGCACCATAACATACAGTAAGTACTTAACTTTCTGATGCTCTTTTATACACAACTGTAGCTGCAGCATGTAGTCTGTGACTAACAGGAAAAGATGGAAGTGTATTACGTAAGCCTCTGTCAAAAGTGCGAACTATTTAATTTATTTAAAGAAAGATAATTTTGAGAGCATAACAAGTCTTAAATGTCCAAATTATCTTTATATAAACGTGAAAAACAACTTTTATCATGCAAAGTTAGGTTAGTTTCAGGATTCTGCGACCTGATACAGGTATAAACAAACGTGCATTCACCGTATTGAAACATGTCTTCACACACACACACATACACACATACACTGTTTAAACCTGGTTAGAATTTCTCTTATCACCTCTAGTTGTGGTAGTAATCTGGTAAATATATAAACTTTTACAGGATCGGACATATTAACACAATGAGCCTGGCGCCAGTCACTAACTGTAAACACATCCTTAACGTTAGCTCAGCCCACTGCGACTTAACAGGTCTTGCGGCTGGTTACTGACAGGTAGACAATCACCTGTGTCGTCATCAGTTGACGCTGCCTGTAATAGGAAAAGTATGGGTAAAAATTCGGTGAGGACAACCGCCAGAACGCTATACTGATTTGAGTATAGGGAAATGGAGCAAAAAAACAAAAAAACAAAGAGAGAGGGAAGTTGTGGGTTAAAAACAAAAAAATAACCAATCCAAACCTGACCTAACTTAACATTACCTAACCTAACCGTACCTTTACCTTTTTACCGAATCTTAACCGAATAATGTTTATGCGAGTCAATCTGTGTAATTCATGATGTTGCGAAGCATTACGTGATAAATATTTATTATGTCATAGTAAATCTAGCTGTCAACAATGAGATGCAAGTGAAAACCGATGTAACCTCCTTTTGTTCATAGTATAACACCCGCAGGAGAAGAGAAAGTGTGGGGCAGCCATGACCCACACTTTCTTATTGCTCACCTCACCTCGCTTCACCTCACCTGCCCACAAAAAAAAAAACGTGTCTCCGTTTCAGTACGATTTTACGCTGACTTGTACTGCATATGTTTTGATATTAGAAAAATTTGACGGTAAAATCAGATGATATAGGATTCTAAATAATGGTCTCCGAGTAAATAACCACTGAATTAATCGTAATGTTATATTTTTTAATACGGCCTTTTGTCAGAAAAATAAAAATATAATATTAGTGTTACGTAATGTGTAGTGAATAAGTTTGATTCTCTCCTAAGATGTAAAATATTGTTGGTCATGTGTATTGCCGCGCCGCAACATTAATTAAACTCCCAAATCATCAAGAGTTCACTCGTACCCATAATTACGTTTATGCGCTATTAATGCTGATCTCATGTCTTTGATCGTAGAATATAGAGTAAATAGATTGGATAATTGTCAGAACTTCAATTCACCTACATAACTATACATATTTGTGTAAAACGTCATATTTGGTGATTCGCAGGCCACAGTGAAGGTAACTATTGATATTACAAGAGGTTTCTGATCAATAGAAAAGTCGGTCTGCTCGTTCTACTATTATCATTGCTTGGCCGAATTTGTAGGGAGGTAAGAGCGGCCCATTCACCACCACCACAACCACAAACTTGACACTATGATGATGAAGTGTGCAAAATTCCTTGCTTCCTGTTTGGTGACTTAATAATCATCTGGGGGACAATGGCCGCATCTTTAATGGTTCTCTTTGTCTTAAAAATCTATCTACCGGTTATTAATTTGCGCGTTAGCACACACACACACCTATATATATATATATATATATATATATATATATATATATATATATATATATATATATATATATATATATATATATATATATATATATATATATATATATATATATATATATATATATATATATGTGTGTGTGTAGGTGTGTGTGTGTGTCATGAATTATCTTGTTCTTTTATGACATCCTTTTTCCATTTCATTATCCCTCTCTCTTTGACCTACCCTATCCTCTCTCTACCCTTCACACATTCCTCCCACGTATTGTTTACAGTGTGGTATTCACTAGGTGGCATCTGTGGGCAGTGGGAGGGGGTCAAGACGGCCACTGGCCCACTTACTGGCGCGCTGGTCAGTCACTGACTCTGTTGATCTCACAGCGTGAACATCTTATTGATTTAGTTCTCGAGAGATTGGGAGTATAAGTTTGTCTTACAGTTTCTAAAAGTATTTAATTTCTCCGAAACTGACCAATTCTGACAGTTTATTTAAGACTCCCTTGGGTATTTAAATGATGATTTATATAACATATACATTTTGTATATTAATGAGACTTGTTGAGTAATTGTCAAGTTACGGACAAAACTTATACCAAAAAAAATATCAGTATAGATTTGGAACTGATTTGCAAGTTCAGACAAACATTTGAAACTGACAGTGTGAAAACCTCGTCATATCACAGTGGCATCAGTGCTGCAGAAATGAGACAGAGAAGTTTAAGGAGCAACGTAGTGACGGTAGTGTTCCTGGCGGCAACACTCCTCACCTCCGTCAGTCTAGAGCTGCCCCGCCACCACCAAGAACCTCAATTACTGGAAACTGGAGTGGATCCCGAAGGCACCAAGTATGATGTTGAAGAGCAACTAACTCCAGATGTATGGAAAAATAATGCTACGATTAATGCAGAGCAGGAGACTGGGAGAAACGAGACTTTAAATGGCAAAGGTTGGGAGAACGCAAGTGAAACAGATCAAGAGGAGAGGACAAACGAGACTCTAGACAACGAAGATGGTATAGACACAGTCAAAAGAAAAGAAAAGAAAGAGACACAGGAGGCTCTACATGGTAAAAATGGTAACAGTACAAATAACTCAGAGGTGGAAGAAGAGAAATATGAGGGAACTAAGGAAGAGTCATCACAAGACGAAGGCTGCAAGAAAGTAGTTGAGGAAAACTTAACTGGCGGGGAACACAAAGTAGTGAGCACAGACAGTAGTCTTGTGGCCTCTCTCCTCATGGATATCCGGGATGCACTCTACATTAAGAAAAACATCCAGGGTGACCAAGTCTCAAGAGACTGTTCGGAACAACGCCTCGACAAAATCAGAGATGAAACTGAAGGTTCTATCAGCAGGATTTCCAGTGATTTTGAAAGGCTTAAAGAAAACATGGACCAGAAAGTGAGTCTTGTACTTGATACATTTTCCACACTAAAGCTGCTGGTACTGAGTCAGGGGGATCAGCTAAGGTCGCTGCAGGAGAGGCTAAAGACTGTGCACGATCAAACAGAAAATTTTCAAATTGAAATGGATAAATTCCAGAGGTCGCTGAAGGAAGTCAATAACACTTTAAGGTCTCAAGAAATGAAGGTAGAGATTACCTCGTTTTATAGTGACAACAGCCTTCCAGAAGAGCATATTCTAGACCCACAGGTAAATATCACGGACTACGATGACAGAATTCAAGAAACGAAGCCTGTACTCGACGATTTGACCGCAGAAGTACAAAAGATCACGGCAGCTGTCAAATCGATGAGGGACGAGTTGGAGGAAGTGAAGAAGAACATCACCGACCATACTGTTGTGTCCAAGACAAATTCACTACAGCAAGCACAAAGAGACACTCATACAAGTGTTAGTGATTCCACATCATGCCAGTGTTCGACCGATAAGTTCAGAGAAGCCATAACAAAGATAGAGGAAGTTCAGAAGGAACATAACAACAAGCTAAACGAGATTGCCAGGAACCTGACACTGATGGAAGATCAGCAGCACCATACAGACAACAGGACCTGGAGCTACAGTCAACGTATAGGAGAGGTGGAAGATTCTTTCATGGACCTGAATTCAATGAAACATAAGGTCAATACCGTACAGGAGGACTTGAGTAACTTGAAGAAAGAACTGGAGAGGAACACGACACAAGGAGTCATTAATGTTATGAGGGACAGCACCAATATGGAAGGTAAGATCTACTGTGTCTGACAATTAAAATTAATGGACAGGACACTCCCAAGCAGTAGATTAGAATATTTTAATAGGGACTACAGCTTTCAATACTGAACTGATATAACTTCATTGCATATGAGTTTACTGTGATTGTAGGAAGATAAGTCTCGCTTCTCAGTTATGCTTAATATATATAAAATAGTCACCCTGCATTTTTAGCTAGATAAGTAAGAGTAGGTGTTATTTGACACACTTTGCCAGCAATATGTCATATCCACCATGTGTTCATCACCAATCTTCTACAATAATATACTGTCCTGTACTGCATGTGTTGGTTGCCTCAGGGTTGTGTGTGTGGCCGTACCGTCGAGGTGGAGGTGGGTGTTTCTATGTGCATACGGAGGAGCGCCTCTCCTGGCAGGGGGCGCGGGACCACTGCCGAAGCCTGCAGGGAGACCTGGCCTCACCCACACACTACAACCTCTTCAAGCTCTTCATTCTCAAACTCAGATGTGAGTTACAGGGTATTTCTCAGTAAATAGCTCTGACTTGAGATAGTTTCTCTTAATGAACTCTGATGTGAGATAATTCTAGTCATTTAGCCACAAAGTAATATATACACAAAATTGGGATAAAAAATTCATGAATATAATGATTTATCAATGATAAAGTCTATAATGCATATACATGTACTGTGTTATTTTTCAGTGAGCCGAGCTTACACATACTGGATAGGTGCCTCGGATGTTGGAAAAGGTGAATGGATGTGGATAGACGGACGGGTTGTGACCTCCGACGTGTGGGGCAACGGCCAGCCAGTGGAGCTCAACAACAATTGCATGGCACTCAAACCCATCTATAAATTTGTGCCGTCAGCCGAGGCGTGTCGGGAGAGTAGGTTCTTTATATGTCAACAAGAACGGCAATTGTGATAAATCTACAAGAAGCTCGGTAAAGCAGCACGTACAGTACAGTTGTGGACAAAAAAGAATTCAGCAGGGGGGGAGGGAGTGTAAGTCACGTCTGTCTCATAATTAACGATAAAAATTAATTTGTGGTGTGGAAAGAAAATCACACTTTTTATCGTCACCTATATGTAACGTTGCTAAGTCTCCATCTACCCCTACCATACACCACCTACCCTTACCCTCCCATACACCACTACCCCTACCATACACCACCTACCCTTACCCTCCCATACACCACTACCCCTACCATACACCACTACCCCTACCATACACCACCTACCCTTACCCTCTCATACACCACTACCCCTACTATACACCACCTACCCCTACCATGCACCACCTACCCCTACCCTTCCTTTCTGCCTACTGAATTATTCTTGTCCACAACTGTACGTTTCTCTATCTCCATAACACCAACTGCCGATATATTTTGTCAAGAATACTTATGATGGTGATGTTGTCTACTTATGATGGTGATGTTGTCTACTTATGATGGTGATGTTGTCTACTTATGATGGTGATGTTGTCTACTTATGATGGTGATGTTGTCTACTTATGATGGTGATGCTGTCTACTTATGATGGTGACGCTGTCT
Organism: Homarus americanus; assembly: GCF_018991925.1. Lineage (NCBI taxonomy): Eukaryota > Metazoa > Arthropoda > Malacostraca > Decapoda > Nephropidae > Homarus > Homarus americanus. Next base: position 210,619 of record NW_024746050.1, read on the forward strand.
ACTTACCATGATGTGACAGTGTTATCTACGGTGATATAATTTAGTTAATATATACTGATGCAGGTAATAGCATATATTTTACATGTACAGTAATATATACAGTACATGTAATAGCAACTATGTATTCAGATAAAACTGTTTATTCTGCAGGTAATATTATCTTTATTTGCAGGTTGTCTACTTATGGGGTCAGTATTACCTACCTATGCAGATACTCTTATCAACATATAAATATGTCCCCTTATTTACAATGGTGTTAGGTTCCTGAAAAACCCATCAAAAGGTCAAAATATCATAAATTAAGAGCATCATAACATGGGGTTAGATGGGATACGTTTCCAGCCAGTCAGACACCCCCGTGTATCACAGAAAATTCCTATACTAATAATATTCAGTACCTACAACACAATTAAACAACACTCACCACATCATTAAAAAACATCCTGGTTGTCATCACATGTCCCCTTCGAGGCTAGGGGGGACTCTTGAAGATGAAGTGGAGATGTCACTCTGACTTCCAAACAGCCTCTGGGGAGTCTGGGGGAGGCTTCACAATGTCAAGCTTCACTTCCCGACACATGGTTTTCTTAGGCGCCTTGGTCTTCCCAGACATTTTCAAAGTTACATTGCTCACATCACAGTTACAAAAATAGAGCAAAAGCACTCGTCACAAAAGCAGAGTGAATGATGATAACGTTACTGTGGCCAACACTGGTCACATCATGTTCACTACAACAGAGGAAAAACACTTTACAGTCACAAAAACAGCAAAAAATCACCGACTAATAATTTCATTGAGCTACACAATCACTGCTACATGCAATCACTATGGAGCAAAACTTGGTACTGTAGTAGACTGGGCGGCCACATGGCCGTGATTGGGGAGACCGCAGCTGACAAGTAAATTGAGAGATGCGTCCATGTTGACCATTGTTCATGTGGATTGTTTACATCGTCGTAGAGGGTGGTCTTAATACATCACCATCGTTAAAGTGGAATACCATAGATAGGGGGCTACCTGTATTATTTATTATGATATATTAACCGGTATATTATTAGTGAAACCTCTATTTAACGGACTATATTATGCAAGAGGTTTGTCCATTAGATCAGTCTGTTATATGGAGGTTTTACTGTATTTAATATGACTTGTTTTATGTTTCCTGGCATTTTACTCATTTTGACAGTGTTGTTGTTATGTATTTCTATAGTAAATTTGTTATTCTCATACGGGTCATGCTATGGTTCGGTGGTGGGCAGTGTAACTCCCACTCGCTGGAACTTCTCACACACACACACACACACATTACCTGCTAAACACTACACCACTTTGTTGATGTTGTATACTTTTGTTAATTTATTGATTATTTATTTTACTTGTTACTGTATTTATGAATGCTAAGTAATTTAAAATTCTAATTTGTATTTATAACCTCTCAATGTCACGTGAAAAAAAATCTTGAAGTGCCTCCTTGCTATCTGATGTTAACACTCTTGTATGGGGCAAGGAGTCATGCATCAAGCAACCTCTGAAAAATCTGTGTTTTGTCTCTACATGTTCTAATGGCCAAACTCTTGTTAAGCTGAAGTGAAAACATAGCAGCCAAAATATAAAAATATACAAAGGAAAAGACAAGGTATAGTGACATCAGTAGTAGATTATATAACAGAAGCTTCCAGTACTATAGAAAAATGAAATTAAATACAGAATGAATATACAAATTAACATTGAATCTTTGATTTTTTTTACACTGGTTTGAAGGGGCTGGTCTTGTGTGATGTTATGTTGGCTTGATACAGCTGTTGTGAGATAATGAGGTGAGTGTGTAGTGAGTGTAGTTATTACAGTATTTGAATTCATTTGTTATCTAAGCATAACTTATTTATAATGGAGTACAGTACACATAAATGAAACATGCCAATTTTACATATGAACAGGACTAGTTCACACACACACACACACACACGCACAAGGAAATAAACTACATCTGTACTGAATCAGTTTATTACAATGATGATTACAGTAGCTTCATTATGACTCAAACAAAGCAGTGCCAGAATCTGCTTCTTAATAGCAAGTCACTCCACTTATGATGTATAAAACAGAAGCTTATAACAATTATGGTATGTTAAATCAAATAGCAAATTTTTACATGACCATTCCAAAAAAAATGGCATAATTTATTAGTTATAATAGAGGGCAGCAGAGTAATTAAATAATTACCTGTATTAACAATCAAGAAACCACCTATGATGGATGATACATCATAGAAAACCCTGATGTAATCTGTAGTTTAAAAAAATATTTCCCATTAAAAATGGATACCTGACAAACTCTAAACTAACCTACCAATAGAATATCTACAACACTCCTTAATCCTAATTCACTTCTTTGTACATAGTTAAGTCTCACTAAGACTATTTAGCAGTGTGTATCAGCATATTTCATACCTATCAGATCCTGATTTCGAAAAACAAAAAATAATAAAAATCCAGCACCTCACTAAACTGAACACATAATGATCCAAGCTTCAACAGATGATAGAAAATGATACAAAATTCTTCACTCTTATTTACAATATCTCTCTCAAGACATTAACAATAATACATTCAAAGATGAGTCACCTCAGTAGCTCTATGCGGACGTGGTGTTTACATTACCTTACAGGAAATATAATAAATAGTTTAGAGCCCAAGTCTTATAACTTTTAGAGGAAGAAATTCCAGAACAAATTGCTTATGCTAAACAAAGGCTAAAAAATGCTTGTCCCCCAAAATTATATACTGTATATATACAGTATTTAATTATAGACTAAAAATCAATAAAACCTTGAACTATTTTGCTTCATTGAACAAGGCAAAAGGACATACAGTGCTCTTCCAAGACAGGATGTGTATGGTTTTATTTATAATTTCCAACTACACCCCTGTATATAAAACATCCCCATTCAGGCAGTCAGTAAATGTTAAAATTTTAGAGTTTTCACCCACAAAACATGTCTTGACTTCATGTTTACTACTACTAGCAGGCTCTTGTAAAGCGCAGACCATGCTATTGGGTTCGGGATTTTGAAGACACTAGACATTGGTTGCATGTGATTGTCCACCCCCAACCCACCATAACTACTGACCATCTCTACCCACTGCCATGAAAGTGAGAAGTGAACAATCATTAGCACCCAGCCATCAACGCCAAGGGTGTACTGAGTCTTGCCCCAACAGTATGGCCAATTGGTGCAATACAAGAGGTGCCTAGCAACAGCCTCAGTCATAAGATGGGACATCTGTGATCAATCCTCTATGTTTAGATAATGAATAATCTAGTCAGAGTTAACCACCCCACTCAATGATCTTAAAAAATGACTCATAATATTCTTGTTGCATTATAAGAAACAATAAGTATTTAAATTGTGGGGCTTCACTTTCATTACTGAAGACAGGTCACAGTGAGACAAATTGAAAATTAATTTGAGAAATGGTAATTACGTATCAAAGTGCACACAAGAATTGGATGCATATTGGTAAATGAAGAACATGAATATTCATCTGACAAGTAACAAGACTTTAATTTATCATATACAGTACTACTATAGTGTTACTTGTCATCATAAGTTATAATATTATGATACCCACTCATTATGTACAGTATTTGTCATAAAATTAAATTCTCATTAAGAAATAACTTTGTATAAAACTGTAAAGTGGGAAAACTTTCAACAGAAATTATGGTGGAATACTGAGTTATTTCCTGCTTGTGATTAATGAAATGATTACCTAGTATTACCCTCCCCATGACAACCATCACCTAAATAAGAGTTTCTGAAACAAATGTCACCAGTTAAAGCAGGAGGCTGATGAATCATTGTGCTACTCTAACAGTGCTGGTTCCATCTATCAAGTGAAAGTTAAGTCATATGGTCTAGTACTGCAGGATCAACCTAACATTCAATAAACCTCAAAAAGAGACTGAGAGTCATCTGATCCAAGCTCACTAACCACAAGTGATTTCCTGATCAATAACCTCCATTTATGCCTGGCTCAGATGATATGTTTAATTAACACCAGCTAGAAAAAAGGTCAGGGTTGGAAAAATAGTTTCAAGTGCTTGTGTGGCTATGGACCCCACATAGGGAGCTCACCCTACTGGAGGAAGGGCTAAAAGATCTAGCTATCAAGCTTTGCAAACTTCTCAGTCCCACACTGTCCTTAAGAGATAGTCTGGGCAACAGAAAATATTAGCCTATGCCAACCAACACCTCTTACACAATGAAGGAAATATTTAAGCTCACAGAAAATGTCTGAGGTCAGGTGAGGCAAAAGAAAAAAGATCAAGTCAACCCCTAGATACCTAGGGAACTCCTCATTCTAGTTAAAATGTAAGACTCTTAAAACTAGAACCCAGCCAGCCAATCATCATGGGAGATCATGACTTCCCTCTCAATTAACTGAGAATTCAGAGGCTATTGAATAAAAATGAAACTTTTCCTTGAACTAGCCTTGTTACTTGGGCATAGGAAAAGGAATTAAACCTCCCTTTTCCTGAATGAGCAAATCTGCATTTGGGGTATTTGGTCCAAACCTATCATAAGGTAAATGGCACAAAAGACAAATTGAACACCCTTGTGTTCCACAGTGTGAGTTATCAATGAAATGTTGAGCCAGTAGACCTGGAGGGTTTTCCAAATTATTTTTCTGAGCAAGATCTATCAGATGTTGAGTTAGCCCACCAGTGACATTTCACAGCCCATCCTTCCAACTGTTACACTGCAGGAGGCTAACAAGCCTCGACTCACTGAACACTATCATTATCAATACAACATTAAGGGACTCTGAAATATAACAATCTAATGCTCATTAATCTTTTTATCCACAACTTTATGCTACATACAGAAGGAAAAGTTACTCATTAAACCAAGATAACAGCTACAGGACTGAGAACATGAGGAGTAAGTAAATAATCCTACATGCATTATTTCATTATGATGACTCAATGAAAAAATTTATTTAAAATATAAAACAAAATCATTCTCCTTTGTAAGTAACTGTATTCTTACAATGCTAACAACAGATGAAGGAATACCTACAATGCAATAGCAATAACTGTACAAAGTTATGGTGCAAGTAAAAAGTTCAACAAACTTGTTACAATGAAATGAGAGCCATTTAAATTTATAAGGGTAAATAAATCTCTTTGTTCTCTTCAGGGTGTTAGCCTTGGTTTATGGGTGTTGCTTCCTTCACTATGGGTAACAATATGTGAATGGTTGCTAGGTCACATCCCAGGGTAAATTTCACATTGCTCTAACTGACCAACTAAATGCAGCCTAAACTGGCCGGCACATACATTGAAAAGTCCACTTAAGATTTGTTTCATAGGCTGCTAAGCCATCCTAGGAAACCCTAAGTGAATACACAACATCCTCTAAATCAAGTTGTTATATGCAGGTTTGTTTATTCCAGGTGAACCAACCAAATCATCACTAAAACAGAATCTTTTAACATTCTATTGTAAATCATACCAGGGAAATGCCTTAGTCTTCAGGATTGGGCCCCAATACCTGATAATGATAGGCAAAATGAGTTACTGGCTATGAAAGTGAAAAACAACAAAAACATTTAAACAAGATATAACAATTATTAAACTCAACTTAGAAATAATAAAAACACTGGGAAATGCATAGATCAGCCACAAACACTGCATAGACAAAGAAATTAACTCTGAAATGAGGAGTCACAACTATCAAAGAGATGGTGTGTGTGTGAGAGAGAGCGCAAGTTATAAATGGAACTGAATGCTACCGATGCCAGGAGAGGGACATGCATGCTAGTATGACGTTATAACCCACTGCATTCTGCTTAAAATGGTGACATCTTTCTGAAGGTCTCTTGCAATGACTTGTCTGTGATGGAAAGGGATAACTGATTCATGAATTAATGAATGTAATACAAAAGTTGCTTAGAGGAAGGAATTATACTGTGAATGACAGCAGAATACCCTTGAGCTTGATGTCCTCAGAGAAACATTTTTACTTAACATATCAGAACATCAGCAGTTAGAGGATCATGATGTAAGAACAATAATAAAGTGTATCATTCTATATGCATCTCTATCATATTATCTGCAACATGAATCTTCTTTTTCTAAAACTTAAAAACTGATAAATGGATAATTAAGTACAGTACTTCTCTACCAAATGAAAAGATCATATTCATATCATTCATCTATGTTGACCTTCTTCTCTTACTACAACTTATGATTGGATAAAGAAGAGCAAACTTGTTAAGAACAACGTGAAAAACTGACACAACAATTTAGAATACCGTGTTATTCTCAATCCGAAATCTTTAAGAATCATTAATAAATTAAAACCTAATTTTTAAATGCTGAGTAATACCAGGAATTAATAAATCTTCTAATTCATCAACAGGTTTAGACACACACATTCACCATAATCATCCTGAGTTATTATGTGCAACACTTCACAGGGGAAACAATGGATAACCTCCAAGAAATCTTTCTCATATCAACTGAGACTGGGCTTACTCACCTCTTCTTGTACTCAAACTTTCAATTTACAATATTTTACATTTCAGAAGATGAAGTAAAACTGTTTAGTATTTTAGGTAGTTTTCACTTTTTTTTACAAAGTTTTCATTCACTCAAATGTTCCATTCTCTAAAGGTTCTGACTTTAATTTAGCAGTGTCCCTGATTTCCCTCATAGGAAAGTCCTCATCGTCCAGGTCCACGCCAGCCACCAAAGGCCGGATCACCATCTTGATTTGATTCAACGCTCTCTGGTAAACATTGTTGTCCTCCTGGAGAGAAAAAGAATATTGAATAAATAAAAAATATATATAAGTAGAACCTCGATAAATTGGAGGAGGGGTGGAGATAACACTGCGTATCTGAAGTGTTTAAAGAAAATTAGTTGTTATGTTATTACTGCACTTCAACAACTAAGGTCTTTAAGTGTATAACAAGGTTATTAACCCTTAGGCCCCGGGTGACATTCCAGAACATCCGAATAGCGCGCTCCGGGTGACATTCCGGAATGTCCGCCTATTTTCCCGCCATTTTTTTTTTTACCGTATATACTCGTCCATAACCCCCCCTCGTTTATAGGTCGACCCTGATTTTTTTTACCAAGAAATCGTTAATTTATGATATTCCTTGTTTATAGTTTGACCCACGTTTTTGAGGGTAATGGAACAACAAAACCTTCAGTAAAAACGTTCTACGTCCTATAAACTGAGGCTCGCCGTGCCTGAAACACGAGTGCCGAAGGCAAATTGTTTACCATTGATTATTACGACACTTTACACTGAAACGCGGGTAGTTTCAACAAAAATATTGTATATTTCCATTCAAGTATTTATTCAAGTCAATTAGAAAGGAATATTATTGTAATACAAAAGTTTTTTAACTAAATCATTCGAAAAGCGATTACGGTAACATCTTTTGAACGAAAGAAAGCGAAAGTCATTGTTTTCTCACGATTTTATCCCACTTTCCACTGTAATACGTACGCCATTTCAGCAAAAATATTAAATTTCTGTGAACGCATTATGTCAAGCACAGTATGAATAGAATATCATTGTCAGATAACAATATTTTAACCGAAAACTATTAAAAAACGAGTAACATCTCAAGAACATCGGAAGCTTAGCTAAAGTCTTTTGTTTTCGTCATGTCTTTTATCCTATTTTACATTGAAATACATCACGTTTCAGCAAAACTACTATTTATTTCTGAGAATATATTCATTCAGGCGCAGTTTAGGTCAAATATACGTGTGATGTGCATGTGTTCTGGGTATCAAGTTCTATATACAGGAGCGAACACAAACACCTGTAGAGTTTTCGTAGGTTCTATTTACTGGATAAACAGATATGTACATAAGGGAGGTGGCGCTCCTTGCTCTGTATGGGGGTCAACTAGCCTCTAGGGCGACATGTGGCAAGTGATACATTAACAGCTCCCATATGTCGCCAGGCACATTAATTAAGCGTGTGGGACATGGTAAATACATTGCCACACGCTGCTAGCTAGGCTGAATAAATAGTGTATATAAATGGAGCACATACATAATATACATACATAATATACTTACAGCATACATAATATACATACACGATGTAACAGTTTTTTAACTGAAAACAATTCGAAAAACACGTACCCTCTAGCCCTGTTCAAGGAGAGGACTGGGAGAAGCTGTTTGGTGCTGCAGACGATGACAAGGAAAATGATTTTGATGGATTTTAATGAAAATATTCAGAAATATGGTATTGTAGTATTTATTCAAGTCAATTAGGAAAGACTATTATTGTAATACAACAGTTTTTTAACTGAAAACCATTCGAAAAGCGATTACGGTAACATCTTTTGAACGAAAGAAAGCGAAAGTCATTGTTTTCGTCACGATTTTATCCCATTTTCCACTGTAATACGTACATCATTTCAGCAAAAATATTACATTTCCGTGAATGCATTATGTCAAGCACAGCATGAATAGAATACCATTGTAATATAACAATATTTTAACCAAAAACTATTAAAAAAACCGAGTAACTTCTCTTGAACATCGGAAGGTTAGGTAAAATATTTTGTTATCGTCATGTATTTTATCCTATTTTACATTAGAATACATCACGTTTCAGCAAAACTACTATTTATTTCCAAGAATATATTCATTCAAGCGCAGTTTAGGTAAAATATACATGTGATGTAACAGTTTTTTAACTGAAAACGATTCGAAAAACACGTGTACCGTCTAGCTGATACTCAACAGCTGGTGGTGCGTCATGCGTCGTTGTAAACAATAGGAGGTTGAAGTAGATTACCGGGTATTATATTAAGTGTGAAAAATCGAAAAGGTTTTTATTACCGGTATTTTTTGTAGATCAATGAGAACTGTGATACCGTATATGATATGATAAGTTAGCCTGTGCTAAGAACTTCAACATAGACTAGTGAAAGAACGTTGTAAGGTAATTTAGCCTATTGTAAGTTGGTGAGCTTCATTTGCTGAAGGAACTGCACAATTTTCATTACTAATTGGTACATATTTTACGTTTCCATTGTTTACTGGCAGTAAATGGTAAATATTTTTCATGTCTGAAGCTAAAAGTTGCTCCTCGCCCTTCCCATCATGCACGGGTTCAACCTAACAAAACTATTACGCATGTATAGGACGACCCTCAATTTTTTGCCTAAAAATTTGGTCTTAAAAACTCGAACTATACACGAATATATACGGTAATTATTTTTGGAAAAGTTTATTTATTTTTCTTGATTTAACCCCGCTGGGGGGGGTACTGCCAGCAGCACCCTAACCCAGGGTTTAAGAGTTAAACGAATATTACATCAACAATAAAAAAATAATATGAAATAACTCTCTGGGTTGAAAATCAGATACAGTATGTAAGTCTGGTTGTCACCGAGATGATAGTTATTTTCTGTAAAGTGTTTTATTTAAGTAACCAGAGAATTTGTCTTATGAATAAAGAGAAAACTGTAAACTGTACAGTACTATTAAGAATAAAATAAGAACAAATAAGTGTAGGAGTATATTGTATGTGGAAGACGAATGTTTATCTGGGAGCAGCTGGCAGAGGGAGGGGGGATAGCATGGGTGGGTGGCTCCCTCCCCCTCTCTCCCACAAGATTCCTTTAATACTTCTTTATGCAATTCCACCACAATTCTCAAATAATTTAGGATCATTTGGTGCCAGGTTGATAAAATATTATCCTAAAAGAATCAACTTTCCTGAAAAAAGAATCCCACACTGAACACTATGAGTCAATTGTTTACAAAGAGCAAACAGCTGATTGGCTTACCACAATTTCTGTCTTCAATAGTTAGTAAATTAGTGCAGAACAGTTGTGTATTTATCATCACTTAATAACTACTATCGTAGTGTATTTATCATCACTTAATAAGTAATATTGTAGTGTAAAGTATTATGCATCTGCATGTACCCTGGTATATTCATTAATCATTTGTCTGAATACAAGTAGCCAAACTGAGTCATCATATAACACTCAAAGGTGGTACATAACATTTTTAAGAGGATATCTTCATTTCAAATACTATACAGTGTGTTATAGTGACCCCTGACGTAAGCTGGTCTACTGAAAGCTCACACGAAAGCATCTTTGTAAACAACCTTCTGATACAGCTTATCCTTTATTTTCAAGTCATATTACAAATTACATACAGTATTGTATTTTTCTATATTACTGAAGATGTTACATTAATCATGATGAACCATAAACCATAAGAGGCCAATCATAGGAGAATATAATACTGAATCAATAAATATATAGACCTGACATATGTGGCAACACCTGACCAGCCCCAGTCTGCTTACAGTGTCTTAGTTCTCAGTAGGCCTATAAAAAATCTCATTAGACCAGTGTACAGTATTCAGTAAGTGTTGTTCATTTCATCAGATTTTTTTTTATTTCATCTTCCTCATTTCTTTTTTTGTGTGTGTGTGTATTTTTGGTGACCAGAGCACATTTCTGTATATTAATTCGCAAAGAAACTCTCAATGTTTCCTGTTCCCATGTTTGAAGGAAGCTGGTGGGCGCTAACACCTACATTACTTAGGAATTGAATGATATTAGTAAGAGATGTAGTACAAGGCAATTTAAGAAGACCATTTCATGATAATTTTTAATCAGAATTGGGATTATTCTTATTTTATTATGACTTTAAGATCACACTGTTGGCAAAAGAATTTAATCGACAATGCCTATGAATATGGGTGTGTGAGTAGTGTCTGGTTTTCTCTACATAAATATAAAAATTATGTTTTCCTCTACCGTTAATTTCTCCTCCATCTTCATCAATCCGTTATGATTTCCTTATCTGAAGAAGGAGAATCAAGAGAACTTTTAATATTCTAATGAAGCATGACCAGAGACCTTTGATGATGATCCATAAGGCAAAAAAAATTACTGCATGTATAAAATCCTTTGTGTGGTGAAGGAAAAGCCAAGATACAGCGAACAAAACTTAGTAAAATACTTACTATAGCCTTTTGAAGTTCCTCTTCCATTGATTTTAGATTAGAATTTGTACTTTTAAGCTCTTTATTCAGCTTACTGCATTTCTCATACGACTTCTTTGCTTCATCTTTGCTGCACACTGAAACAAGAATACTCTATTAAAGCTCTTTATTGCAAGAGTAAGAAATTAAAGAAATGGGCATTATTCTCTTTCTCTCTCTTTTGAGCCTTTTCACACTTAATGTATACTGATGCCACTGTTATTCACTCATTCATTCATACTGCCTGAAAACTGGGATCTAATATGGTGCTCCCCTCCACAACAAGGCCCCAATGTCTGGCTTACTTCTGTTGCTTCACACACTCTCATCCTCCTCATTTTTTGTGCATCCTTTATCCCATTCTTCCATCTTCTTGGTCTTCTCCTCTCCTTCCTATCACACACCTCTTGACTTAGGCTCTCTTCTTATCCATGATTCACTCCCCATTTTCTATACTGTATTTTTTCCCTACCATCTGAGCACTTCTTCATAACCTTATTTCTTAACTTATTCTCGGCATCTTCTTCAACCCAAGACTGTCCTGGAGTAACTTAATTCAATGGTATATAATTTATTCCCTTCTCTCTCATCCACAGTCTGTGTTTCCTAACCATACAATAATAAAGTTAGTTGTGGAATTCTTTTGACATACTGTAGTTCTCTTTCTCTCATCACTTCTTAAAATTACTCTCCTTCTGCTGCTCTGTGATTCACTTCAACACACACATCACTATTTCCCAACACAGGGCAGCAAAGTGCATTTAGTGGTGTGGTCGAGTAAAAAAAATATAATAAAACTTCCCTTGTCCTATACAGCTCATTATGATTGAATTACTATTAATTATTTTTTTCTTAAGTTTAGATAAGATTTGTCATGTCAACTTTGAGATAAAATTAAAAAAATAAGGTGAAAACACTACGGAAATAATTTACCAGCAGGGAGGCAGAGCCATAGACATGCAGCGTGTGTGTGCCGAGTCTTTCCCAAACATGAGAACTAAGATGCGGTGAAATAAATAAACACAAATAAATATTATAAACAAAAAATAAAAATAACTTACTTAGGTCCTTCTGTAATTCTTTAAGTTTTTCTTCTGTGTTGCTTCTGGCATTTTCAGACTTTTCCAGCTGTTGAATCAACTTGCCGATGTCCACCAGTGAGCCTCCATATTTCACAACTCCTGTAATAACCACACACGAAAATATTCCTTATAAATTTTCTCGTCCTATGTAAGCGATGGGATGGGTTTTGTTGCTCCTGAAAACTTTGCCCAGAGAGAAGCACATTTCTACACTAACACAAAAAAATACATTATCATCCTGTGAAAGAACTAAGCAAGCGTGGAAAATGGCCGTGTTGATGGTGATGATGAAAACCAGCAACTTCAAAATAGAGGATTATGAAAAACAGATATAATTAAATACTGTACAGGCAGAATGACAGTTGACTCTTACACTAACTGTCTCCTGTCATTTCTCCTTATTAGATATTTCTCTTTCCTCTGATCTATCACATACAAGTGGGAGTGAAGATAGCACCATCTAGTATCTACTGAGGTAAATAAACTCTATTCCTTACTAAAAAAAAGAGAGAATGAAGCCAAAGAACTGAAAAAAGTCCCTTGAATAACACAGTGAATAAAGAAAGAGTTCATAAGACCTTTGCACAGGTGACTACTGACATCAACAGGACCTAGATAAGTTAATGATCTCTTAAGTGCAGGTAACCAAATCAGGGACTTAACTCACCCAGCAGAAAATATTAATTCAAACATACCTGTTGCAGATATCAAAGGTTCTTCTTTGTTACGAGAGTTTTTTCTGGTGATTATCTTCAAATCTCCACACACCGCTGCAGCAAAGGCGTCCGTGAACAGTGGCATCACAGTGTTGTTACCTGAGGAACACGAGGACCAGTCTCAATCTTTTCATTTTTTTTCCATAGTGGCAAATAACACCTGTCTCCCTTAGATAAAAGCCAAACCAAAGATAGAAATCTTCACCAACAAGTATTTCACACATTGTAGTAAAGAATTTGACAACTAAAATCCACTAATGTCAGATATCATGGGTCTAAATCAATGGCTTTAGAGTGCAGATGAAATTTTAGTTGTTTAGTTAAGATATTACAAAGGTCTGGAGCCATGATGATACTATACAGGATGGAGGTAGGTACTGTAGTCATCTGAAACAAAGATTACACTAACTTTACCCAACATTATTTCCCTAATTTATCTTTTCAATCAATTTAGCTTTTTAACCACTTGTGTATGAGATCCCCTCGGTGATGAATAAAATCACCTGGGGAGTTGAATAAAAATAATAAAAGCAGTGACTCCATAGTAAAGGGGTCAAAGAGGTTAGCATATGTTCCCTCACATACCCTTAGCCAAGGCCTCCAAGTCTAGGATAGGTGGAGGATCCCTCGGCTTGTCCTTGTCATCTAGGGAAACATCCGTCAGTTTCCGGTAGTGTAAGACGTCTCGGGACATAACCTTTGACATTAGTTTCTTTTGCTGGAAAAAATAATTATGAATAATATAACAAAAATGTCTACTTATACAGATATATCTAACAACATTCCAAAATTCAACTCTGACTACATCATTCAAAATGCTCAATAATGATGAAGAAATCCTTAATATACATCCCAAACAACCATGGATAAGGCTGCTAAAAATCCTAACCTGTGCTCTGGAAAGGTTCAGGCCAAGCATATTAATGATGTCCTCTAAGTCGCGGTCGATTATATAACCCGTATGTGTCTGGTCGAAGTACACGAACGACAGGAGAAGAAATGGGTCAATGGTGAACATCTTCTTCTTCTCTTTCTTCTCTCTTCTTTCTCTGTCTTTCTTGTCGTCCTTCTTCTTCCCATCTTTACTGTCCTTACGATCGTCTTTCTCTTTGCTGTCTCCACTCTTGGTACCAATGGTTTCATCTTTGGAGTCTTCATCATCCTGGACAAAATAATAATTAGTTGAAACTTATTTAAAGGAGAGAGAGAGAGAGAGAGAGAAAATAGACATCTACCCAGGAAGTGAGAAATGCTAAAGCAATAATTTGTCCTTTAATTGGTATCTGAAGGAGAGTACATTGGTAATACTCTACTTACAATTTCATCATCATCTTCATCCTCCATCTCCTCATCTTCATCCTCTTCCTCTTTCTTTTCCTCCTTCTCCTCTTTTGATTCTTCTTTTTCTACCGATTTCTTTTCCTTCTTCTCTACTTCTTTTTCCTCTTCCAGTTTCTCGTCTTTCTCGTCGTCTTCTTCCTTCTTCTCTTTGTCTTCTTTCTTTTCTTTGTCATCTTTTTCATCCTTCTTCTCCTTGTCTTTCTTCTCTTTGTCCTTGTCCTTCTCTTTCTTCTCTTCCTTTTCTTTCTTCTGCAGGAATAAAAAAATAAATAAATTATCAAATGGAATAAAAAAGTCAGAGTGGGTCGCTAAGGCACGTGACTCGATAACAAACCCTTCCACAATCCTGTCCAGAGTCATCTCCATCTTGCCACTAAAATCCTGTCACTCACACAAGTTAGGAATTCTCTCTATTAACAACAGCTAATGTATTCCAGAACAAATATCTAGTGGAGAGTAAACCAATCCCATTTGTTGCCTTTTGAAACTCTTAGCCATTCAAGTCATACAATAAAATAACATTATCCTCACTTCCTCCTTGGCTGGCTTCTCCGGGCACTCGTACAGGGCGCGATAGATGCGGAAGGCGAAGTCTCTCATCAGCATTTCGTTGAACAGCTCCGCAAAGAGACTGACTTCAAAGGAATGTTCTTTGTTATCTTCCTGAAAAAATAAATAAATAATAGATAGGATTGAATAATTAATGAGTGACATTTAATAAACAAGTAAGAGATATATATAGCCTGAAAGATCACCTGCCACAACACCCCAGCCACACACACAGTTACTTCTCATGTCGAACTTAAGTATGGGAAGCAAACTCAAATCCTGGCTTAGCAGTTGTTTCAAGAGCCACCAAGCCAACACATACACTGAGATAAACCCTGGACTACTTCTCTTGACTCTAGGAACTCCTGAGTCATAACCTTGGGATTCATTCATACAGATAATGAAATTCACTTTGGGTGGAGAGGAATTCCAAGTCACTTGTCTCCTCCCTCAATATTTGCTGGGATTTCATATACTTCAATCCTTTGTTTTATAGCCTACAGGTCATTTGTCAAGTGAACTACAAAATAGTAAGTCAGTTTCTGGTCAGCTTGGGTAAGTCACAGCAGTTGAAGTTCTCCTTATAACATTACACATCAACACACCTTCCTTCCCAATTAACTGTCGTCTTGACTGAAGCCCGTATAATACGTCTCATTTTAAACTAAATAACAAGAGTATACTAAGAGTATTTATAATCTTTACCGACCATTGACACTTGGTACACTCACCTGTCTATAATCCAGAAGCACGGAGAGGGACATGGTGGTACAGTCAAATTTACCGGACTTGGCGGTGCGAGATGGATGCACAACAATCATGGGCTGGTCTGGAAGGGTGTACCGCTTCTCGAGTAAATTTCTTTCCCTCTCCTCCGCCTTCTTTTTCTGAGCGGGAAACATAAAATAAAATTATCACGGCCAATTCATATCATCTACTATAAATCACATCCTTTTTTTTAGTTGGTAAAAATATTAAAAACCAATAAAATATATATTTGCATTAAAATCAACAGGCTTGTAAGTGAAGAGGGTTTAAGAATGATCCTCACTAAATCTCAGTCTATGAATATTGAGCTAAATTAACAGGTCAACTCACAAGACAGGGATCAGCCCATCGCAGGTAAGTATGTTCATAATAACTCAAGTCATGTGTTTATATTCACAGTTATTTTATTTATTTTAAGTCTTCATATACATACTGTACTATGAAGGAGGGCGGCAAGAATCAAGAGTAACTATATACCGGTACATATTATCCATTCACTGGCAGTAAATTCCTTCCCTCTTACCATTTTTATGTGTAGTTCCTTCAAATATGTTTCCATAAATATACATCAAAGTGAAAAAGATCAATTTTACTAACCTCTTCCTCCTCTTTCTTTCTCTCCTCCTCTTCTTTTCTCTTACGTTCTTCCTCTTTCTTCTTCTCCTCCTCTTCTTTTTTCTTCACCTCATCTGTTTCAATATTTTCAGCAGTTGCAGCTTTCTCAGACTCCTCTTTCTCTTGTTCATTTTTCAAAATCTGGAGAAAAAAGAAATAAATTTGCTTCATGTAATCGTGACAACACCAAAAACATGCCAAGGCTAAGTTTATTTAATCCACTGTCTTACATAAGGGGGATGTGTGTGTGTCCAAGTAGCAGCAGTGAGTGTGTGAAAGAACTGGAGCAGATATAAAATGATTCTTGAGGAAAGGACATACTGTGGAAGGAGAGCATCACATCTCTTAAAACAACAACAAGAATGAATGACAACCAACGAAAAAAAAGAAGAGAGAGAGAGAGAGAGAGAGAGAGAGTGTGTGTGCGTGTGTTTGCTCATTTCGTAGCTACTGTACCTTGCAATAATTTAGGAAAGGCTCGAAAAAGAAAAAAAAGAAAATCTGAGGTTGTAAATCGGGTAAAGGATATGGCACTCTAACATGTTACTCTTTACTTATATATCAAGGATTAAATATGTTCCAGAATCCTCCAGGAATATAAAAATTAACAAATATCATTTAAGTTTTGCTTAGAATGATTTACTGTACCTTCAATAACTGCTAAAATAAAGAAGTAACACTCAATAATAATAATAAGAGAGTCTAATAAACAAAAAGTATACTACAATACTGTACAGTTCAGTAATAAATAATATATTGATGTTGATTATTTTATGTACAAATAATATGAGAGGATGCAGTACAGTTACTAACAAAGAAGATATTGCTGCACATTGTCTTTTATATAATAAGGATGTGTTGAGTACAGTATAATATTTCAAAATATATAAGAACAACTACTGTTTACCTACATGTGATTATTTCTTTAGATATTACCCAAAATTGTTGAGTGGAAAAAGACATGACAGTACAGTACTTCACCAAACACACCTTGAGAAACTAGACGGCATCAAATGACACGAGTGAGGTGGAGGGACAGCTGCTGATGATTGACCGTGAGGTGGAATCATGGAAATGGCTCTGAATTATATATGATGGTGTCCTTCATATATAACTATACTCGTATCTATTCCTTGTGCACTATTACCAGTACTACTGTTAATAAGAGAGAGTGAGGGAGACCCAAATAAACCAGTACAAAACAAATACAAACAAGTCATATATTCATTCACTCACTTTTGTTAGGCGTGCAATCAGCTGTGATTTCAGACCCTTGCTATTTAACATTCGGGCATCCAACTCCGCTCGAAGTTCAGCCACCTGCAACGTGATATAGCTCTCAGAAATGTCTCCATCTACTGACATTGAAAAGAATTCTTCCAGACACACCATACAACTAAAAAAAAATATTACCAACATTTATCTGAAAAAATTGTCTTTATTAAGGAAAAAATAATGAATGTGATGGCACAGGCTTGAGGTTGGATCAGCGAAAAGTGAAAATGTCTCATATACTATACATGAAAGCTGGCCACTAGAGGGCAGTACAGATGAAGTACACTAATTCTGAAGCCTTTGTTAAATAAAGGAGGCAGAGTAACCAGCACTGCACTCCACTGCCTTTAGTTTCCCCAACCATAGTGTTAAGTACCCAGTCACACCTTCGTGGCCTGAGGAGCCTCGGGCAACCATCTGGATAGGAAGCAAACACTGTACTTTACCCTCCAGGCCATCACACCCCAACTGGTTAAGTAATTAATTAAACAAGGGAGGGGCTGTGGAGCAGGTAAACCACAAGATATATAATTACTGTACACACATTACTGATTTCTATGATCACATATAAAACTAAGACATTACCAGTGACACATTAAGGTTCAAACACATTAATAGGAAATGATCATGATATAAGAATTAATAAATGTATAAAGACAAATGAGGATAAAGCAGGAGAAACACATCGGGTACTAATATATGAAGAGTGCTGAGGGGAGGGAAGGATGCAAAGATACATGAGGAGGAAGGTTATATTATCCTGACAACTCATGATATTATACGGCCAGTGAGGGGTGATCAACCAGGATTTTTGGGAGGTTTCACCAGTTGTCACAGGACACCATAAAAAGGCTTGGGGCACACATTCACAGGTTGATCAACACACTGTCAAACTTTTACATAATTCTAGTACTCTTACTCTTCCACATACAAAAAACTCACCTTCATACTCTTAGGGTCTAAGGTGGCATAGTGGCTGGGATCCTTCTTCTTGGGTGAATCCTCCTAGAAAATATGAAAAACAGAACTATTAGCATATGATCCAAACCTGGATATAAATCAACAGTATCAGCAGAACCTAACCAGACTGCCACAATGAATCTCAGGGGAAAGGTTGGTCTATTAGATGTGTTCCTATCCTCACTCACTGCAGCTCGAACCTTAAGAGGGCATGTATGGTGAAGATACAAAGATGCTACACAACAGGGAAATAACACACCTTCAATGGGTGGGCAACTGATATAGCTACAGATCGATGCTGGCTAAATTCAGAGGTTAATGACAATAACAAGAGAATATGAAACACAGAGGTAATATTTAGACCAATTTGGAAAAATGGTGGGATCCAAACAGGTGATATGGAATGGACAGAGGAACTAAAATCCAATAATAAAAAGGTGATGAAAATAGAGAAACGGCTAGTAGAGTCTGCAAGAAAAGGCTGGTGGTGGCTGACTGATGTAGCAATGAATGATAAAAGAGTTGAGAATGGACAGATGGATGATTGTGTCCACCAGAGGTCACACACTCAAGACCCTTGGGTAAGTGACCTTTCACCTTCCCTGACCTCCAAGAAACCTGGCTGCAGCCAAGATTTTAACACCACGTCTCAGGTGTTCAAAGGTATATTTTACACATTGCTGGAGAGAAGACCCATCATTGAATAAAAAAATAAAAAAATGCTGGGATTCCACACTACCTTACCACACAGTCATGTCTAAAATAAATAAAATAAATTAATATTCTAGTAAAGTGATTCATAGAGAAAAGCCAAAATAATGATACAGAGCAACAGAACCAATACAAAGGTATTCTACAATAAATCTGCTCTCCAGACTTGTGATGAGTAAGGTATTATGGAGAGTGAACTTCATGCTTAAACTGCTTTCTCTCCACCAGTCTCTCAAACAGCAAGTTCCAGAATGGAGTTCACACAATAATCAACCTTGTCATCACCACATTCACCATCCATTAAACTATTCAGGATTTATATTGTTTTTTAAGTTGTGACTGCAGCACAGATAACTGGGATAAAGCACAGGGAGGTGTTCTGCAAAGGAGAGTAAACCGTAGAGAAGAAAAAGGTCGGGTGAGTGCCTTGTCTTCCTCCTCCTCCCCCTCCTGATCCTCAGGCTGCTGCTGGCATCCTGCCGAGGAGGAGAGCTTCTTGTCCAGCTGCCGCTTATAGTTGAGGTGGAGACCGTCCCACTCCAGTTTGGCTGGGCAAACGTTCCAAACATCTGGGAGAAATAGTACAGTGGTTTCAACCCGGGCAGGCGAACTCCGGCCCTTGTGTGTGGATTCTCCTCGGCGATAGTAAATCTCCGCAAACCGGTACCTGAGATGGAATGGTGGTGCATCAGGATGCAGCTCTTGGAGACTGAGGGTCAGGCAGTGTTAACATCTACGCGTACGATACAAACGCGCAAGCATTCAAACTCAGCAGAAAATTGTAACACTCTTCCCCTCCTCCTTCACCTGTTCAAATGTAAAAATTGAAACTTTGTTCTATTCTACTTCCTGCTCTCAGCCATGAAGACCTGGCCTGATCAGTGGTTCAACAGTTACAGATGGGCTGGAGTTCATACCTGGAAACCCATTCACAGGCACACACAATCATGGATGCCTGAGATCCTCCACCTTCGATGTTCTTTATCCACTTTCATTCCTTTTCTAGCTAAATATTCATAATGTATAAGCACGAATCCCATAAATATTTACACTGATGACAAATAAAAATATCTGCAACTTACAATAAAATAACCGTAGGGTACAAGGTACAATATTCTGTCAAGGATTCTAAGGTATTCATTAAGTATCGTACCAGTACCGATGGGACAACCTTCTATGGGTCTTTATGATGCCAATCAAAACTGAAGCCAATGTACAGCAAATTCATCACTCAACATCTGCAAACTAGAACTTCTTTTGTTAATAATTTCTGAACATAACGGAGCACACCGGTGAGTGCTGATCACCTGGGGCCTGACTATGAGTAAGAGTAGACTGTAAATTGCTTGTAAGTTAAATAAAGGCCACAATACTAAGTCATTACCCAATCACTGTAGGTGAATGATGCACACCTGACATTGTTTTATTATACATGAGACACACACAAATTATCACCACAGCTAAGCACACAGGTTCTTGTAGAGATAATATAGTTAACTGAAGGTTGGATTCTAATAATTCATTTTATAACCGAGTCACTGAGAAGCAACTCATGTATGTATAATGCTCAATGTATAGACCCAGCCGGAGACCCTAGCTGGGACCTCATCCAACATCAGACCCATGACAACCATCACAAAAAGTTTATAAACTAGAGGACACAACTATCTGGAGTCATGAACTGTGCAACCATAGTATAGACCAGTGACCCAGTGAGAGAACAGATTCATAATACCAACCTCACTTCCAGCAAACTCCTAAGGATTACTGCCCCAAGGATGTAAAGCGTGGGATCAGAGTAACCCTTTCTTAGCTCAATTACAAAATGGGTTATCAGGATCATACCCACACTAATGAGTTTTAGCCACTTTACAGAGTCTCATGTACAGGGGCCTCCCAAATTCGCAGGGATTAGTTTCTCAAAATGGCCGCGAATCTCCAAATCCGAGAATAACATTTGCGGACGGGGAGGATTACATTTTTACTTGTGTACCAAGAAATGTATATTCCCTTTATGCATTTGCCCTTAGGACAATTATTTCTTTTACCTTTAGTATTGTATGTGTGTGTGTGTGTAGACACACACACACACAAAACACATACAAATAATAATTGGAAAATCCTCTCACAAATAATCAAAAGCAAATTTATTAAAAATGTAACAGTCTACCCTCAAGTCTGTGCTCTCTTAATAAAGTAATAAAGCACAGATCTGAGGGTATACTGTTACATTTTTTAATAAATTTGTTTTTGATTATTTGTGAGAGGATTTTCCAATTATTATTTGTATGTGTGTCTACACAAACACACATATTTACAATACAGGTAAAGGAAATAACTGTCTCTAGAACAAATGGCTCCCTGTCCCAGCCGCAAAAATGACGGCAACTTTAAAAGTACCCACAGACATTCTTGGGTACATCCAGGGTGTCATCCGCGAATAACCGAGAACCGCGAAGCATAAATCAGCGAACTTGGGGGGCCACACTGTACTGGAAGAGAAGGTGGAGAGAAGTTGTAAAGTCTGCCTGTTATGTACAATACCCCAACTGGTAACTTATTCTACAGAACAACATTGTAGTCACATGAACTACCCTGAACTATACAGACCTCATTTAACATCCAGACTATAAGGAGAACCATTATCTAACCAATAACACAGCTGTAATACTCCCAGTTAGGGACAGTAGCACGGTTCACCCGGTTAACATAACTGGGCGATGTACCAGTGAATAAAAAAGATAAAGCCATCGTAACATCCGGGACACTCGACCCTCGGACACAAGACCTAACTAAAGCTAAACTAAGATGAGTAAAACGAATACTTGTAGATCTAGTCATATAACTTATATACTGACAAGAGAACACCACATCTCTCCCTAAAGTTGGAGGAGACGACTAAACAAGCCTCACACAGTCAAACCATATGACAAAACTCAAGTCTACTAAGCTATTATAGGTAGCTGCCAACGTTCAACATAAACTGTGACTTCTAACCTTTCAATTTCTGGTGACGGTTAACATGGGAGAATATGGCTACACTAGTGTACGTTTTGTCGCCAACATGCGATCAACAAC
Organism: Homarus americanus; assembly: GCF_018991925.1. NCBI lineage: Eukaryota > Metazoa > Arthropoda > Malacostraca > Decapoda > Nephropidae > Homarus > Homarus americanus. The sequence continues at coordinate 232,771 of NW_024746050.1, forward strand.
AAGAAGCGTCAGTCCTGTGTCACCATTTTGTTTTGTCGATCACATGTTGGCAACATAATGTATGGTAGTGTGGCTTCAACTTTAGACTCCATATACATTAGTCTCGTGCTTCCTGGGCCCAAATATGAGTCATTCCTCAATGACGTCAAGTTATAAAATTAATATTTCCAACACCAATAAATTTTTTTCCAAGGGTTAAGAATTTGTTCTGTTAAATTATGTACAGTACTGTACAGTGGTCTCAATGAAATTAAATACTTTGTTTCTGGAAATGAATTATTAACTATCTTCAAATAACAGATGTACAAGTTATGGGTTTAATAATAATAATAATAATAATAATAATAATAATAATAATAATAATAATAATTATTAACCATCTTACCCAATCAAAAATGTTAATTTTCTTATTTACTTGATCTGTTTTATAATGTATTGGGTTATCATTATCCCATATCCATGAAAATTGTCTAATTTCACTCAAACAATTTATTGTGCATAGTGTTGACTGTAAACGAACAAGTCAGGACAAAATGTGATGCTAGAAAACTGATCGTAAATCTCTCCTTCTGTCCAGTGGTCACATGAACAAAGTTGAAAATAGATCTTGGTAGAATGTCTAAAGTTCTCCTCTATTTCTGATGCGTCCACTGTTGTTAGTTAGTCTCCTATTGCTTGACACATTGAAATATTTCCCTTACAAGCCTGAAATGATTGATGAAATTATAGGTATCTCATAAAAAAAAGCAGAGTGAAAGATAATATATGAAAGCTGGGTAAGATAGCAGTACAGTAACCATAAATTACCAAGTTCATGGAAAAGATAAATAAAAAAATAATGTTTTTTCATGTGTGTGAGAAGCTTCGAGAATATTCATTACAGAACAGTACAGTACAGTCAACCCTCACTTTACGCGGTCCCACATTCCGCGTTTCCATGTTTACGCGGTGCCCTGCCAGAACCCAGGATGCTCACATTCCGCGGTGCGTGTACCCCTTTACGCGGGTGAAGTATAATTTTTTTATTTAGCTCATAAAATTCATACAAATTATCCGGCCAGAATATAATTTACATTGCTGGAATTCTTACAATTTGATGACCATTTTGAATATAAACATCATAGATTTTGCATAAGACATACAAATTTTAGATATAATGTTTACTCTGAGTAAATATGTTATCTTTTGTGCAAAATATATGACATTTATATTCAAAATATTCCTGGTCTTACAAGGAATCCAGCAATGTCAATTATATTATCCTAACTTTAGTTTGAGGTATTATTTATTACTATACCTTAAAATCCAGTGGTTTTCCCCCAAAAATTTCTCAGAGAGGGAAGAGCCAGCGAGTGTAGTGTGAGAAGAGGGGGAGGGAGTTGAGTCCATTATTTGAAGGGACATTAACTTGGCGACTGTATTTCTCTTAAGTATTAATTGTGTGCATGTACCATCATAAAATTAAGATGTTATTTTTACTAGAACATAGGTATTGTGTTGGAAAAAGTGGAGTTTGGGGGTCAGCTGGTCTCTATTTCATTTAATCCCATATGTTATGTTATTCACTTTACGCGTTTCTCACTTTCCACGGTACCCTGTGGGTTACATTAACCGCGTAAAGTGAGGGTTGATTGTACATGTAAATGGTAATTAATCTTACTCACTTTACAAACAGGGATACCCATGCTAGACCCCCCCACCACCACCACCCATCTCCTCCTCCAAGACACACACACCCATAGCACATTTCTTTTAATTAATCTATCTATGGTAAACTCATGAAAGGTACAAGTTATGAGGACTGTGCTACCATATTTTCTACCACCCCACTTTGAGGACTCCCTTGTTCTTGTCTTCATTCCCTCTAACTCACCATCCAATCCACCCTACTTGATGACTGTGCAGGAATGGGGTAAATACTGTACTGTAAAGGAACTCTTATACATATTTCCTGCACCTCCCACAGTGCCTCTCGCGCGCTGTAATGAGGCGACTCTGTTATTCTAATATTTCCATCGCCTCATAGCCTTCACATTCTTCCCTCAAGACAAGTGATAAATTTAAAGCAAAATTTCATTGCATAAAATTAATTACTATGTTGTTTTGTTTTGTTTTTTTCTGTTGGGGAAAACAGATCAAATAGAATATTCTTCATAATAAAGTATTTACTACGGTACTTTAAATACAAGTCTACCGTGGACAGTATTTTGATAAAACAAGTTAAAGTTTGTCCTGGACCCACACATGTACACACCACTTTAAGTTCCATATATTTACTCCAGTGATTTTTTCCTGTTACATTTCTCAGAATATAATTACTAACGAATCCCCAGTTTGTTCTTACAATGTTCAGGTCGTAAAAGTGTGCAGTAATACAAAGTACAGTAACCAAAGAACTTTGAAATATAGAAATAATGTAGGATGTCTCATTAAACCTCCCGAGTTCCTGACAAAAATACCCAGTCACGCTCCCAACCCAATCTTAGCCACAAATCACCTACATCTTTACCCAGCTGACTAGGAACAGGAACGGAGCCCAGCCATATCTGAGTGTGGAGTGACATACAGCACTATTTCAAACTCTAACCCCTTTACATTTTAAATGACTAATTAATTCAAAAGTTAAATAAATACTGCAGCTCTTTCTGTAAGTTGCAGCAAATGAGCTAAGAATAATATCACTGCAAGTACCTACAATAATCAGAGACTTATTTATGTGCCAGTTAGAACATCGTGAAGAGAAGGTAGTACGGAAATGTTAATTTACCTTCCTGGGGATTTATTGAGAGAAGCCTTAAAAACGGTGTGAGGTATACTGGCCGAGAGGGTCGTCCAAATAAGGAAACAGGAAAATTCTCAAAGTGTTCTCAGTTTAAACAACCAAACACAAAGCTGTAGTTATGAGAGCCACTGATATGTCTTTTCCACATATGTATTATTAAAACACTCAAAAATATATGATATTCCCTTGAAGGAAACATTTTATATATACCCTGTAAGGATGATCAAACAACCTCTGTATGTGGAACACCATTACCACTAGGTGAATGACGAGAGATGTCAGAACAACACTAAGCTGCAACACTACCTTACATGTTGCTATTAAGTTTAGTAGCTAGTCGCCGACCCATCAGGAAAAACACCAATTGAAACAAATGACGGGACTACAGTAAGATGGTTCCCACTAACAGACACACACATTGTTGTTAGGTTGTTACCTACACAAGACACTTGTAAAACTATATGAAAAAATGAACTCCTACTTAATACAACATCAATAACTATAAGTCTCACTTAACCTTCAGGCCAATGAGACAAGAACTTAAGTTATCAGAACTAGAAAAGTAATTACACACACACACATTTTACTGTTATAATAATCAATTGAAATATTTTTCATTTCATATTCTGTACAGTAAAGGTTTTTGAAAATTATAAAACAGTATGAATCCTTTTAGTTCAGGAACCAGCGGCCCTCACCCCTGATGAGGAAATTTTTTGGCTATTTTTTTGTTTAATGTCCAAACCAGTTTCAAGCCAACAGTAGCAGAGACCAGTGAACAACAAACAGTGAATAAAAGATCACATTCCTACAAAACTAAAGGTCAAATAATCATTATTCAGAAGTCATCTCAAAGAAGCCAATATGCCACACTGCAAGATACTGTCCCAGACTATATGGTAAAACCCCAAAATTATTTTGTATTGCAAGAGAAAACCATATCATAAATGACACAAAGTAAACAATACACAAGTGGAGAGAGAACCCATATGAAATCCTCAGGGGGGGCATTCTCCGGGTAACTGCCTGGAACGATCTGACATTGGAGGTAAATATTGCTGGTTGAGGATTATCTCTGACTGAGCAAACTCTGCCCTCACTGAACCAGGCCATAGTTAACCAGCTGTCAGAACCTATAAAGAACTCTAATCTGCTTTATGGAGCACAGAATGACCCCAAGATAGGCTTTGTTATGTAGAAATCTGACTCATCCTTGAAACATAACTTACCTAACATGTAAATTCATAAAATACTCATTTGAGAATCTGTATTTCCTCTTAGTAGCGCTCAGCCAGATACCCACACCTCAGAAAATCAAATCAGTGATCATTTGTCTACTAATTAAATACTGACCAGTGATAAGCATATATAAACTCTTGTAACATGAAGCATATACATTATACCCAGACTATGGGTGTAACAGCAAGTTGTACACCATGGCAAATAGTCTTTTCTTCACATCAATCCTATAAACAATTCATTAAAGAACTTAGCCCCAAGAACACACTACCAATGGATCAGTTTGGAACCCAATTATATATACAGTACAGTATATACCCAGGTTGAGGCACATGCACACTCAAAAGCTTTTTCGTATTAAAGGAATGATCAGAATCAAGAGCGAATATACCATTACATACATATTTCCCCTTCATTCACTGATAATATTTGTTCAATTTCATTACTGTAATACTGTGGTCATGTTCTGCTAAGGAACAATACAGTACAGTACTCCCCTTACCACATAATGCCCCCCCCCCCCTCCACCCCCAATGTCCTTCTGGTTTATACCTGGTGGCATATAAAACCCTATGATGCCAAACTCTCCACTCATTTTAGCCTCATTCTTCCTTGTCCTTCTCGATCCCTCTCCCACCAACCTCTATATTATACCACACTTTTCCCAATTTTCTCAATTCATTTATTTTTCCCGAACCTTGATCCTCCGAGAATTAATGGATGGTCACACATGGTCACAATTCAGCCTTGAACTATAGTCACATTTTTGTGTGTTAAATGGCTCTAAAATAACAGGAAATACTTCATAAAAAATCTCTACATATTAGTTTGTTTGTCATATATAGGCAGCAATCACTAAATGTTTCCTCACTTACAGTTTCATGTTATTTGATTAGGAATTCACTTAAATCGTGTACTCACCAAATCTATCTTTTTTGGCCAATTACCTTGTACCTTTACTTGTGATCTTAATTACAAGTACAGTACAAGGTATACCATGGAAAGGGTACTGTCATTCTATGCTCCGCCATAGGTTGGTCAAGCAGTCTCTAACTCTGCTCCATTTTTACACTTTGGTGGTCAAATTTAAAGTATCATTTTTAAATGCATAATGCAAAGACAGCGTTAAGTTTTCAATTTTCAGAATACTGTACTCTATGTTTTTGTGAATGAATCTATATATATATAAAAATAGATGTTTTATATAATTAAGGTACAGGTTGTACCTCTCTAGTCCGGCATTCTGTGGTCCGGAAACTCCCGTGGTCCGGAACAATTTTAGTTTGCCCATGGAAAAAATTAATTTGAGTCTGGTACTTTCGATGTTTGGCTAAATTATGCCTTATTTACCCTACTTTTTTGGCGAATTACTACCTGTAATAAAGCAACATCCTAATAAACCAACAAAAATAACACAGATAAAGTTAAATAAAAACTAAAAACAACACAGAAAAAGGTTTCATGTTCTACAGCTTCAGCTAGAGTTGAACCTGATGACTTGGCAACTTCGTCATCCGAGTAAAAACACACAACAACATTGGCTGTCCTTATGTTTTCAACTTTACCACCACTGGTGGGTAGAATTTTTGTTTTAAATTCAGAAACATTAATCAAAATATATATGAACAGTAAATAAGTGTTGTGTTCATATTCTTATGTATAGTAATGACAATATGTTTTCACATGTGTGCACTTACATACGTGATCTCACTTTTTTCTTTACTATTAATGGTTAGCTACTTAATATTGTTCCATTTATTAACATTAAATAACTTTACTTAAAACAACCATATTAATTTTTTACATTAATTTTACTAGCTACAACCAGGGTCCTATTTTCTTCAGTTTTATATGTAGAACCAGTCAGTCACTGGTTTTATAATCAACGAAAACAATGTCGTCTCGTTTCCTCGCGTGTTTTAATATTCTAAGTATTATTAATGAATTGTATTGTTCATCTTGCACACATAAAAATTAATTAAATCAAAAAGACATTCAGTAATAAACAATAATGAATTTTTTGTACACAAGAGAAATGACACCATTTACACGATTTGTGCACGTCCGAACGTTGGCGGGCCGCTCAAACCCGTCGAAATTTGAGTTTCTGCCGTCGAAATTTTAAATTGCGTAGTGTTTTTTTTGTGTCCAAATAAAAAACGTCGAATTAAAAACTCACAAAATTTGAGAACCTACCGTACAACATTTAACCCTTCAATATGTCTTCAAAGAGACCACGAAGCAGTGAAAGTGGTGCTAGTGCTTCCAAGCATAAGCACAAGTCACTATCCATCCAGGAAAAGGGCGAATTTCCACGGTCCGGAAATTTCCACAGTCCGGCACCGGTCGGGTCCCGAGGTCTCCAAACTAGAGAGGTACAACCCGTATTGTGTAATAAAATATTTACAGCTCATAGGAAAAGTTTACACAGCAGCTCATCAAAGGATGTGAAGAGACATCCTGAAACAAAGAAGCAATTATGGAAGCAACTCAACTCTATATACTGTACCGCCTTCATTCACAAAAAAATTTATTTCTGTTTAATAACGTTCTACAGACTCTGAGGACTGATGTCAGCCCTCGTGTGAAGTCTATAGGGACAAGTTCTTACTGTTTAGTGGGACAATTCATCAAGGTTAGATGATTGTTTTGTCATGCCAGGTATCTCACTAACAGTACAGTATTCTTGGAGTCAGAGAATTTGTCTTCAAAACATTCATGTAGTTCAGGACCAAAATGAAGTCCATTTAATAACTGGCCACTGACTTTACTGGCCAAATTTAACTTTTTGTGTAAAGTATAACAGGTTCTAACTTGGAAATCTCTGATATGTTGTTAGTCTCTGTTATTTGACCGTAATGGCCACGTTTTACCGGGACAATGCACTATTAAATTGTTCTTGTACTTCCTGTGAGACATAAATATCTTAGGATGTGTCATACGCAATTCAAACTCAATATAAAAACATCACTGGATAAAGATGGAATATTTAGATCATAAAGAGCATTACATGAGCCAGTACAGTAGATGTCAGGTACAGTAACTGGATACAGGCAGGGACACCCTTGAAGTGTGATGGAAAGGCTGTGAAGGAGAATGTATGAAACAGAAATGTTAGACTGGATGTTAGTCTTTGCATCATGTTAATTAATCAGCACGGATTTGTTATAAACGACGTTTACGTTTTCAAAACCGAGTGCTCCAACATATTCGGTCCAACCTACAGCCTACCCCACTTTGGAGAAAATAAAAAAAGATCAATCATTTACTGGGTGCTTAACAAGAGAATTCCTCTAGTTACCTTAACTACTGTATTCTTTTGCTGCCAAAATCCTTATTCTCACCCCACAGCCCTAAGTCCTGTTGTCTCCTGTACAGTCACACCATGCCCTCTTACCCCTGACACTTCACTGCTCAGAAGTCAGTCGTTTCAACCTCCTCACAAACACACACCATACAGGAGAATAGGACCACACAGATGGTCTGAAAACTAGTCCGGAGCATTACCAGGTAGTGCACCCTGCCAGGTCAATGCCTGTTAGGGCTTTGCAGGTGCGGATCGCGGTATGAATGAGAACGTTTGGGTCCTTTTCTGGGTTGGGGCCATCAAGAAAGGGACTCCAGTAGCCACCAATAGCCATAGTCTCGTTCTTGCCCTTGAGGCCCACGAGGAAGTTGATGAGGCGTGTCGGGTGGACAAAACACTCGCGAACATCACTAGGGTCTTCGCTCAGTGCACAAGAACGACGGAAAATATCTTCTAATGCTGGCACTGCCATTAACATCACCTGTTACAAAATTTTCAAGATTTAATGAGGAGCGTCATCATTCAAATACAAATATTGAAATATAAATAAATAAAACTACTGATGCAAACAACAAAGATAAGTTCACAGTTCCTACACCCTAGAAAAAACTATTTACTGCTTATTTACTATGGTGGTTGATTCCACTTTAGGCTGAATACAAATAAAAGTGATCAAGAACTGAATATGAGCCAAGCTATCACATGGGTGGTGAGCACTTGCCCAGAATGAGCCAATCATTTAAATTAGTAAAGACAGAAAATTCCTTTCCTATGTTAAGTCTAGTTGCATCCCTGTAAATGTGGTAAATATTCTTTGGTTATCTTCAACCTGGAAGTCAAACACTTAAACTGACAAAAAAGTTGTTCCTACACTGTATAACAACTGACATCTGGCAAAAGTTACCTCAAATCTTTCCTTTTATTTGACCAATAATAATTTCAAAAGTTATGTGAAAACAAGATTGACCTTCTATTAATATAAATAAATACACATCAAGGTATTCAAGGCTATTTATTCTATCAGAAAATAATTACTTGTGAACTCCCCACTACTGTACTGACAAATGCCACAACACACTACAAGCTCCTTGGACGTCAACAAACCCATTTAACGCACATTCACAGAACCAAAATGTGCTGTGTGACAACTGACTCATTTCTGATTCACTATCTCCCACACAAATGTATTTTCTTTATCAAACCTTTCAAAGAAGGGCTCGAGTTGCTTCCAGGAGAGAAGACTAATTTCTTAAATACTATCCCTAGATCGTGGCTTTCATGGGTACCTTATGACCCAAACCCACAGATAGGATATTAAAAGCGTGTCCTAAACAGGCTAAAGTTATGATGATATGTAGGATTCAGAAAAAAAAGAAGGTATTATTAAGTGTACATTACCTTAGCAGCATAACTATGATTGGCGTCTGGAGCATCATACACTGAGTCATTCTCCAACACTGGCTCAACTTCTTTATTCATGATGTGAAAAGAGACTGGCCGGGGGAACTGGAATGGCCGGTGAGCAGGGAACGTGTCTGACCAGAGAGGGCGCGCCAAAAAGACATCAGAAGGAACGTACAAGTTACTATATCGTTTCTTCAGCTCCAACACATTAGCCTCTTTCCTGAAAACACACACGATCAAGGTAAAGTAGAGTAGAGGGTGCAGCTGAACACTTACAGTAACAGAATACAGTACAGTATTGGTAAACTTGAAATATTAAGAAGTCTTGATTTGGCCTTAAGAGTGATTAGACCTTTCAAATTAACCAACTACAGGTATAGTAAATATTGCATTACAACTAAAAGGAGCAATATTAAAATCCCCTTTTCTAGGTGAATGTAAAACAAGGCTGTTAAAGTTACCAGGAGTCCTCAGGCAGAGCCTCCCAATGTCAGTTTGGATTAATCTGTTACGTAATTCGTTGAATAAACCAATAAACTTCTTATCAGTTTTCACAGAAGAAATTTGCGATGAAATTCCAGAAGTAGAGCTGATATTTAAGGGAAAGGAAGAAGAGAAATTAAAGAATATCACTATCAGAAAAGAGGATGTTCTTAAGAAGATAAATAAACTAAAGAAAACAAAATCCCCAGGGCCGGATGAAATTTTCCCTCGAGTCTTGAAAGAGTGTAGGGAACAGATTAGCGGACCCCTCGTAAACTTATTTACAAAATCATTTAAGACTGGATTTGTGCCAGACTTGTGGAAACAGGCAAATGTAGTACCCATATTCAAAAAGGGAGACAGAGCATCAGCGTCAAATTACTGGCCGATCAGTTTGACGTCAGTAGTGGGGAAATTTCTTGAATCAATTATAGCAGATAGCATCCGATCGCATCTAGAGAAAAGCAAATTAATCTATGACTCTCAACATGGGTTTACAAAGGGAAAATCTTGTCTAACAAATCTGCTAACGTTTTTTAGGAAAGTCTTCGAGGTAGTAGATAATGACGAAAATTACGATGTTATTTACTTAGACTTTAGCAAAGCATTTGACAGAGTACCGCATCAGAAGTTTCTGAGAAAAATTAAGGTTCATGGTATCGAGGGGAAAGTTTTAAATTGGATAAAATCATGGCTCACCGATAGAACGCAGACCGTCAGCGTAGATGGTGTTAAATCTGAGTGGGGCCGTGTAACCAGTGGGGTTCCCCAGGGGTCAGTACTAGGCCCACTCTTGTTCATAATCTACATAAACGATCTAGATACTGGGATCAGCAGTGACATAAGCAAGTTTGTGGATGACACCAAAATAGGGCGGCAAATTAATTCAGGGCAGGATGCAAATGCATTACAGGAGGATCTAAATAAACTGCAGGGGTGGTCTGAAAAATGGCAAATGAAATTCAACACCAGCAAGTGCAGCGTACTTAATATTGGAAGAACAAATATTTATAATGTATACAGCCTTAACAACATCAACCTAGAGAAGTCGACTTGTGAAAGAGACCTAGGGGTACTTGTAAGCCCGGACCTACGGCCTAGAAAACAGTGCGTTAATGTTCGAAATAAGGCAAACAGAGTACTGGGTTTTATATCTAGAAGTGTAAGTAACAAGAGTGCAGAGGTCTTATTGCAACTATATCTTGCGCTAGTCAGGCCACACCTCGATTATGCGGTTCAGTTCTGGTGCCCCTATTATAGAATGGATATAAATTCACTAGAGTCGGTGCAGCGAAGAATGACAAAAATGATTCCGGGAATTTGAAACCTTCCACATCAGGATAGGCTAAAGAAACTTAATTTGCATTCCCTAGAAAGACGAAGAGTGCTGGGAGATATGATAGAAGTATTTAAGTGGGTGAAAGGAATCAATAAAGGGGATATAGATAAAGTTCTTATAATATCCGAGCAGGATAGGACTCGGAGCAACGGATTCAAGTTGGATAAGTTTAGGTTTAGGAGGGAGATAGGGATTAACTGGTTTACAAATAGGGTGGTGGACGAGTGGAACAAGCTTAGCAACTTTGTAGTAAGTGCTGGAACGCTGGAAAGTTTCAAAAGGAGGCTGGATAGATTCATGGATGATAGAGAGTGGTTGTAACTCTCGACAGGAGCTGCCATGCACAGGCCAACCGGCCTATTGCAGACTCCTTATTTTCTTATGTTCTAATAGTATACCCCCTTGTGTTGACAGACTCAAATAAAACATGAGAGTTGTTCTTTAGGTCTCAATATCTGTTTATAGCCATGATTACCTCAGCCAAGTGAACCCCTTCAAGCCTCTTTCTGCTTAATGTATGGAAACAATACACATACAACTTACACTGTATATAAAACTTACATGTGTAATAAAATCTTAGGAACTTGTACATTATAGCGAGGGACTACTCTCATTCTTCTGCGAGGTGGTGAACGAGAGCGCCCCCGACTCCTACTTCGTTTTCTGCTCTCTCGTTTTTCTTCCTTCTCTTTTTCGCTGCGTTCACGGTCTCTGTCTCTCGACGTCCTGGTGCGCTCTTCTCGCCTATCTCGTCTCGGAGAGCGGGCTCGGGGACCGAGACAGCCGCGGGTACCAAAGCTCCCGGGTTGAGTTTCTGTGTAAGGCAAGTTAAGTATATTTGTAAGAGTTAAGACGAACAAACCTGAATTCATTCCAGATCCAAAACAAGATTACAGTGCGTGCCTCTGTGTCAGACGACAAGATACACTACAGTAGGTACACAAGTGAAGGCCTGAAGGTACAAACCACACTGTACAGTATAATATGAGGATGCTTCATCTATTGGTCGTCTCCAGCTGTGCTATCTATATGAAGGCAAAAATAATAAATTAAGAAACAAGTGATAATAATCAAACATTAAAGACCCTCTCCTAACCTACCACTACTGAAATTGGGTGGAGGCACGGCATTATAGGAACCTCCGCGACTATTCATCTCCCTCACTGGCAGGTTGCTGCGGCTTTGGTTTGGGGTTGGAGCTCCTGTGGGTCCAGGAATTACTTGTACACGGTTGGCATTCCATTTAAAAGGCATGTTGGGATTATACGTTGCCTCCACCAACACACGATCTCCCACTTTGGGTGCTTGTCCTTTAACACAACTGCTGAAGAGTAATATGTAAATTAAGCATAACACATGACCACTACTTCCTGCTGGTCAAGAGGAAGGTACATTACTTAGATAGTACAGTATAATGGAAAATATAAATTCATTACTACAGTCCTGTTAAGGTAAGGATATTATTACATACTCTTTCCTAAAGCACATGAGATCATCTTCCTTAACAAATATTACTAGACAAGAAATACAATTTCTCCTCAGTCATACCCTTATCAGACATTAATCTTGTAAAACAGTTTTACTCGCTTGTACCAACTTTGTTGGCAAACATTCTCACACTATAGCAAAAGTTTATAACAACACGTTGACCTTCAATATCAAATCTACAGTAGAATATCTGCACTGTGATTGCTGGCAGTCTCCCCCTCCCTCCTATGGATGCTACAGTCTCCCCAAGTTATTCATTAAATAACATAATTCTTTGATGTCTTGAAACTGAATCGCTGTGACCTAAAATAATGTTAAGCATTAATCAGCTAACAATATGGTGCTGGTAAATCTCTCCTGCAAGCTTGGATATACAGTACAGTGGTCCCTTGGTTAACAAGCGCCTCGGTTAACGAGTTACCTTCCATAAGATTCTTAACTTCGGTTAACGAGCAATCCCTCGATTAAAGAGTTTCTTGCAAGCCGACCTCCACATGTTTTAGCTTGCATTTGGCGGTCCACCAGCTGTAGTATTAGTCCGCCAATACAGTAATCGGTTCTACGGCTTAAAATCCTTACCCTTTTAGTAAATATCAAGAAGTTTATACTATTCCATAATTTCAAAAGTTTAATATTAAATTTTTTAGTCATTTTAACAATTATTGAACATAATTGAAGGTAGGGTCACTAGTTTGTGACACGCCATCCAGCCTGCCAACACAGCATACAGGCGTCAGTCTTTTCAGTGGAGGTAACATCTTGCATGAGACTCTTCAACTAAATGCTTTTTTCTGTGTTTACAAGCAAATTATTGGTCATTTTGAAGTTTATTTTACATATTGACAATATATAATACAGTGCAGTGTTGATTTAAAGAAAATAATCTTGAATTACACCAAGAGAACTAAAATTTTATGGGTGAAATGGCACCATGGGGTGATTTCTCTTCCACCCCAATGCCTTCTCTTCTCCCTTCTCCTCCACCCCCATTCTAATTCCCATCATCATCCAGGAGCCTTCTACATACACACCTCAAAGTAAGTGAACCTTTCTACCTTTTTTGTTGAATTTAGGCAATTTTCGGTGAGCTGGAACCAATTCCCCAAAAACCCATTGAAGCAATGGTTTCGGTTAACGAGCAACCTTCTAGAATGGATTGTGCTCGTTAACCGAGGGACCACTGTATGTAACTTTTGCTAAGTCAAATTACTGATCAGATAAAATACATGTGAGGTGTATTAATGTTAGGTCACAGTGACTGTGTACCAACCTAGATAATAAATCAGAACTAAATCACTAGATAGCAAAGTCAGCCTCTAAGTTTTAAGTCATAGATTGATAAAGTTCACTGGACGGAAGAAGTGAAAACTAATACAGTACTTTACAAAAAGGGACCGTCTGCATCTATATTGTCATCACCATTCCTGATGTGTAGTGTGTTGTTGTAGATGGTCATACAGGTCACTGGACACAAAACTGCATTTTCATTAAAAAATATAGCCTAAAAAAATCCTACCACAGTTTACCCAAGAAAAACAGGATTCATCATCCTTACAAGATTTTTATTTTTGGACAAAACTATATATGTCCACATGATACCTTAATACAGTACTGTACATTCTTTTCATTAGTTTTATCTAAAGATATAAACTGAGCAAGAATACAGTACAGTATTCTCTCTAGGGAGACACTAAGGTGCATGTCACTGAGGAATTTAAAATCAGGTAAATTGCTTAAATCACACTGGCAGAACTGAGCAACCAAGTGAAAATAGAGATTGGAAATTGGGCCGACTCACACCCAAAGGAGAGCTTAATGCATTACTGATGACCAAATTTGTGCCGTCTGGTGAGTTCTGCGACAATAATCAAAGAATTTCAAAACACACTACGTACTCTTTAAATTACAGGGAAGAGTAGCATTGTTTAGCATCCATATTTTACATTTTGCCCAGGTATACCTCATTGTACATTGTCTCACATATACTGTACTATATGTTGATAAATGAGAATTAATATTATTTTTACCAAAAAACAAAAATGACAAACACAACAGCCTCTGAATGCTGAACAACTGCCTACTTCCTCTGCTACAGCATTGCCAGGCTTACTTCAGTAATGTAAATATGTTTTATTAAAAACTTTTAATATTTTTTCATAAATCATGACCATATTTTCTATACAAACCCAACAGATATTAAGATATTTAAATATAAGTCATCAGAACCCCATGAGAATTTCTGGAATGAATTGGCCTGGTCCTGCAGATTCCAATAAGACCAATGACAATGGTCACACAGAGTGCACATCACAACATGTTAAACTTCAAAGGAACGATAAAACTAACTGCTGGCTTAGTACCAGCCACTGTATCAAGGGTTTCTCTGGTTTAAAACCAATAAATTTGATGATGACTAAACACATTAATGTATAATAAAACTAAGGTTACAAAAACTAGACACCGACCATTACAGTACAGTACATGCACGGTCAGCTGTGTGAACAAAACAAAATGCCCATCTAGCCATATAAGAAATGAAACAAACACATACAGTGACCCCTCGTTTAACGAACGCCTCGGTTAACGAAATTTCGGTTAACGAACTGCCTTCCACAAGGATCTTCAATTCGGTTAACGAACAAAAATTCGGTTCACGAATTTCTTACGAACCGACCTCAACATGTCTTCCCTTCCACTGGCCGGGCAACCAGCTTTAGTATCAGTCCGCCAATACATTAATCGGTTCTAGGGCTTAAATTCCTAACTATTTTAGTAAATATCAAGAAGTTTATACTATTCAATAATTTTAAAAGTTTAATATTCAATTTTTTAGTCATTTTAACAAATATTGAACATAATTGAAGGTAAAGTGACTAGTTTAAAGCTCGGCATCCAGCCTCTTAACACAGCAAACAGGTGTTAGTCTCTCTCTGTTTTCACTGGAGGTAACATCTTGCTTGAGACTCTCTTCAACTAAACGCTTTTTTTTCTGTGTTTCCAAGCAAATTATTGGTCATTTTGAAATATATTTTGCTTATTGACAATATATAATGCAGTGCAGTGTTGATTTAAAGAAAATAATCTTGAAATACACCAAGAGAACTAAAATTTTATGGGTGAAATGGTGCCATGGGGTGACTTCTCTTCCACCCCAATGCCTTCTCTTCTTCCTTCTCCTCCACCCCCATTGTAATTCCCATCATCATCATCATCATCCAGGAGCCTTCTACATACACACCTCAAAGTAAGTGAACTTTTCTACCATTTTTGTTGAATTTTGGAAATTTTCGGTGAGCTGGAACCAATTACCCAAAAACCCATTGAAACAATGGTTTCGGTTAACGAACTTTTCGGTTAACGAACGACCTTCTGGAACGGATTGAGTTCGTTAACCGAGGGGTCACTGTATTCATATCAGAACCAATTACAAGGTACAACAACAAGAACATCTATGTTCTGGTGTAAACAAGGCATCAACTGACTTATGGAGACAAGAGATTGTGGCAATACTGGTACTGTATAAAACACTTCTGAATGACAGAACAAAAAAGTTTTACACTATTGCTAGATCTTTATCCCTCCTTTTTTCTCCTTGGGTTTAAATAAATCTCGGGAGTCCCAAACTGAGGTTAAGGCACACCAATTTCTAGAGTCGCAACTTAGAGGCGACTAAAAATTTCCTGATGAGGCCATTTCCTTGATAACACACCCCCATTAATATACTTGCCTCGTCTGAAAAAAGACATCTTCGTCAACAAAGCCGAAATCGGCGCACAGTTTGGTAATAGTTCCCGTAAAAACTCGCTGCTTTTGAGGCTGCTGACCGGCATTGTTGTTTGCAATATTGTTCTGTAGATTAGTCTGTAGGTTGTTGGCGATAGTGGCCATGTTACTTGGGGTGGCTGCTGGATTAAATGCACCTGGAGGAGCCAAAGCCCTTGGGGTTGGGTATGTTACAGCCGTCACCTGCAGGAGAAGATAAAAAATTATTCAGTGTGAAGTGTAACTAAATATAATAACAGATAAACCACAGTTTAGTAATGCAGTAATGCTTTGGATTTAGTAGATAACAGGTGCAGGCAGTGCTGTACTGTACTATACTTATATTCACACAGTTTGTCACTCAGTTCAGTGAAACACATGGACCTAATTACAGTATGTGGTAAATTAAAAATGTCTTCCTGCTGACCTGAGGCTGTGCTTGTGGCTGTGCCTGTGGCTGAGGCTGTGGTTGAATCTGTGGCTGCATCTGTGAGTTGGTCATCTGTGCAGGATTGACAAGGCTCGGGGGTTGTAAGGTCTGGGTTATAGGTGGCTGACCCATGAGACTGCCGCCTGTGGTGGGTTGTCCTATTGTCTGTTGGGTAATAGTTGGTTGGCCTATGGTCTGTAAGCCCCCTAGACCTGGAGGCTGGATCATGCTCTGCTGCACAGGTGCATACTGTGGCTGTTGAGGAGCACCTCCTAGTACCAGCTGCTGGTTGGGAGCTGATGGATGCTGGCCCAGGAGAGATGGCTGCAGCTGTGGGGTCGCCTGTGGACGCTGCTGCCATGGTGGAGGAGCTTTCCCACCACCAAACTGTGCCATCCTCCCTCACCTGAAACAACAATATAGAACAATATATACTAACTTGTAAAGCTGTAGATACCTGTGACTATTAGACCATCTTGCCAGGGGTCCCTAACCTTTTTCATCTTGTCTACCACTTGACATTTTTATATGATAACCTCATACCACTACTGAACTGTATACCCACAGTTGCATAAACATGGGTGAAGCACATGATAATCAAACCAGTGAACTGAAAGGTATTACTGTGCCTCTATATTTTTCAAGAGAACTAGGAACTGGTGAAGTTAACAAGTACAGTAATCAATTTGGGTTTAACATTAGTCTCTATGGATGAATAACAATGAGGAGTATGAATAAACATTATGAAGAAGAGACATACATACATACACAGGACAACAGCTAAACAAAAAGAGACAAGACTAACTAAGCAATTTCTTTCATTCTTCATTCATGTTTCTTTCTTGATAGAGAAAAAGAGAAGACCCTACCCAGAATAAAATCAAATTCCTTACTATGAAAAGAACTACATTCTATACCAGGTAGTCAATACATGGAGCGCAAAGCAAGGTGTTTGGTCTTCCTCAGCTGACTGTCTTATTATTAAATTTATTACTGACACAATTAACAGTTAAACTACCAAAACATATCTGTGGCTACTGCAGTACAGACACTCCTCGACTTACGACCACCCGGACATACGACCGCCCCAGTCGTAACAAAAATTTTTCAAATTACTGTACGTATTTTCGAGTCCCGACGACGTTAGTAATTGCGCTGTGTACTAACAATTTTTTTTTCTAATTCCCTTTAAAACGGCTGGCAAGCTTAAAAGTGAGAGTTTTGTGGTGCTGAGAAGAAAGAGAGACACCCATTTTAGATTTTCTATGTATTATTTTCGCATTATCAACTTACGACCTGGAATTGGGTCCCTAACCCCGACGTAAGTCGGGGACTGCCTGTACTGCTTCAGTGAGTTATGACCTCGCCTTGGCAGCTGTTCCCACCCTGTGTATTGGTGTTAGGAAGAGGAACTGGGTCATCAGAGCTGTGCCCATCTCCTCGTCTCTGTAAAATTTTCTGGACTGGTGACGAGAGTTTGCAGTGGTGTGGAGGGAGGGGAGGGGTGGGGGATATCATCATGGTTTTACCCAACAGCTATCAACAGGTTATCGGAGTTAAACTATGCAAGCCTGTAAAATGGCCGTACAATGTTGAATGAACTTACCTAACCTAACCTAACCAAGGGTAGATCAGTTCATTTTATCACCAATATATCACATATGTAGCAGTACAGTAGGTGGGAAGTTTTCATAAGCATCTCAAATTGCCCAGTCATAAAATTGTGTTTGGGACAGAAAAATCGTAAAAATTATATTACTAAAACTTTCTCTGGTCATACTTGATGAGAGTGGTCCAGCCTTAGTGCCAACCTGAGTGTTTTTCGTTCCCATTGTTGAAGTCTTCAAAAGGTAAGAGAGCTTTTATCCTAAAGGGCTTAATTTCCTCGAGATGTTGGTTAAGGGCTTGTTAACTACAGTATTACCAATTAGGACTACAGTCACCCAAACCTAATGGATTCTTGTTCATAGGATGGTAACACTGCACTACAAACGTCTAGTTTTCAAGTTTACATACAATAAATTAAAAAAAGGTAACTAAAAAAATAAAATACCCATCAGAACATATTAAGTAACAATATGGCATCTCTCCTCTGAACAAAACCGTTTGAGTCTATTAATAAATGTTTTTGCTTGGCTCTGACTCACTGAGGTTGGTGACAGTATACTCCTTTGACCCAACAATGATTTAATTTATTATTTCCTAAAACTGTGTCACTCATAAGGTCGTGAATATCTTAAAACCTAAAACTCTGCTTCAGAACCTTAACAGATGGCATCCTCTTGATACTAACTGATATCTGCTTGATTTAGAGAGTCATGTACGTCAATAACCGAATGATTGTCTTGTGTTAGTGAAGTAATTACCAGCATCAGTGTTGTACTGTACAAGGTGAGGGTGTTGGTGGGCGGTCCTCACGAGTCTTTCCTCCTCAAGGTATCTTTATATCATTAGTTAACCCTTGTTGTCACTCTCACCAAGTATCTCTAGTACTCATAGATGATAAGTTTACTCACGTCTTCACAATTACTCTACTTTAAAGGTCTGCCGAGGCTTTGTTTACACACAGTTTACTCCTTCTCTCCCTCACGTCTCTCATCTTTAATGAACTTTAAGTTGTGTTCACCACAACCTTCTATATATTAACAAGCACAAGCTTTATGTGGAGCAGCACACTGTGGTCACTTACCGTGGTAAAGCGGTAGAAAACGTCCCAGAAAATATATATTGACGAGGCGTCTGATAACAATATGGCGGTGTAGTATTGACGACGTCTGCGGCGGCGGCGGCGGGGCGCATGCGTCCCTCCCTGGCAACTGCACACTACTCCTCTCTATGATCCATTTTCACCCATTATGTAACTCGTCTTACTCATTAAAGTATCCTATCAGCTGCCTTTTTTCAAGTTTTAGCTTTCTCTTTTATAAGATTATGTTATATAATTGATAACTTGCTGTACGGATGAGGCAGCGTTGTTGGGGAGGGCTAGAGGCGTGTCCTGTATTTATATAAATATAAATAATATATGTATCTTTAAAATATACAATGTATATAGATTATATATAATATAATATATTATATTATATTATATATAATCTCAGTACCTACCCGTAAGTTTTATAAGCATTGCAGAATATAACTACATGCTTACCTCACCTCATATTCAGGGTCGGCGACCTCGTCCCTCCCCTTCAAACGTTTTCAAACTGCCTTTACTTTATTCTCGTCACCACCGATCAGTTTGTTAGTCGCTGGGTGGTCGATCACGTCTCTGTTATTCAATATTGGTAAATAATGGGCACGTACTGGCTCCAGAATATACAGTAGCCGCGCCAGTGTTGGTAAATTCTGGTCTCAAATAATCTCATACTTTTACTTTATCCTCTTCGCCACTGATCGGCTCGTTAGCCGCCCGGGCGATCGGTCACGTCTCTGTCACGCACTGTTGGCAAGTACTGGGCACCGGCTCCTGAATGTACCTGAACCCGCTACAGTGTTGGTCAAGTCTTCTCTTGAAAGAGCTCACACTCGGTGCCGTCACAACACTCTCTGGTAGATTGTTCCAAGAGTTTACAACTCTCACTCCGAAAAAGTTTGCCCTCACAGTTTTCTGGACTTGTGGCTTCTTCAATCTTGAGCTGTGACCAAGGATTTATCAGAGTTAAACTAACAAGCACTGCCTCAGTCTTTACCACGGTATATGACCTCATACACAGTGTGTATGTAATTAAAATCAATCTGTACATTTTGCACTAATTATGAAATAACTGTTACAAATACTTATCTTAATATTTTACCAAGTAACCATAACGAAGACATATCACAAGAATATGTTAAGATCGCGATAAGATAACCGAGCTCTTGCCGAATCAACGTTTTGACATCAAAATGCTAATAACGTATCAATAAGAGATGGATTCAGTTTACATGCTTTAACCTTAAAAATTACAATTATGATATAGCGTACTCAGAAAACGACAATTATCTTAAGTATTGTTATATTCTAATACCAAATATGAGGTACATATACAGTAATTGGATGTGTTATCTGATTCACTTCATCCTAGAGTGGCGGGTTATTGTCCTCTGATCCTGCAGATGTCTCAGTAAGTACCAATTGACAGGTTGTGTGCTCTGTTTCCATAAAATATAGGAATTTATGTTTACATCATTATTGATGAGTGGTTTACGAAGTTCATTTGATTTGTCAGAAAGTAGAGTTGTATACCAGTGATGTGCTTATGAAGTGTTACAGATCTTAAAACACTTAACAAAGTCAGGAAAGTGTTTTAATATGAAGCTGTGGCGAATCCAGCAAGTGTCTCTATACAAAAAAGCCAACAGTGAAGTACAGTGGTATATATATACATATATATATATATATATATATATATATATATATATATATATATATATATATATATATATATATATATATATATATATATATATATATATATATATATATATATATATATATTGACGATTAGACAACTTTTGAAAAAATGACTATACATAAACTCTGAACTATTTATCATAGAGATCTGAAATTTGGCATGGAAGCATAACTAACAATAAAGAAACACTGGTAAAATCAGATCACTATTAAAAAAATTAGACCTTTATCAGTAGAGAATGCAAAAATTCCTGCAGGACAGCTTCAGATAAAGTTATAGTTCTACCTAATTTCCGCTTATATCGTTTTCTCTTGACGCGCGCGATAGAAAATGGTTCACTGTGAATGACTAACTAAAATGAAACTTTTAAACACAGCTAGACGAGGAATTTCGTGATTTTTTGTAATCACACGAGCCCCTATTAGTGGTAAAGCGCAACTTAAGTGGGTTTTTACCCACCTTAAAGTATTTATATTAAGATAATTGCATAGAAAAAGAAATTAGAAATGTTTCATTATGGTTAAAGGAAAAAAATCGGTTTCTTTTTACTGATTTTCGTCATTTTAAGTCATCTTTAAGTAGTTTGCTGTTTGGGCATGTACCTTGACTATGTGGATTTCAAACTAACTATATGTTTTAAGAACAGACCTTTTTATCTATCTTGAAATACTTTCAATTACACTTGCCCTCATTTCCGTGATATTCATTATTTTTGTGTTGTTTAACCTGTAGCTGCCTGTTATGTTTGACTATGTTAAAATAAGCACCATACTTCATTGTGGCAAAGAATTATGAAGCACTGTCATTTCATTTACATCTCATTACCAGGTTAGAGACACAATTGATGGAATACACAGGCGACGGTTGTGTTGACCGAGGTGATGATTTATGATGTGGCAGTAATAGGAGCTGGGGCAGCTGGCCTCACCGCCGCTCACAAGCTTCTCCAGGCGGACCCAAACCTCACCCTAGTTGTTCTTGAGGCCAAGGGTAAGTATCGCTACCTCCTGCAGACACTTCCATTTTTCTCGTTGCCTCTGAGGCCAAGAGTGTGTGTCTGAATGCTATAAAAGAGTGAGTATCATTTGCAGGCATATCCTTCCTGAGAAGCCAGTCAGAAGAACTGTATTTGTCTCAGAGCTGAGCGTGTAGGACACTTGGCATGAAGACCCTTATGGTAGTCTGCCTTGAAACTGTGGCCATCTCTTTAATAGCAGACAATACACTTCTCTGGTGGAGTGACGGATAGAATGAGTTGTCCAGGGTGGTTGCCTATGATAAATTAATTGGTCAACTTTGGCCAAGGTCAAGCAAACATGGAGAGATGGGACCAGCCACTCGAGCAGCTAACGAGTCCATCAGTTAAATAGCTCAGCCTCATACAGATCCTTATTGTTTAGGGAGGATTGACTAAATATTTTATATTTTTCAGGTATGGCTGCAATTTAGTGTGGAGGCTGCCGAGTTTGGCCAATGTTAGGAAAAACACTTAATAATAAACAGTATATAAAATAAAGAAATAATCACTTATTTCAGACAGAGTCGGTGGTCGCACACTGACGGTGCCTGTGGACATCGGTGACGGCAAGACTGACACTTTTGACATGGGCGGCCAGTGGGTTGGATCAAGCCAACATCATGTCCTCAACATGATGGAGGAACTGGGCCTGAGGACCTACCCGCAGTGAGTAGTGACACAGGATACACCAGGGCATTGCAGGACAGATGTAAATTAATGTATTAAAAGGTTACTTTGAAAGTTAGGCTAGAGTTGATAATTTCAAGAGAGGAAAGTAAATTACAGCACAGTACTGTATAGTTTAAATGAATAATTAAGTTTTTACCAATACTTCCGTAACTTCAACACTGAAAAGTGTTGAACTTGGGTGCTGATGATTACTTAGAGCAGTGATGTTAATTATTGTTTTCAAAAGATGAAGTACAGTAAGTACAGTATCCCTTTCCGTTCTTTAAACCTCTTCATATAGTTCACAGATTAGAATGAGGGAACGATATAATGCTATACAGTATCATATAGGTACATTAATGTACATTTTGATGACTCTACAACAAAGTACAAAAAATAAAAATTATCAGACGTAAGCTGGAAATTTCTTTAAACTTTCATTAGTGTCTGTAGTTAAATGTAGTCTGGTCTCTTGAGGGAATATATTCTTGAGCTATTGTCTGCCCCTGTGTTAAAACCCTTGACACGTATTCACCAGGTACACGGAGGGCACGAAGGTGATGCAGCTCGGAGACAACAAGATACGCACCTACACCGGAGACATACCCTCACTAGGCTCCCTCAGGGGTCTCATCCAGCTCCAACTGTTTATATGGAAGGTTAGATAATGATATCACTTGTGTTCTATTGGTGGCATTTACCCTCTTGGTTTACTTTATGAGGAGCTTCAGATGCCCGGGTTTTCTTATGTGCAAATAACTGTACAGTACTTTTCCTTTTATAGTTCCACTTGAATTATGGTACAGGTATTTAAGTTTGGTTACCGTACTACTGAATGGATATGGATTATCCTCAGAGCATTCAGAGAGAAGGATTACAAAGACAATCCCGAGGACTATGAACTCTTCCTAAAAGCTAAAGCAGATTTTACTGATCTGGTATTATATCACAGAGTAAGGGACAAATTAGTGTACTGTACAGACTAGAAGCTTATAACTAAGGTTGATGACTGAGAACTTAAGGTAGACATTGAATCAAAATTGACTAACCTTAGTGGTGACTCAGATTAACATAGGGTCACAGGCGTTGTTCCATAAATGATCAACCTAGGTGTGTGTGTTGCCTCAGGCTGAGCGCATGGCGGCCAAGGTGCCCATAACAGACCCGTACAGCAGCAAGTATGCGGCCGAGCTGGGCGGAGAGACGGTGAGCTCCTTTATGAAGAAACACATATCCAACAAGGCGGCCATGGAAGCTATTGACGTGGGCTGTAAGGCGTCTTTTGGTAAGTTTGTTTTGAAAGTTTATACAGTACTTGATTTATTTGCCGTTGGTTTACTTGTTTGTATAGTACTATTTTAACTGTGAAAAGAAAGGGTGTGTGTGTGTGTGTGTTTTAGATAATGTTATAGCGTCACATTCATAAACAGATGCTGTACAGAATAAACAAATATAAACTCAATATAAAGGGACAGAAGCATCACGGATCAGCGCCCTGTTCTTCATGGCCTACGCTAACTCTGCCGGAGGAGTCATGAAGGTGTTTGAGACCAAGAAAGATGCCGCCCAGGAGTTACGAGTCATGGTCAGTGTAACGTGGAGCAGGACACCAGGAGGTCAACTCTGAGGAAAAGTCTATCTCTCGGTGACACTCATAGTCAACTACAGTACATGTTCAAAATTAATTGTAAAATATAAATTCCTGCTTCACTCCATGGCTGCTAGAGCTCACTGTACTTATTTCATATGATTATAATTTTATGCCCTCAACCCTTATATATAATGATAATATAACTGCCTACATGCTCGACTCTTCTAAATTTATGTCTGTACTTTATAATTAAACTGTTCCTTTGAAGGGAGGAACACAGCAAATATCAGAGCTTCTGGCAGACAAGATTGGGAAAGAAAAAGTCCTCCTCAGCCACCCAGTTTGTGAAATGAAGCAGACGACAGACTCTGTGGAGGTGAAAACGGAAAATGGAAAATGCTTCACTGCAAGGAGGGTCATCATGACAGCTCCGCCAAATCAACTTATCAAGATGAAGTTTGACCCACCTCTACCACCATACAAGCAGCTGATATATGAAAACCATCCTATTGGTCACCTCATCAAGTTTTACGTGACATACAAAAAGGTATGAATGTTTTTGGTTGTTTTTTTCATTGTTGATTGTATATTTCTCTAAAGAGTTCTTCAGATGTAATTTTTAAACCTTTGAAAAACCATGAAAGTCACTGAAATACTATTGGAAGGCTTCATATACTGTACTCTCTCTATAAGACAAGACAACTTTCTTCTAACAATCACATTTTCACCTTTGTGTTAAGTAACAACCCAACACAAAGTACTGAATGTTTAATTACCATTATCCCCAGGTCAACCTCTCCTTAGATCAGGGTCACTTTAAGTCAACCACTGTCCTCACCAACAATCAGCCTGCTAGCCACTTGGGCAGTCAGTGACTTATGCATCAAATTCTGTATCATCACCATAGACCACTAGAGGGAGACCAGCTCAGTGTACCAAGCCTGCAGTAAATCCATTCTTCCTCGTCTCTTGTGTATAATAGGAATTATAACTTGAATCACTTCATCCATTTTCCATAGGCATTCTGGCGAGACAACGGATATTCAGGTGAAATTGTGAGTAATGGTGGTGAGACGGAGGTTGATGGTGTGAGCAGAGGGCCTCTCAGTGCCTGCTTTGATGCCACCACCCATACTGGCACACCAGCCATCGTGGGCTTCATTGCTGGACGACAAGGTGTTGAGTGGCATAATAAGACGGTACTGTAATTGTTTTGTGCTGTACTGCTCTTACATATATGATATATACACTGAGATACATATCAATAGACAAACACTGTACTATAGACAATACTGTACTGTACATATATAACATACTGTACTAGTTGATGCAATGTACCACCTCATATGACAAAGTTTTAAATCTTCAGAATATTAGATTATGACTGAAAATGTCTTTTCTTTAAGGAGGCAGAAAGGAAGAAAGCAGTAATTGATGGTCTGTCCTCTACCCTTGGCAGTGAAGCTCAAGACTATGTAACTTACATAGAGAAAGTGTGGGCCGATGAGCCATATACAGGCGGGTGTCCAGTTATGTTTGGTGTTCCTGGAACTATGTACGCCTTCCCTCACCTGCGTCTCCCATTTGATAGGTAAGACCAAGAGGTTGTAGGGAAGGGAATAACAACACTAAAGATTAATTCATCTCTTGATCCATTGTTTCACTTTTTAATTGAATATCATCAAACAAAAGTTCACCTGAGTGGAAGTTGTCACCAATTCTTTACAAAGTGAAAACAGTGAAAATTAATTTAAAGTATTAAAATATCCTCACTGTGTGCTTATTCATGCATGTTTTTGTCTTTTCTTGATGAATAATTTTAGATTGCCAATACGTTAAAATGATCTACTACAGACAGTACAGGTATATAAAAACAATATGGCATCCCTGTCATTAAATTTACACACAAAAGCATGCACACACACACATACACACACACACACAAACGTATGCGAGTATCAGCAGAAATGATTATTTCAATTGAGCTTCCTCTCCAGGCCCGGGGAGTAGGGATGGTAACCTAACTTCCTGTACAGTGAGCAAGTAAAGAGGGCGAAGGTGATCGACCTTTGTTTGGTGAAGTGAGTGAGGGTGATAAGAATAAAGTGAGTGGAAGTTATGATGAACATAAGGTAGCCCGGATGTCTTGAATTATTCCAGAGTATAAACCACCTTCGGTAAACAGATTTTACAAATTTAATTACCGCTATTGAGTCTGGAACATTATTGCCGAGTGGTGAAGAAATCTGTGGTTTATGGATAGAAAGTCAGTTCTACAGCTTCACTGTCATGTTCCCCTGAATTCTTGGTTAGGAGCTTAGGGGGATGAAAATATAATTCTACAGACTGTATATTATGTATTTACCTTCTCAATACCACTATTCATCCTCAGGCTTCATTTCGCTGGAACAGAAACGGCAACAGTGTGGACAGGTTTCATCAGTGGTGCCATCCAGTCCGGGGAACGAGCTGCAAAAGAAGCCTTACAATATTTTCGTCCAGAATTGTTGACTGAGAAAGATTTGCTGGGGACATGTCATGATCCAAAAAGGTCTTTACTACCTGGTAATAGTTTATAATGAAATGTTTATGAATGAATCTTGGTATGTAACTGATATTTAATCTTCATCAATTTATCTTACTAACAAAAGGTACAAATACATATATGGATTATAAAATGGTTGCTGAATACCATTGGTTATCTGTCTTTCTATATGCAAAAAGTCCTCTGCCTATACTCAAGAGATACATTACCACATCCTCTAACTACTTGTCATTATATTCTTAGGTACTGTATCTCATCAGCCATTTCTTCACATACAGTATCTATCCTTCCATCTTCCTTCATACTCTCTTCTCAGTCCTGTTCTTATCTTTCTCTTTCCAATTCCTTCTCTTATACATTTCTAAAGTCCTTCACATTATATCATCGCTCTAATGTAAATCCCCGCCCCCCCCGTTATACATTAAGGGGTGTAGCAGGTCTCTATCCTGGCCTAAGGGTCATTGATTATCTCGGTGCTCTCTCTCTGTCCATTACATTTTGCAAGTCTTCATGATAACAATATGTACAGTACTTCTCTGCTAATTTATGATGGCCTCGTATATTGTTCACTTCCCCATTTATACAGCTTAGTGGACCAGTGACTCTTGGGGGCAGGACAGTGACTCTTGGGGCAGGACAGTGACTTTTGGGGGCAGGACAGTGACTCTTGGGGGCAGGACAGTGACTCTTGGGGGCAGGAAGTGAGTGCAGCACAGTACCTACTCTACCTGTGTCATAATAATCCTACCACTTGTTTTTCCTCTTGACTCTCCTGCACTGGTACCTGTAGTATAGTATAGTAGTGTTGTGGTAGGAGCTTTGGGCTAATCATTCTAAGATACCACTTTTTACTCGAAAAATTGTTCTTAAATTGCTAGGAGGAATGAGAGGGGAAATTATTTTAATGTATAAATTTCCTTTTTTCTGTAAGGTGTATATTTTAATAACGTAATTTTACTGTAGACTGAAAGTAACTTGTGACAGATAGGAGTAATTACATTTCGAGATAACTACTGTACTAACTTAACCATCTTCCATTTCAGCATCCCAAGTGACATCAAGATGGCCAAGTAAAGGGATCTATATTGTCTATTTGGCTGTTGTGGTTGTGTTAATTGGTGTTACATTCTCAATATACTTTCAAGATGCCATCTGGTGACACATACACAACTGAAAATATCAACATTAATACACTATTCCAACTGAAAATGTGAGAGAATTCAAGAGCAATTGCAAATTATCTTAAATTAGAATCAGTGAATCATTTACATTTACACCATTATAAACCATTTCTAATTTAAGGTTTTTATATACAGTACCATTTACAGTCACCAATAAAAAATTTTCTTCAAATTAATGTGTTTTATGTATCACTTACAGTAACCATTAGTGTTATGAGATGTATCGTATATTTATTCCCAGTGTCTTTGTGTTTAGCAGAATACATCACTGCCTATCATGATTTGTCCAAAATTTAGAAAATCTGTTTATTGGGGACATATACTGAACAACCACTGCAACAAATTACAATACTGTATATTGGATTAGGTCGAACAGTCACAATTGGTGGCAAATTTTAACTACTGTACTTATTGTAACCTTTTAATTGTTACTGGTATGTTAGTTATATAGGGACAGCTGTGTGAGGTGCATGGTAACATCTCACATTATATATTGTACAGAAATTGTTGAGTAGTTCCTTACCCGTCACCACACCTTTAGTTACCCTGGTGCTGCTTTTATTTTAACATTTTCTCCTCAAACTCAATCCTCTTCTTCTACCAATTTTTGTTTCTATATCCTAATAGTTCCTCCTCCACAGGGAATGTTGGTATTTTACCTAAAGTGATGTCACTCAATTTTTAATACTAATCATCTTGATTATCCAACTAGACTGAGAGTCTTGGGAGCAACAACTCTTCAGACAAGAGACAATGGGATGGATCTCATAGACATTCTAAATCTTGAAAGGGATGAAAAACATTAAACCCATACTGTACCATTTTCCACGCTGTCATGCTTCACCAACATCATTCAAGCTTGCCAAGACATGCAGGATGAACATATGGAAATACTTCTTCATACAGATGATGGTAGACCTATGGAACACTATGCCAGCTCAAGCTGTGGAATTGAGAACAGTAGTGGGTTTGAAAATATCCATTGACAAGACTTATTAAGAACAATGGAGGGAACCTACACAGACCACTGGCCTTCTTCCCTCTGTATGGCCAGTCCACCTCTAGTTGGGTTGCCATTAGGAAAATAAGATAGTTAAAAATATTTCCTCTAATTTTGTGGATGTACATCTGATCAGTTCAGGGAGCCAACCACCTCCATCTCTTCAACTTCTCTACTCAAGTCGTGTTTTAACATACAAAATATATTTCCAGAAAATCAAACATCTTAATTGGCGGATTTATTTTATTCTTCAAAAATAATGGGAATGGCAATTTCACATATGCATTGGCAGTGCAAATAGCATAAATCAAGGTCAATATAAGGTGGCAATTGAAAACAAAGCTGAAGAGATTTTACCTTCAGTGCAAATAATGGCATACTGTACACTCTATTAATACCGGATATAGAGTCTGTAATGCCTCCTTAGCTCAGACAAATACAGCAACACCCACACCAAGGTATAGAAGACTCTAAGGATGAGAGAACATCCCCCAAATCAAAATAATTCGTATAATCTGCACACGGGGGGAGGAGGAGGGAAAAAAAGTGGTATACATTAGAGTGTATATTAAAAATAAGGAAAAGGTGCTCTGTATTGACAAATAGGGTCACAGAATGTCACCAGGCAAGACAAGTAAGAGGAAGATTTTATCAACGAACTGAAGAAACTTTATAATGGCAATAAGAAATTTGCTGCTGGAAGGTTGAGAGTGGTAGACAGCTTGTGGGGGCTGTAAAATGCAGGATAGTCAGCCATGGGCTTTGAAAGCTTTTACTTTTTTATAAAAAAAATATTACTAGGGGGTAAGCACAAACCCCTGGAGTCCACGAAAATATCCTAAATTTTCTTAAAAGGTTTTAACATCAACAGAGGACAATGCTCATAACATAACTGTGATATTGAACTTTTTTCTCTGTTGACAGCATCTTGTGTATGTATGAATGTACAGTAAAGTTCTATATATAGCACTTAACAAACTGCAATTCTCAAGAACACCTCAAATAAATCTATATTTTGGGAAACTGTAAACTAGAGCATTTGTATCTAGCATGTCAGGAGCACTTTGGCTTAATGCAGCCATTTACTTTGGTGGTAAACAGAACCTCCGGTCCTTCTCCAGCACTCACAAATTGTACTTGCATGATTAAGATAATGTACTATACTTTACATCCTCAAGTGATGGCTTCAGTCAATAAGGGAAGACCATTGGACACTCCTTCTACCAGCAAAGGAGTGAATCAACACTGAATCTGCCAAGTACAGTAATGTACATCTGACACAAGAAATTTGCAAGAGATTGGAAAATGGTGAAAAGCTAAATATCCACTTGTTAATTATGTGCCATAAAAAATTAACTTTAATGTTATTTAGTGATTCAGCGTGAATAAGGCAGTGCTAAAATAAAAAACATATTTAAATTACAGGAAATAGACAACTTTATGGGTGATTCAAACTGAAATGATAAGAATGAACCAGCATGTGGTCAATTAAGTAACTCTTTTGATAACCTGGTACTGTACTGAAGTATTTTTTAAGAATCAACCATGGCAGTGATCCAGAAGGTTCCAGATACAGTATTACAGGTTACTCGACAGATAATTTCAATACAGTACATGGTGGCCAGGTAGGTGTTTGTCCCTTAGGTCTTAGAATACATCAAACAGTACACCCAGTAAGTGTACACAGACTGTGCTTCCTGAAGAGGATAATAATTTTGTTAACAATAGAGACCCAACACACTTTACTAATCTAAAATCTGAAAAATTCTGATACCCAGGTAGAATACTGGTTCCTCCCCACCAAGATGAATCACGGAGGTTCCACTTAATATGTCCGTACATGTGTCACACTTAGTTAAAATGCAGCTGATGTGTTTGTTTAACAAAGAAAACTTTTGTTTTTACTTTTCTAACTTATTTGGAAACCAGTTCATATATTTGGCATTTCCTTTAAGAGGTCATATACAATCATAACATAAAACTATACCTAAATTAATTCTTTAATTTTAATTATCATTTCACCGCTTTTGAGCTTCCAAAACATTCTGGCAGTTGGTCTGGTCTTTGTTACGAATTTTATTGTCAAGTGTTAGTACAGGAGGGTGTAGTACCCAGTGGAAACTGAGATGTTTAGCAGTGAGGGTCACACTGGATAACACTTTTTATATCTGTCCTGGGCCAGGACTCAAACTCAGGACACAGTAACGAGAGAGATGCACATTACTTCTGTCATACAAACACCACAAATGGTTCATATAATTGTCATCCATTTATAACTTGTATCACAATTATTTATATTATTGTCTCTATAAACACACACATCAGTGTGTTTTCTTGGAAAAAACTATAAAGTACAGTATCACTATTTCTCATGTACAGTACAGTACACCTAATATGATGGCATGTACAGTTTGACATCATAGGAAGTGAGAAAAACTGTGGTCAATGGATACATCTGGCATCTCCTCGAGGTAGTGCGTACTGTAATATTTTTAGATGAATGTATGAATCGCTCGAAATCAACGACTTGGAGTGATTCATTCATGAAAAAATATTACCTACATTACGATCTCTCCATCAGCCACAGATTTTCTCACGTCTATGATGCCAACTGTACATAGTAGTTTACAGGTATAGATTTAAACTTAAAAAAAGAAAAGAAAGCAACTTAAATCGACAATGAATGTAGTTGAACGATTGAAGTGTTTTAAGTGCTACATACTGTACTGTAATCTTCACAACGAGAAATATAAAACAACATTCTCTCCTGAGGACAAGACTGACAACTTTGGTTCAGGCACAACCAGTTTAACCCAGCTATTGTTACCTTATATATAAACAGTTATGTATGGTTGAACAACAACAGTATAGAATTATGGTTTCAATACCTCAGTTTCTAAATACTGTAGTACATAAATGCAGATAAACCCACAGCAAAAGTTATGTACTGTATGTACGCTATATATAATTTAACTCAAACACGTACCTAAACAGAGATATTTTCTATCAGTTTGTGGTAAGTAAACCATAAAAACATTTTTTACTGTATCCAACTTCTACAAGGTGCACACAAAGTCCTGTTACCTCCTCCTCAAACCTTGTCATTCCCTAACATCAATACAGTACTCTATGTATTTTCTTCACTT
This sequence comes from Homarus americanus, assembly GCF_018991925.1. NCBI lineage: Eukaryota > Metazoa > Arthropoda > Malacostraca > Decapoda > Nephropidae > Homarus > Homarus americanus. The sequence continues at coordinate 264,552 of NW_024746050.1, forward strand.
AATTATAGATGTTATATAACAAAGAAAAAGTAATTATAGCACTGAAGAGCAAACAGTAATGAGCAAGTGAACTCTCTGATGGACCACACACACTGAGGTAATTGGCTCATAACAACTGACCCATAAATTATAAAATGATGTGACGTGTTTGATCAAGGAGTAAATAAAAAACATTACTCTCTAAAAACTACAAATTAAATTTTTCATTCCCCAAAGGTGCGAGGACCCTGTCTGTACCTTATATGATCACGACTCCTCACCAACCTAGAAAATTCTTTTACATAAAAGCGTCATCAACAAAGACTGCAAATGCAACGGTTAGCCGAAGTGCTGGTAAATTTTTATTACATTACTGTATTACAAAGGCCAAAGCCCCTGAGCCTTATTATAATTCTGTATATATTTCTTACCAATTAGATTTGTCGTATATAAAGCTCTCTTAATATATTTAAAACATTTCTTAAGTTCTACATAAAAGATTAAAAAATGTGCTTATACTGTAGTAAAATATGATTATTCAGTATGATGAACATGAATGATCAGGAACATTTACTCGGACTAAATTCCAACTTCGACGACAAATTCTGGAAAAATAGACATGAATATGGATCACTAAATTTAGGGATAGCAACTTCCATCTTGAGAATGTATTCAAGAAGATCACTTATCCAACGATTCAAAGGCTAGAAAAATACTGAAGCCGACGTAACAATAAAATATGAGTGCTATTGTTTGTGTTCAGATGGGTCGTGGCACAACTTCAGATACACTACATGAACTGCTTCTCTACCCTGCTCCTTCTACTATATGTAAAGACATGGCGAGTCATTGTATCAAGCCAGTACTATAACAAATTTGGCTTACAAATTACCGGTCCTTAAATTAAAAAGACAACAGAAATGGAATTCATCACATTGCTGTTTTCACAAGATGGTATATCAATGAACTAGTACTTCTGCATGGGCGAAATATTTCATATCAATGTATTAGAATGGGTTTTATTCTTTTCAACAAGAACAATATCAAGATGCAGCATTTTCCCAAAACAAAATTGTCCCCAAATTCACGTGATGAAATACTGTAACTGCTAAGATACATTGTTGCGATACTAGAGATGTCAACAAGTGCATTGGAGAAGACTGTCACTTTGTCGCCTCAGTATATTGTATTGCAGTTAATAACAACACGCTTACATAGTTCCAATATTCTACAAGTCATTTATTAGTGCTGTAAAAACCACGATGGAGAATGATGACAACTAGTTTTATCACAGAAATTGAGAGGAACTGTACGGAGAATATAATTGCTCAATTCATCACCCACCACTAGTGTTGCCTCTCATTGTGTCAAGATGCCTCAACATAAATCAACAACCCTGACATTGTAAACTCTCTCTTATATAATCAGTTCTCGTTAGTGTGATGATTATGTGAACACTATAATTATAACTGCCTAAAAAAAATGCAGGGAAAATAGTCATATATGGTGTGTGAAAGCACAATATTTGCAATGATGGTGTTTACAATAAATGAAATATCAGTAATAATAAAAAAGAGGAGCATGATTATTACAAAACTGCTGAATGTTGCAAAGTATTATTAATGAGCATAAAACCTGCACTCTGTCAGGACCGAGTGTTCTCTACTTAGACAGATTCTTGCAAAACCTAAATATCTCTGACGGTACACAATTCACACACTTCCAAAATGTTAATAATTGGTACATATCAAGCTCGTTTCCTTTTTCCCATATTGCAAATATTAGAGGAATGTAAAAACACTTATACAAGTGCATATCATTTGTTATGCTTGGTGCAAAATTATCTCATATCAACAATTCCATTCTATGTGAAAATATATAAAAGTCACCTTAATAATTAAGCCTTTAGGCTTTAATTATTTCCAGTGTACTCATTAAAATTCCTGAGCAGTTACACCTTTCTTCACTAACAAACATTACAGCTATTACTATTTCGCCGCTGACTATTGGCAGCATTTGAATTATGTTCCATACTAGCAGCAATGGCTCTGGCAAGCTGAGCATCTGCATCTTCATCCTCTTGGCCACGGTTACCTCCACTTGACTGGACAGCTGACTGATCCTGAACGGAGGCAGCCATTGCTCTTGCCAGAGCTTCATCTTCAGACTGTTGAAACATGATTTACAGTACAGTATTGTCATGCTAAAGCCAATGAATAAATCATCATTTACCACCAATAGAACCCAAGATCTAACCTTAAATACTGTACTTGAGTACAGTGTCTTGCAAAGTCTTCTTCATATATTTCAAGTTAATCTCCTCTTGAAATATTATTTCGTGTGACAAACTCTCTAAGTAGAATTTCAGGAGGGAAGGAATGCAGATAAGAAAGTTTACCTCAAAGAACTTGGGAATGATAGAGGAAAGCGATGGCTAGCTATTTCTACAGCCACCATATAAGTTTTTAAAGCTTGGGTCATCCAGTTTTGTCCTAAATTATATCATTAAGGAGTTCCAGCTGTTATGAAAGAAATAACTTTAGAAATTCAAGCCAACATTAACCTACCAATCCTCCCTGAAGGTTGGAGACGTTGACTGTCCGGACAGGCTGAGCATGACCAGTGGGTCTGGGGCCCACTGAAGATGGGGAGAAATATCTGGTGATACTCTGACTACTCCCGCTACCACTGCTGTGACTTCGACCTGAGCTTCCAGAGCCTTGTTTCTTGTTGTTAGGTAATCTTGATGCAGCAGCTGCACTGTGAAAATACATTTACAATAATTAACATTCTTCCCCACTAATTAGTTAAAAATTAATCTGTTCTTCTTATCCATTACCTTTGGCATCTATCACCATCACTCCATCCCAGACTATTTGAGTGGAAGAAGCGCACCAAACACAGCAACATGAAATTATAATAAAAAGGTTTTTATCCAACATGATTTTCCATCAGCCGTACACCTATTTCTGTTCACAGACTAACGTCCTCATGTCTATCTCAGATTATTAATTCTCCCTAAAACTTCATACACTTTAGAACAAAGAGAAAGACACACAGAAGCATAAAAGAATTATTACATGACTTACAGAGCTCTCTCTCGTGCTGTGGGAGGGCCTTTACAGTCATGGTCGACAGTGTGTCTGTGTCGCAGGCAGAAGTTCTGCTTGCAGGAGTCACAAGATACTGGAATCATTTCTTTAGTTTTGCAACCACTGGCAGAGCACTTGTTGGTATAAATCTGGAAAATAAAGAATAGCATAATAAAATCAACACATATTAATGGCTTTAAATTACCAAGTTACTAAAACAATCCATATCTTGAAAGAGTATACAGTACCCAACAGGTGTTCAGTAACCTTACATGGATCAAACAGATGAAAAGTTTACCTTTTTCTTTTTGTTTTTACAATTGTTCTCCATGTGATCATTTACAGCTAAGTCAGGTGGCTGCCCTCTTTTACTTGGCACTGGCTGCTCACACAGTGGGCATATGGGTACCTGGACATCTGCCTGGTAACTCTCCGTACAATTATGGGCATCATACTTGTGATGGTCAACACTGAAATTAGAAAACAGAAATATACAATACTGTATTACTATACAGCAGTGTGTGTGGCTTTACCGGACACTTTATCACGCTGAAAGATATTGTTTTTCATCCACATCATCCATCCATTGACAAATCCCCGAAGTAACATTTTTGTTCTTCATTACTGTACACTGTAAGATGCGGAGATGCAAGGTAGCAAGTTCAAACTATTGATTTATTTAACTTTTTTGGTACAGTTGACTAAGAATGTGTACATCACCTGTCACACCAACTGAAGGTTATACAGGTACCATCTAACAAAGCAGGCAACGTCTAACAGCTACTGTAGTCTGATAACTTATACTGTTAAGAATAAAGAGGATATATTGCAGTCCTTCAACAATTATTTTCCAAGATGATAGAGGCGAAGATACACATAAAGGGAACATCAAGTGGACGGTGAACATAAAAATACTGTAAAGCCAAATGAAAGAAACATAAAAGTGTACACAAGAGAGTGAAAGTCTTCTAAATATATTCATAAGAAACATCTAAAAAAAAAATATATATATAACTGTATATATACAGTATATATATATAGCATCAATGTCTCTCAAGTAATATCTTTCTAAATGTGGTATTTCAGGAATGTTTATATCTATTTTGTATACCGTACAGTACAGTACAGTATGTAGGTTACTTGATGAAAATGAAGCACAACTTACCAGAATTCTTTTTTGCACAAGTTACAAGTGAAGGGGAGGAAATCTGTAAGAAAAACAAAACAATATATTACTGACCTGTTATATACTCTATGTGGCATATGGTGATGTAACAAGAGTGACTGAGTGATGGTCACATGTGCTGTAAATTCCAAAACATTTCAGCCAAAGACCATTCCCAAGCCTTTAGTGTTAACAGCTGGACCAAACACCAATTTCTGCAACAACTAAAGACTTACCCATCTCTGGAAGCTCCCTATAGTCACAAGCATTAACCTACCAACACAAACACAGCATACTCGGGTGATGGAACACATGTACTGACAAACGAGGACAAAAATTATAAAAAAGTTGGAATTCCTCCACTTCATTCTGGATATTCTTAACATATGAAGCAAGCTATTGAAATTGTTTGTACACTTACTGATTACAGTATAGGGGTACAGTGTCATAAGGGGGTGAAGAGGGGGAGGGGGTGAAGAGAGGGTGAAGAGAGGGGTGAAGAGGGGAGGTGAAGAGGGGAGAGGGGGGAGTGAAGAGGAAGGAGGGGGGTGAAGAGGAAGGAGGAGGGTGAAGAGGTGAATAGAGAAGGACAAATATGGATAATGACGAGTAGTTCCCCACATTTCTTATCTTACTTCATAGTCTTACCCACAAACGGGATTAAATCAATATTCATGGATACACAAGACTAATCTATTTCACATACACTAATTGTTTCTTACATAAATAAGTTGGAAATTAATGTAAAGCTTTGCAAACGATCAGGAGTAACTACCATTTGACCTCTATATCATTACAGATCTCTAGTACTTCAAACACACATATTATCCACCGTGTACTTACCAAGCTGTCGACATGAAGGTTGTGAACAGTGTGTCCCTATATGTGGCAGCTCCATAGTGGTAATAGTGTCCTCCCTCAGCCACAGTCACACCACAATGGCTCAGCTCCAGGGACTCTATTTATATGACGTCACACCACAATGGCTCAGCTCTATTTATATGACGTCACGACCTCGACTTTGGCAGAATAATAGTCACCGCATCCTTCAATATGTAGATATATGCTGAAAAAATAATTGTTTAAAGGATAATCTTATAATAAACTTCACCTAATAAGAGTAAATATATTGAAATATATTTATTTTTTAGTTATATGATATTAATTTTGAATAGGTAAAAATTCCTTCTTATCCAATTATTACCGGGAATTAATCACCAAAGGGATAATGTTATAATAAATTTCGCTTAATAAGAGTAAATATATTGAAATAAATTGATATTTTAATTAAATATTATGATATTTTAATCGTTAGAAATCCATCTTTTCCAATTGTTTAGTGAATCAAGTACAGTGACTATTCTTCTGACAGTTCCATCATCATGCCCAACACGTTTATAAACAAGAAGGAGTCATCATCATCCTCAGGTGACACACACACACATCCTGAACCGTCTCCCTTAGTCTAGAAGGATCTGGGCCATGTCTGAGGAGGAGGAGAAGCAAGTTACAGTGGTGAAAAATGCGACAGATCTTCAACGATTAAAACTAGAGAAATTGATGAAGAATCCTGTAAGTTAATGTTAGGAGATTTTTACTCTTTAGATGACAAATACTTTCTTACCTCATGATAAGATTAGAAAGTTAATAAAAAAAAACTACCCAAAGTTGCTGGTCTCTTTAATGGGCAATGTGAAGAGGAAAATTCGGTATTATCGTTTTGGTCATCCAGCGAGGTTAGGTTAGGTTGGTTTAGGTTGAAATTATATTTTTCCATTGGATTATATAGAGAAGAAAGTTTATTATATCGAGGGACAATTAGATGTGAAACCCCTATTTAATTATTATACCAATAAGTCAAGTTTATTGATGTAACTAAGATCATAATTTCACCAGTATATCCCCCACCTTAGACTTGATGCATTATCTTAATCAGGAATTTTTTTAACTACAGTATAATCGAATCAGTTATATTATCTGTTTCTAAATACTGTACTGTCATCTTATTATTCGATAGGAGAAACCTGCCTTTATACCTGACCGACCTAAGGACAAGAGGTTTTCCGATCCAGCGGAGTTCGTACGCAATGTCATGGGGTCCAGTGCTGGAGCCGGCAGCGGAGAGTTTCACGTTTATCGCCACATAAGACGGAGAGAATATTCACGTCAGGAGTTTCTACAGCAGTGCAAAGAAAAGGTGCGTATGATGGACTGTATTAACGGCCAGCAACGTTCTCTCTGTGGCTCGTTAATTATAGATGGAATTCCTGGGTATAAAACTACCATTGAATCCATAAACATCATATATTGGATAATACATGAATCAGTTATACTTCCTCATAATGACTAAGTTTTGAAGGGAACTTGAGAAGCAACATTTCACAAATTAAAGTAGATAGCAATGACTTATTAGTGCCACATCAGCTGACACTAGTGGTATTAAATGAGTACTGGTAAGGCATTAAACCTGTTTAGCCTTACATGTTGTCCAATTGCCATCCTCATAGCTAGTTCTTTCTAAAATGTTGGGAAATGAAGATTGGTGCTGTGCCTCTGTTTTGCACTTACGAAGTTTTGTGATGAGTAATTCATTTTTTTTTGTTATGAGTTTATATATAACTTTTGCCATTTGTTTAGATGGTGCTGCAATGGTTGTATAATTTGTTAACTACTGTACTTAACTAGTGCCCAACCAGTAAGTAGCAGAGTCCGTTTCCTTCTATTTTTACTTCTCTGGGCTGAATTTGTATTTTAGGAATGTTGTTTCAGAAGAGGAAGGTGGTAGTATTGTGTACAGTATTGTAATTTCTTGTGTAATAATGAAGATTAACCCCCAAAGTTTTCACCTGAAGTTTTGGCATTCAACTTAACTCGCTTGAAGTTTTATCACCATAAACTTAACTGAGTGGGGGGCTAATCTTCATGTGGTCCATAAAGGTTGAAACTGCAATAGGTCTCATTCATACAGTAGTCTCATCTACATTCATTTAAGCTTGAAAATGTGCAAAAATAGTACAGTAGCAGTCAAAGTAACACTAAAAAATGTAAACCTTTGTAGAATATGCGATTTGTTCCTAAAAAAATATCTGCGACGATTTAAATTTTTTGTGGTTCCTATATTTTCTTCTCCACTAATCGACTCCAAAAAATTAATGCTGTTTTTTTGTACAAGCATAAAATATAAACACTGTTTCAGGGAAGGAGGTTCATGAGAACATAACTACAGTATTTAGATTTATTTCAACACCATCTTGACACTAGTGGTATGAAATCAATATATATATATATAGTTCTATTTCATTACTTTCTTTCTTGAATGTTTGGTTTTGCAGTTTTCATTATGTGGACGATGCTGATTAAGGATCTGTTGTCCTCAACTTGATATCTGTATAATTACCTGTTCAAATGACACCTCCAAAATCTTAATTTCTTTTCAAACACTAATTACTCTCTGCCTTTGGGTTTTCAGGATGATTTGGAGATTGATTACCACAATAAGTTAGAAGAAAACAAGAGAGCTGTTGAAGAAAAGGCTGCAAAGAACAGAGCGAAGAGACACCGACTAAAAGAAAGACAAAAAGCAAAGAGGCAAAAATTAAGAGAGATGAAGAAAAAGGGCATATTACCACCTAAGGAAAGTTCATCATCTTCAGAGAGTGAGGAGGAAGAGGAGATGGAGGCGGAGGAGGAGGAGAAGAAGGGGGCGGAAGAGGAGAAGAAGAAGAAGGGGGCGGAAGAGGAGGAGAAGAAGAAGGGGGCGGAAGAGAGGAGAAGAAGAAGGGGCGGAGGAGAAGAAGAAGAAGAAGGAAGAAGAAGAAGGCGGAAGAGGAGGAGAAGAAGAAGAAGAAGGGGCGGAAGAGGAGGAGAAGAAGAAGGGGGCGAAGAGGAGGAGAAGAAGAAGAAGGGGCGGAAGAGGAGGAGAAGAAGAAGGGGCGGAAGAGGAGGAGAAGAAGAAGAGGAGGAGAAGAAGAAGGGGGCGGAAGAGGAGAAGAAGAAGAAGGGGGCGGAAGAGGAGGAGAAGAAGAAGGGGGCGGAAGAGGAGAAGAATGAGGAGGCGAAAGAGAAGGCTGGAGAACTTCTTACTAGTGATATCAAAATGAAGAAACATGATATAAACAATGACACTATAAGTGATAAAAATGGTGACAACGATGTAGAAAAGAGAGGGAAAGAAGTTATGAAGCAAATGGACAGTGATAAAGTGGAGGAAGAAAAGGATTAATGTAAAGTAAAGGAATCAATTACTGTACTGATATGGAGGATAAAATATGATGATCATTTTTGGGTACAAATTACTGTATTAAAAAATATGATCATCATTTTTGGGTACAAATTACTATATTAGTTTACCAAATCATTTTGTTATCAGTTCAACAGATTTTGTGATATACATCAGGTGTTGTATTAACAAAATTAAAATGCAAGCAATCCTTTTGTTAAACTGATACACACACCACGTCAGTGAATTTTGTTTTAAATGTGAGCTTTATTTTGCTACAATTCCACCTACCGGTAGTTATATGTAATATTTTCATAAACTAAAGAGAAAGTGTGTGGCAGGTGTTTATTTTTCTAACAATTTAACTTAATACAATAGTATGTGGGATGTAAAAAAATCACTTGTAGGATGACACTGTACCTTCACCCTTCTACAGTAGCAGTTACCTTAAGAGGAACATGACATGAACACTTGGCAATACAATACACAGGACGTCTTGCAGCGCTCTCCCCTTGCCTTAACACCTTGGGTACTAAGGGTCTTTGTGCTGAATACAACTGTATGCCATTAGCAACATAAAAATATTAAATGTGGCATCCCATAGTGAAGGGGTTAAGGTCCCTGTAACCCTAGATTGATCTCACAAAAATACTGTACCTCAATGGCTGCCATCAGGTAACCATGGCTACCCCTAGCAAGTGTGGAAAATGGCTGTAAAAGTTGATGATAATCATGCTCATAATAATTCACAAGGATATTAAGAGACTTTACAATATTATACAAACTTTAATAATCACCACAATGACCTTTTATTTGAGTTACTTCTCAAGAGACTGCTGGTTACCAAAAAATGCTCTGTGTAATTTACTTACTGTAAAGGACTGGAAACATAAGGAGATTATTTGGGATAATATTGTCAGCAAAGAAAATCCATGGGTTTAAAATGAGTGAAATTATGAAAATACTCAAACTTGATTTTCCCTGAACTTTATTTCAAGACAATCTGATGCATCTTCCAAACTAATTTTTGTATTTGATTACTTAATTTAATATTTGTCCACAAAAGGATTTTCCTTACTAGAGAAAAGAATAACAATATTCTCCCATCCATCTATCACATTGTTATTCAATCACCGAGAGTACCACCAACAAAAGTATAAAGGGGCATTTATACCATACAATAAACAGCTATGTCTGTTTCCTATTTTAATAAAAGCTAACTAAATAAAAGGCATATACTGTATTAAATTTGGAAAAGTGCATACTGGAAGTCTTTCTCGTCCTAAAGAACAGGACATCAATCCACCTATCGGAGTAGATAATTTTCTTCACAAATTCAATCCATGCTCTAAGTCAAGATTACTTGTTTGTGACAAGATGTGCATATCAATCTCTATCAGGCACTTCAACCATGTTGTTTATGCCATCACTAACTTCAGAGTATCCTGAAGTAAGTCCAAAAACATCTTGTCACAGAGTACAGTACTGTAACTCTAATGCCACATTTACTCAAGATAAGAAAGATGAGTTACGAAAATAAACTTACATTATAAACTAATAATTTTTTTTATAAGCTTGGGAAATGATACAAAAATGTATACTATTCCTACGTTCCACTGCATCTTACACCTGACATATACACACCTGGTCAATGTTGCTTATGATCTAAGATGTATTCATTGAGAGTACAACAGTTTTAAGTTAGTACAATATCGACACATTTGGCTTCCACCGACGGCCACTGAAACAGGACAGTGATATAATTTACAATATCTTTCATTTATTGTTGTGCGACTTCCCCATCCAGTCACGCATAATCACTGTCATCGAAGTCAGACGTTCATCTGTGAGTGAGATTTAGTTGACTTCTGCATAACAACAACTCTGTGTCAGCAAAGACTTTCATCACCAGAGCTACAATGTTGTTATAGCTTAATCCAATTACCACATCTAAAAACTTCCCACTTGTGCTTTCAAAAATTAATTCACCGATGTCACAAAAAATTTACAACCAAAGTTCCAAACCATCAAGTAAAACTAGACCAGCTCAGTCACAGGGCGATGAAGCGTGATCCTTCGCTAGTGTTCACATGCTTGGGTTTCTCCTTACCTTAAACACTTTGAGTGATCTATGAACCAAAACACTTCATAACAGAAAAAATGCACATTTCATTAATAAAAAATTCCTTACAACTATTATAGCTTAAAGATGCAATCTTCTCATATGCTCATCCAAAATTATAGATTCCTTTGATAGGAGTTTTTACACTGAGACCCTCAACTGATAACATTTGTTCAGCTTGTCAGTACTAGAGCCAACATTCTCTCAAACAGTTATATAAATAAGAATTTCCAATGAAAGTAAAGAACATATGGGTCCCCAACTAAAACAGTGGGTTGTGTAGTGCAGTGCTGGCAGCTTCTGCATTCAGAGTGTCAGACAGCACCAGGAAAACTTCAACAGCTGCTTTAGGCTGGTAACTGGAGCTTCTTTCCTTGGAGAACTGAAACACAAAATACAGTACTATTATTCAAGGAGTCAAGGTAGAATTTTAAGTATTCTTAATCTCCCCAACATGGAATAAGAGGCATAGGTTTGGGCGTATAGTCTGACTTACAGTAATAAAATGATCGTCCCTGTTTAACTTACTTGAGCTAAAGGGAGCATATATTACCTCCAATAACTACCCAGGTTACTTAAAATGTTTCACACACAATACAACATACATACATTTATTTGCACCTCTAATGTTTCTCACTTTTGGAGACCTTCCTTATTCAGTCACTCAGCTTCTAGTATTTTTTAAGCACATCTATAAAATATTTTACAACTGAGGAAAGTTAGCAATCATCATACCTTTTGTGATGTACAGATAGAAGAAATCGCAGTAGAGGACAGTTTGCACAACTCCAGCCACAATGGCAATCAGATCATAGAAGCCTTCAGCGTAGTAGCGGTAAACCTGAAAACAAAAAGGTCTAAATTTTTCTGCAGAAACATTCTAATTTTGCCGTCTCCTACACCACAGTAACCGACAGTGTCCGTTTAAACATTACTAAAAATTCCTTCTGACACCAAATACTATCACTAAGCACAATTATAAAGATTAAACTGTATATAAGTGATGTTAGAAGGAAGCAAATATGTGGACGTAAGTACCGGTAAAAACTCACCACATCCCGTCCTTTCACATACCTAATAACTTTCTAATAATATAAAATAATTATATAATTTTTGTCTAACTCTCTGACAAGCTGCAGCCAATTCCTATGGGCTACAGCTATGTATAAGCTAATTACAAACTTGTCAGAAATCTCTACGAGGTTATATATAAAAGCCTCGTTACAATAAAACTTTTTTTTACAAATTAATAACTTTAACACCGTTCACTTCAACGGGGAGTTAACCGATAAGGTTATGAAACAATGTGCTGTAAGATCAACAGAACTCCTTCCATGGCTCCCTCAAGATGAGCATGTCATCAGTGTCAAAAGAACCCCCAATCATGGCACTATTTATTCATTTACACCTATACAGTAACTTATATTGCATGACCTTCCAAGAAGAATGGAAGACCACAAGTCAGTATTTCATATGATAATTGTATCAATCACAGACACACTAACCCAGTTGAAGATGTAGAGAGCACGGTAAGAGCCCAGGGCGAACAAATAGTGGGACGTGATGCTCTCCGCCTCACCAGTCTTGGATACCATAAATAGCTGGGGCAAGATGGCAACTGCTTCCAAATAGATACTGAAAGTCCATAAGATCTGTAAAAAGGAAATATTGTAATAATTAAACCATTTATTAAGGTGATTCTACTACAAGTTTAAGTATCAAAGACCTATTTCCTAGTTATAGAAAATAGTAAAATGTTGAACTATCAAATGTTTCAATGATATTTCACCTCAAAATTAAAACTTAAGTAACTGAAAAGTAGTTCTGGAAAAATGTCAAGGAAAGCAAAGAATGAACTGAAGACTCGGGTATTTACTCATCAAGTTAGTGAGTTGTAACCTAAACTAACACACGATGAGATGACCGGTACTCATCACAACCCTAGACCTCACACAGCTACGTGACCCTTGGTGCTGCGGCAGCTTGGGTCATCTGTCATCGACCATACAGGATCCAGTACCAGCTGAACTCCACGACAGAGCCAAAAAGAAGGTTCCAAGTTTTGTCATTCCAACTCCAATATAAAATGGAACTTTAAGAATCAATTGTTTTTCTATAACCAGGTGTTGTTCCAAGGAGACTCACGTATATAAAGCCAGAAAGATGAAGAGGGGTGGGGGATATTTAATGCTAAACAAAGAAAAAACAAATAAATAAAACCTAAAATACAATTCAAAAGTTCTGTGTGAGACAACACAATATGCAACGCTCATCTTTTCTCCCAAGTGATAATGCTGGTAATGTGGTCAGGTAGTGAAGGAAAACCATCCGTATGGATGTAAAAACACTGGTCATAAATGTGGAGGTGACTAAGTCCCAGGTTTGTATTGGTAGCAGCTAAGATTTCATTGCTGGGTAGATGAACAAGTGCAACTCAACATTCCCTCTGCCTATAAAGTGATGGCATAAAGGAAGTGAAAAAGAATAGACACAAGACAACACCGTCAATTCTACAGTACATTAGTGAAACATAACTCCAATTTTAGACAAAGGAGTCGTGGTTCTGTTATCACTGTTTTACCTCTAAGGGAGAGTAGTCGTGGTTGATGAGAAGAGAAAATATGACTGTTGGGATGAGCAGGAACTCCACGCGGAAGGTATCATGGTTGTGGTCGTATGTTGCCTTGAAGCGAAGGTAAATCAGGTACAGAGTAGCATATGAAGCAGCCAGGAAGATCACCTGCAACAAATAATAAACTGTTAAAAAAAATAACCGAACACTAATGTCTTCTGTGAAAATGGAGTTTGGTCCTGCAAATCCATTTTATAACCAAAACTTAATTAGTTGACTCATGTAGAGTCACCCACTACAGTCTGGTCACCTCTCCTGGCCACTCAAGGTGTTCTCCTGCTTGAGCCCATGTGGCGACCACGGTGAACCAACCATAGATGAGTGATTCCACATCATACATATACAGAAAATAAAGGCTCACAATTACTTGACTGTGTACAAGAGATACCGTGTACAGTAAAAATAAAACGTGTTAATCGAGGCCTGACTGCAATCTAATCAACTGGGTATTCTTTTATCTTACACAAGTATGAATGGGTGCTTGAAGAATATGACACTTAATTTTTTTTACAGTTGGGACTGAATTTATTACAATAGTGCCTTGGTATATCAGATGAATTACGGCAGCATCCAGACTGAGGTAGATACTGCACAGAGAACAAGCCCATCTAACACCCCCAAAAATATCAATATCATGCTCAAAATCTGCAGATAGGCATGAAATCATCTCACCCTTACACGGCACTCTGTTTACATGGCATATAGAGAGAAGCAGAGTTGCCAAGTGTTAACAAAGACATGAAATCAGTGTTTACCAACTTACTCCAACCCAGTACTGTGTGTGTGCCAGTGTTGTGGTCATGAGCACCAATGATACCATTTGCAATTTTAACCGTTATGGATCACCTGATGTTTAACCCCCCAAGTGCTCACCTGAAGATTAACCCTGGCTCCCCCAGTTTAACCACCCTAAAACTATCTGGGGCTCGTCTGCAGGTGATTTATAAAGGCTAAAACTAAGAATGGTCTTGTTCGTCGTCTGAACTACATCACTCACGTACACACACACACACACACACACACAGTATACACATTCAGGTGCAGACACAAGAATGATACAATATAAAGGTGACAATAATTTGTACAATATTCACCTTCAGTATAAGGTAAAACACAGCACACACACCTGTACAATTTTCCCTTCCATCTCTGACACCAGTATGGGAAGTAATAACCAATTTAATGCTGTATATTACAACAAACAAAGATTTATCCAAACCTAATCCATCATATTGGTTCATGTGTTGTCATAAATGGTTTGCACTGCAGCATTTAATTCACCTTATTTTAATACCATTTTACTCCCTCTACACTTTTTTTAGCAACTTCCATTTAATGGTTAAGCATCACTAAACTGAACACTTACAGTTCCCAAACCTTCCCCATTGGCCTACATCAATGATTAACATCCTGGAAACTTCGGCCTAGCCCCCCCAGCCAATGTCAGGAACCACCCGCTGAAAATACAGTGGAATGGATGACAGTCAAGTGGATCAGAAACCCATGGCTCCCTCTGACAGCCACACCAGTGCACCGCTCTTACCACATCACCTGCAGAAAAACTCGCAAAATAACGCAAGAGGAGAAAAACGTTCACTCGTATCATAAAACAGAACCACATGGCCTACCCCAGCCCTCACTTGAAGGAGGCATGCACTAGGTGTATATCTAATACATTCTTCCCCAGACAGTTGGTGACTGGAGTTAAAGAGGTTATTATGGCGATTCTGGTTTGTGAAAAATACTGAACTATGAACTGATCTTATCAATGGTGAAGACAGGAACAGGAATACTTGGACATTATTTTCACTGGTATTATTAGTATTTTTATCCTACTATGTCATACCTTCATGGTGGAATTGTATAAGGATATGTAGTTGGTGAAGAGGTCTAGGTATCGCGTGGTGTACGTAAGTGCGAACATCATCTGCGACTTCCCGGAGATACCTGAAAATCAATTGCAGACGTTAGTTACAATCACAATATAATGAAAAATACAATTAACAAAGCTGATATTAATACTGGTACACGTTTGTCATTCTCCATAGTCTAGTTAGAGTACGGTATACACGAGTCACAACACGGTCTGTCATAGAGGAATACCCGAGTGTTTCCTGTTAACACTACAGTACTCTATACTATTGTTATCACAGTAAATAAAAGAAGGAAAATGGTAAACAACAGTAAAAGTCATCAGATACAGTGAATAATAAACAACTTCTCTGTCGCCTTACTGCTCTACTGTCGACCCTTTAATCTCTTCCGTCGTCCTTAATGTATACGGCGAGTTTTTTATGTTGCTCATGATAGCTCACACGTCTTGAGTCTGACATGAAGCTCTTCCTATCAATTTTATATTAGTTGGTACAGTATCTGACACTCCTTGACCCCTCCTTCCCCAACCTTATAAGATCTACCGTTGATTTAGCCAAAGAATCTCGTCATCATTATTATCATCAACATTTTATGGTCACTTTCCACACTCACATGGGTTGGCCATGATTACCTGAAGGCATCTCTCCCTGTTGTATGGTCTCTTGCAGCCTTTTTTGTCAGATTCATAACAGACAAGTCCTCCTAACAAAGCTGCTACTGGTAAGTGAAAACTGAGTGTCTGAAGCTGTCAGTCATACAATGATGTGGCACCAGTTATTCAATTGCCACATTTTATAATGAACCTAAATTTGCACATATTTTTACCAAAATACAGTATCTTATTATTTCCTTGGGAGAATGAGATAAAGTGAAGTACACAGTACTAAGCACATGCATGGGGATGGTACTGCACGGACAATAATTCGAAATAACCATAAGTGTACATTGTGAGGTGGCCAGATGTTTCAACACGCACAGCTATGGTGGGAATCATGACCACCAAGTTGGTGATTCTCTCACCTGGAGGTCTAAACATCACCTCTTCTAGTTACATTTATGTTTAGTAACAAAGAATAATTGCAAACACTAAAATTTTTATTTATTCATCCACAACACTGTCCATACTGAAATACATACAGTGTAGGGTATTAGGAATTTGGGTATTCTCTGCCCATTTGGAAGAAGTCTAGAGGCATTATCCAATTTGTTATGGCAACACTGGCCTCTACCATCCCAGGCAGCCAATCAGCTTTACCAGAGCACAACTAGTGAAGAATACATACAATTAACCTCTTAATTTGTTGAGCTACCTTAAATTGCATTACCATTACTTATTGGATTTACAATAGCAGAATTTTCCAACCATACAACATACATTACTTTGGGACAACTCTGCATAAAAATGAGGGTTTATTAAATATGTTTCCAGAGAGTACTGTACTGTACTGTACTGTACTCCTAACAACATTATACAGCACAATATTATATAAGCATCAGGTTTGGATTCTATGGAGGTGGGAAGTGTACACCAATGATCAGACACACAGAACAAACATTGGGGCATTTTACCACATTTCAAACAGTAAATTTTCAGTAAACTCGCCATAAATGTTTACAGTTCCTTGTAACATGAGTAGCTTTCACTGCCCCCCCCCCAAAAAAATAATAAAAAATAAATACTGTATATAATAAATACAAAATAAATAACAATAAATAAAAAAATACAAGGTTGAAAAAATACGTAAAAATAAATAACAATGAATAAGTACAATACTGTACAATGATGATAACATCCACCGGTAGTGCATAAATCACACTGCATAAGACAAAGCAAGACCCTGACTATTAATACCACTGCGACAAAAAACTACTTCCAAACAAGAGGAAATAATGATCTACTGTAATTTATATCTTGTAAAATATCCCACAAACATAACTGTTTGTTATGTAACACTGAATACAGTATCAAAATTATGTTGTTATGATGATTGTATTTATCTATTTATCCTTGTTTTATGGGATTAGCCCACCCGGGCACTGGTCAATGGCCCACATCAGGCCCTGGGGGCGATAATATAATAATATTAATAATAAATAATAAAAAAATTTTATATAATAATAATAAAGGACAATAAATAAATACAAGAAAAGAAAAGAAAAAAGATAAATAGTTGAGAAGCAATATATGTATGTTGTGTTGTGTTGCCACAGTAAGAGAAACAATTGAGACCCTGCAGTTGTGTGTAAATGAGGCAGAAAGTCAGATCAGCAACCTGGGACTTGGTCATGTATGGCAGCAGGGTCTACCATTAGACAATACATTATACTTCCAATATCTTCACAGGCGGCAGTACCTCCCTGTTTGGTAGCTGCCTACTACCTTATTTGTTTTTTACTTGTACTGTATTTGTATGTGCAAACAAACATTTTTATCAGACAATACTAACTAATATACCGTAAGTAGAGAATACTGTTCTGATAATATTTCAACTACTGTATAATGAAACACTAACACCTGTAGCTACAGTCATCTTATTTTCCCATGTTGTATTGTAGAGAACTTACCCATTTACAGTATTGTACAGTGCCTTACTTAAATACATACAGTATGTACATAATATTAATTTTAGTTGTATATTGAAGTTGTTCTTGAAGCCCTTCAGTGTGTGGGAAGAATGTAAGAGGAAGAGTTATCTGGTAATTACTGTACCGGGTAAATGCTTAATAGGAAGTGTGTGGTACTGTACTCATCCTTGAATATAACTTGTTCCATTAATATCCCTCACAACTACTACTGTTAATTGAGAAATATAACTCCAGAGCTTAACAAATAATATCCATCACCCTCGTTATGCACAAGTTTTCAATAATCTCACATCTAAAACTGTGTCTAAGTCTCCTGAACAATTTAACACAATTCTCCCTCAAAAAAAATGAGGAAAATACAGAACTATGTCACCTGCAGCTCTTATATAAAACATATACGTAATGATCTGCTCTCAACTTGTAATTGGCCGGCCAGAAAGTGGTATTTACTGCACATAATTAATAGTTTACGGTCATTTTCCACACTTGTGTCGGTCAGACGAGGTTAACTAATGGCAGTTCTCTCTTGCCAGTTTTTTTAAAATCCAAAGTCATTTCTTACACCCTCTCTCTATGTCATTCTTGGCCTACCCCTAGCTCACCTCCCATCTACATTACTTCAGTTAAATTAAGCATCTTTAGACCCAATTGTTTTTATCCATTCCCTCAACATGACCAACTGCAAAATACAATAATATTAAAATAAATCACTTTAATTCTTCGACAGATAATTCAAACTGTTCAAGACTCACTGACGCTCTGGTTAACAAACATGGTAACAGCACATACACCACAATTGGTTACATATGTATTGTTCAAAATAAAAACTAACGAAAAAACCCTGAATATTAAAATGTTATTCCTCCCTCCAATTTACTTTATTGTTAAGGTAAGAAATAAGTTTACTTCAATAGATATTTTACCTTACGTAGCTGAACAACCTGAGTGGATCTCCTTAAATTGCATCACTACAAATTCTCATCATTTCATTGAGATTTTCTTGAGGTAAAACACGGTCCGACTAATTACCCAAATGTACCCAAATATAGCCGCAATGAAGTCAAATAATGGTCCTACATGAATAAATCGGACTGCTAATCACTTCTCGACTAGTATTTGGTGTCAGAAAGTAAAAAAAAATTGGAAAACTTACTTTAATCTGAGTTAATAGATCGCGTGCATGTACTGAGGGAGCGAGGAATTACTCAAATGTAGCCGCAATGAAGTCAAATAATGGTCGTACAAGCGTAATTCGGGCTGTGAATCACTTCTCGATTATTATTTGGTGTCATAAAGTCAAACAAAATTGGTAAACTTAATTTAATCTGAGTTGTGTTGGGTTAGGTTAGGTTAGATTAGGTTAGGTTAGGTACATGCACTTGATCTATTAACTCAGATTAAAGTAAGTTTTCCAATTTTTTGTGACTTTGTGACACCAAATACTAGTCGAGAAGTGATTAGCAGTCTGATTTATTCATGTAGGACCATTATTTGACTTCATTGTGGCTACATTTCCTCAAGTTCCTGGTGAATAAGTAACACTATCTTCTAATTTTACTCAATATGGTTTAAATTGTTCAGTTTTCGACATTAATCCCAAATAGGTGGAACATATACTCTTCTCTATAACAATGGTGAGGAAGGATCAGTGAAGCTCCACCACCAGGTTCATTAAGAGAGTGTTGTGGGTCACTTATAGATCACCACACAGTAAGGATCAGTGAAGCTCCACCACCAGGGTCATTAAGAGAGTGTTGTGGGTCACTTATAGATCACCACACAGTAAGGGTCAGTGAAGCTCCACCACCAGGTTCATTAAGAGAGTGTTGTGGGTCACTTATAGATCACCACACAGTAAGGAGTAAGGACCAGTGAAGCTCCACCACCAGGTTCATTAAGAGAGTGTTGTGGGTCACTTATAGATCACCACACAGGAAGGATCAGTGAAGCTCCATCACCAGGTTCATTAAGAGAGTGTTGTAGGTCACTTATAGATCACCACACAGGAAGGATCAGTGAAGCTCCACCACCAGGTTCATTAAGAGAGTGTTGTGGGTCACTTATAGATCACCACACAGTAAGGATCAGTGAAGCTCCACCACCAGGGTCATTAAGAGAGCTCCACCAGGGTCATTAAGAGAGGTTAGGGTCATTATAGATCACTATCAAGGATTGTGAAGTGTTGTAGCACCAATTAGGTGTATTAGAGAGTAGTGGGTCACTTATGATCACCACACAGTAATCAGTGAAGCCCACCACCAGGTTCATTAAGAGATGTTGTGTCATGGGTACCACACAGTAAGGATCATGAAGCCACCACCAGGGTATTAAGAGAGTGTTGTGGGTCACTTATAGATCACCACACGAAGGATCAGTGAAGCTCCACCACCAGGTTCATTAAGAGTGTTGGGGTCACTTATAGATCACCACACAGTAAGGATCAGCTCACCACCAGGAATAAGAAGTGTTGTGGGTCACCACCCCACCAGGTTCATTAAGAGAGTGTTGTGGGTAGATCACCACACAGTATGATCAGTGAAGCTCCACCACCAGGTTCATTAAGAGAGTGTTGTGGGTCACTTATAGATCACCACACAGTAAGGATCAGTGAAGCCCACCACCAGGTTCATTAAGAGAGTGGCAGGGTCTTATAGATCACCACACAGTAGGGTCAGTGAAGCTCCACCACCAGGTTCATTAAGAAGTGTTGTGGGTCACTTATAGATCACCACACAGTAAGGATCAGTGAAGCCCACCACCAGGGTCATTAAGAGAGTGTTGTGGGTCACTTATAGATCACCACACAGTAAGGATCAGTGAAGCTCCACCAGGTATTAAGAGAGGTTAGGGTCACTTATAGATCACCACACAGGCGGATCAGTGAGCTCACCACCAGGTTCATTAAGAGAGTGTTGTGGGTCACTTATAGATCACCACACAGTAGGATCAGTGAAGCTCCACCACCAGGTTCAAGAGAGTGTTGGTCACTTATAGATCACCACACAGTAAGGGTCAGTGAAGCTCCACCACCAGGTTCATTAAGAGAGTTGTGGGTCTTATGAGATCACCACACAGTAAGGGTCAGTGAAGCTCCACCACCAGGGTCATTAAGAGAGTGTTGTGGGTCACTTTATAGATCACCACACAGTAAGGATCAGTGAAGCTCCACCACCAGGTTCATTAAGAGAGTGTTGTGGGTCACTTATAGATCACCACACAGTAAGGATCAGTGAAGCTCCACCACCAGGTTCATTAAGAGAGTGTTGTGGGTCACTTATAGATCACCACACACAGTAAGGACCAGTGAAGCTCCACCACCAGGTTCATTAAGAGAGTGTTGTGGGTCACTTATAGATCACCACACAGTAAGGATCAGTGAAGCTCCACCACCAGGTTCATTAAGAGAGTGTTGTGGGTCACTTATAGATCACCACACAGTAAGGATCAGTGAAGCTCCACCACCAGGTTCATTAAGAGAGTGTTGTGGGTCACTTATAGATCACCACACAGTAAGGACCAGTGAAGCTCCACCACCAGGTTCATTAAGAGAGTGTTGTGGGTCACTTATAGATCACCACACAGTAAGGATCAGTGAAGCTCCACCACCAGGTTCATTAAGAGAGTGTTGTGGGTCACTTATAGATCACCACACAGTAAGGATCAGTGAAGCTCCACCACCAGGGTCATTAAGAGAGTGTTGTGGGTCACTTATAGATCACCACACAATAAGGATCAGTGAAGCTCCACCACCAG
This sequence comes from Homarus americanus, assembly GCF_018991925.1. Taxonomy (NCBI): domain Eukaryota; kingdom Metazoa; phylum Arthropoda; class Malacostraca; order Decapoda; family Nephropidae; genus Homarus; species Homarus americanus. Next base: position 285,975 of record NW_024746050.1, read on the forward strand.
GTTCATTAAGGGAGTGTTGTGGGTCACTTATACAGTAATAAAGTGTTAATGAGAGGCACAAGTCACCACCAGCCCCAGGAGACATACAGCCGCCCCCCACACTACTGACTCACCACTACACCTCTTTCTCCAAGGCAACTTATTACCACTCGACTCAAGGACAGTCTCCATGTAGACCTTGAGGTAACGACACACTGGTAGTTGATCTGTGTCAAGTGTCAGCTGGTTGGGTCATCAACATCACCATGATAAACAAACCCGGCCGCTTGTTATCTCCTCCTAATACACAGAATATAATGCCTCTATTAAACTTACCTGCACATGATCGACTCGTCCAGATCTTCAAGAGCAATATAATAATTGCCAACAGGTGGGAAAGATCCCCTGCCAACCTAAAAATGTTCATTATATGTGAGTGTGGCGGACTGACAGGGCTATGACGTGGCTCCCGACACACTTCCTGCCACCGTCAACAGATGGCACTGTGCTCGCTGGAACACTCCGATACTACACTCACCTGTCAAAAATTACAACATTTGTCACAATAACACAATATGGTTCACTTATTTCTGAAAAATCATGCTTAAAAAGTTTTATTCTATCTTAAGCGTATTTAAATAAAGTTCTTACGCTGTGGCTAGAAGAAAGAGGAAGTTCTATAGTGTATACACTTAATCTGCAATTAATTATTTTGAACTAATGGTATGATACACTGCAAACGCTTGTTTTTTTATTTATAATATATAACGTAATTTTTTTTTATTTATAATTAGTTTTGTGGAAAATATTACAATATTACTATGAAACAAGTGTCAATTAAGATCGGAGTTTTCCTCTTCTGTTAGACGGGCAGAGGATGAACTTCTGCTCTGTCAGATGTAAAACAACTATTTACTTTCTTATATATATTAATTTTCTCTTAGAGCATGTGACCTGGCTAATTTTACTATTTTCACATTTCTTTAATAATCTATTAAAATATTTGTGGTTTCGATTATATCTATAACAGAAAGATATCCACACTGTAGTCTGTCACAAGATAAAGTAATTTAAGGTACAGTACACATCAACTACAGTGGTATATTATTCTTGTGGGACATCATAATTTTGGTACCTTTAACCTAAATATAAATAATACTTTAAAATTTATATTAAGACTACAACTTGAGTTATGTCAATCACTATCAGGAAAGTTTTTGTTTAATAAATGTTTGCTACCTACAAAACCCTTAAGGCATTTGTTATATAAGCGTAAAATAAAAAATGTGGACGAGAATTTTACAATATATATAAAATTAAACTTTAAATCTGATCTCCAATTCAGCTCAAGTATTTTCAAGGTGTTCCTGATTTTCATAAATGTCACTAAAATTCAATCAGAAGAAGTACATCACCTCTCACTCCTAAGAAATGGAAGAGAAGTATGATTTATTTAGCCGTATAGACAAAGGGAGCTGGTGAACTGTACTGTACTGCTTGGCTCCCTGACACACCCTCCTGGGCACTAGATACGTGGCTCAGGGTGCGTGGCTCAGGGTGCGTGGCTCTCCATGCAGTTAACTCGAAACATAATTTTAAATTTATCCTCATTAGCGATGAAGAGCAGAAGATTGAATATAGTTTAGAGAGAACAACACCAATTTCGTTTTAGTTACCGATGGCAACTATGCACCTAAGCAGAGCATAGTACAGTACAGCTTATAAACATCCGCCTAAATAATATTACCTTCCGTGGTTTTTTATGGGTGTCTACTGACCTACTGGTGAACGGTGGTCGAGTGGATACAGAACTCGCCTTCTGTTCCATGGGTCAATGGTTCGATCCCCAGGCATTTCGAGTACAATACCGAATAGCGGTTCTTAAACTATGGGTCGTGACTCAAATTAGGGTGGCGAGACCATTAGCGTCGTCAGGGTTGCAAACAATTTCACTCGTCATTTTGCTACTGAGTACTGTGTCAGTCAATACACTTACTGTACGGTGTTGTTTGTACACATCTCGTTCCTTGTTTTTGCTCCACTTTTGGTTCTGTTTGTGTGCATTTTTGTGTCAAGGGCTGCTGAGTTAACCTTGGATTTTGCATGTACTTAAGTAGCTGTTTATTCAGGACGGGGAAACGTGTTTACAGATTAGTATTTTTGTCTTGCATTCACTCAAATAACATGGTTTGGCTGGAAGGTTCTCTGAGCCGTATTGAGGATGCCCTGTGACCCTTAGGACTGGAGGCAAACGCTGTATCCACTCTGCAATCGTAACCTGTGGATACAATTGTATATACTGTACTGTACTGCACTGTACTGTACTGTATTCACTACTCTGCATAGTATATTTCGTTATCAGTTATTGAGTCCCAAGCTAGCCTGTGCAAAGAACATGCTAATTCAAACGCAAAGTAAATCACCGACATGCATAGAAGACGGCACAGGTGGAGCCGAGGGGCGGGTCCTGGGGGGAGAGGAGTGGACATGAAAGAACACTTTATGTAAGGCTGAATGAGCACTTCAGTATGCGTCATCCCCCTCTTGGCGGGGGGGAGGGGGGGGCACATCCCTGCAAGTTTAATTCCATGGGGCTCAAACAACAGGCTGCTAATGGTTGACACAATTACTCATGGTGTTGGATGTTTGGACACAAATTCTGGAACAGGATGGTAATATCGACACTATCTATCTGGATTTTGCCAAGGCTTTCGACAGTGTACCCCATGAAAGGCTGAGAATAAAACTGGAAGGGTACGGGATTCGGTAAGTGTCCTAGCGTGGATTAGAGACTTTCTTCATGATCGCATGCAGTGTGTAGAGATCAATGGCACAAAATCGTCATGTGTACCCGTGACAAGCAGGGTATCACAGGAGAGTGTACTGGGCCGATTGTTGTTTGTTTATTTCTTAAATGACATGCCAGAAGCTATACACTCCTCCATACAAATGTTTGCGGACGATACCGAGTTATTCAGAGAAATTAAGAACCAAACAGACTGTGAAGAACTACTTAAAGAGCTTTATTAGCTTCAAAAATGGTCGAAGGAATAGCTGCTAAGATTCAATGTCATGAAGTGTAAGAGGACGCTCTTGGGTCATATCAAGAGGAAAGAGGCGTATCACATGTCACAACGGGACGATGAGACTGCATTAATAGAAATAGACTGAGAAGGACTTAGATGTGCATGTTGACAACTAACTGAGGTTCTCGGTCCATTGTGAGAAGAAGGTGATCGTCACTCCACGAACAACTATTGACCGGTGAGCCTGACCAGCATAATATGTAAAGTACTTGAGATTATTATCAGAGAAGCCGCGATGGAACATCTACTATGAAACAACCTTGTAAAGGATTGCCAACACGTTTTTTTTTTCTTTTATCCTCTCCGCCACTGATCGACCTGTTAGCTGCTTGGGCGATCGGTCACGTCTCTGATTACTTTTCCTTTTCATTTATCTTCTTCACCAAAAGATCGGCTCGCTAGCCGCCCGGGCGATCGGTCACGTCTCTGTCACGCACTGTTGGCAAGAACTGGACATGCACCGGCTCCTGAATGTACCTGAACCCGCTCCAGTGTTGGTCAAGTCTTGTCTTGAAAGATCTCACACTCGATGCCGTCACAACACTCTCTGGTAGATTGTTCCAAGAGTTTACAACCCTCACTCCGAAAAAGTTTGCCCTCACGGTTTTCTGGACTTGCGGCTTCTTCAATCTTGAGCTGTGACCCCTTGTGGGGCGAGCGTTCGCCAGCTCTAAGTAAGGACACTCAACTGAGTAGTGCCCCCTGAGATGCTTATACACCTCAACTAGGTTCCCCCTTGCTCGTCTGTAGTATAAGCTAGGCAAGTTCAGGCGCTCCAATCTCTCAGGATAGCTGAGGTGCCGAAGTGCAGGCACCAGTCTGGTGGCCCTGCTTTGAACATTTTCAACCAACTGACAGCCCCTAGCATATCTCGGGGACCAGACGGGGTGACAGTACTCCAGATGGGGGAAGCACTTCACTCCTGAAGATCGTTACGAGGGACGGACCGTCCAGATATCTGAACGACCTTCTTATAAGACCCAATAATTCATTTGCCTGATTTACCTTCTTCTCGCAATGGCCCGAGAACTTCAGCTCATTGTCAACATACACACCTAGGTCATTCTCACACACAATCTCAACTAGTGCAGTTTCTTCATCCCGTTGGGACATATGATACGCCTCCTTACCGTTGGTACGCCCCAGGAGCATCCTCTTACACTTCGTGACATTGAATCTCAGCAGCCATTTCTTCGGTTTTGTGCCGGGGCGCTCCTGCTTAACACAATTGCTCAAGGTATTGGATATTTGGACCCATATTCTGTAACAGGGTGGTAATATCGACAATATTTACCTAGATTTTGCCAAGGCTTTCGACAGTGTACCCCACGAAAGGCTGAAAATCAAACTGGAAAGGCACGGAATTCGGGGAAATGGCCTAGCGTGGATAGAAAACTTTCTACATGACCGCAAGCAGTGTGTGGTGATTAATGGGACGAAATCATCATCCGTACCTGTCACAAGCGGGGTACCACAGGGCAGTGTATTGGGCCCGCTGTTGTTTGTTTGTTTCATGAATGACATGCCTGACGTTGTACACTCCTCCATGCAAATGTTTGCCGATGACGCCAAGTTATTTCGGGAAATCAAGAACCAAGCGGACTGTGAAGAGCTGCAGAAGGACCTCTGTTGTCTCCAGGAATGGTCGAAGAAATGGCTGCTGATCTTCAATGTCACGAAGTGTAAGAGGATGCACCTGGGGCGTACCAACGGTAAGGAGGCGTATCATATGTCCCAGCGGGATGAAGAAACTGCGCTATTTGAGACTGAATGTGAGAAGGACCTAGGTGTGTATATTGACAATGAGCTGAAGTTCTCAGGCCATTGCGAGAAGAAGGTAAATCAGGCAAATAAATTATTGGGTCTTATAAGAAGGTCGTTCAGATATCTAGACCGTCCGTCTCGCGTAACGATCTTCAAAAGTGAAGTGCTTTCCCATCTAGAGTACTGTCACCCCGTCTGGATATTATCACCTGGGATTTATGTAAGCTGATAACTGTGACAGAGATAAGATGTGATACTGTAGTAAAACCTAAAACAAGCTTTAGTATTGTTGGGGGGAGGACTTGAAGAACAAGATGTACCACACAGTAAAGGTCATAACAAAAGACTAAAACTCCATATATATTTTTATTCCTTCTTTAAATACTTTAAATATAATATATATATCATTAATAAAAACATATTACAAAGGTTATAAGAAATCAGTATCAAATTCAGTTCAACAGGTTAAAAAATATTTGTGTGATAATCAAGTTCCTCTTGCTTTAATAATCACATGCCAAGTCCACCGGTCACCTCGACACAGGAGCCCGTCATGAAGCTACTCTTGTCAGACAGTAAGAATGCCACCACTTCAGCTATTTCTGATAGAGAAGAGAAAAAGTCATATTAAACCAATTTCCAAGCAAACTCCTTCAATATATGGAGAACAGGTACAAATTTATATATGATAAAACTGTATAGTATTACAGTATATCTCTGATGCATAATTGCCTCAATAACTTACTAGGTGGCCACAAGCAGAACCTTCCTAAATAATTAAACCACTTAAAACCTCCATCTTTGATCTGTCAATAAACTCAACCCTGACTAACTCACTAAGCTAATATTTTTGGATTATTCAATATACTTTGACAAAGTAGAATCAGTGAGTCTGAAGAAAATATCTGAATTTATCCAACACTCTCCAAATAACACACAGGACTGTACTTCACAAACAAGCATCTCTTGCCTTGTCCGAGCCTTACCTTCAGGTTGTGCAAATCTGTTGAGGGGAGTAAGCTTCAACACCTTCTTCTGGACTTTCTCCGGTACAGTTTCTACCATTGGGGTTTGTGTGAATCCAGGAAGCACACAGTTCACCCTCACGCCCACCCTGAGGGAGAACATAACGGTACTATCATAACTACTACAGTACTGTACCTGTATTGCGAAAGGAAATAAAATAGTAAAACAATACAGTAATGTATATTTATCATATAAGCTGTTGCTACAAGTATCTTTAAAGTGATAAATTTGAAATATATAGCGAGTGAGTGAGCACTAAACAATGGTCTAAAGTTCTTAAATAACTAATGGGTGAAAGACAACACAATAAGGTTTTACTTTAGCCAACACCTCTGGTTACTAAAAAGAAATGTATAAAGTATGGTCGGCGGACATTAAGCCACGGTACAATTCCTCACCAGTCTATTGAGGATCGTATTATATTTATCAAAATTATATACAGTACTGTACTGATGTCTTTATTTTGGAGACAGTGAGACCATGGTTAATTTAGGTTAAGTTTATACTGGACTGGTGATGAATCGCCCTAGAACCATAAAGTATACAGTGGATCTTCCTAATAAGTGCAACTCTGAGCAGTATAAAAAACTCTCACAGCCATACAGTAGTTGTAGATGTAATACTTTGTGCTTCAATGTCACAAATGTCAAACAAGAATCTTGCCAATTCTTGACATTTATTTACTTTAATGTCAGGTTTTGCTGGATGTAAAAAACCATGACAACAAAACCTTCAATCTGTAAGTATAATGACACAGCCCGGGCAGGTGTGGAGTGTGGTGGTAAAACAGTGATATGATGATCTCAAGAAGATTAGGAACTCCATCTTACTTCACTTAATCATTAAATACCATAATATTAAATAGGTTAGATTAAGATTGGTTTGGTTAGGTTTGGCTAAGTTAGTGTTTGGGTGTTTAATTATCAGGTGAAATAAGAGAGGTAGACAATAACACAATATAATACATAAATAAACAAGACAAAATTTAATACTGTAGTTGTTATAGTGTACAGCGGTCTAATGAAGAGATGTAACCATACATCACCTGGCTAACTCTAGTGCTGAAGATTTTGTTAAGCCTTGCACTGCTGCCTTGCTTGCACCATAATTACACTGGCCTATATTTCCTGTCTTGCCCATGATGCTGGATAAGTTTACAATAGAACCTGAAGTTATGCCATGTTCTACAAGAGCTGATGTTACCACTTGTGTCACCAGAAATGTTCCCTGCAAAATATCAGTCATAATTATCACTGAATTAAATTACAAAAACATTTAGAGGAATTTAAATAATCATCTTTTGTGGCCAAATTCCATAAAATAATGCAGACTTATTTACACAATCACATAAATAATCACAATTAATGACAACTACAAATGGAGAATTGAGACACATTCCGTAAATTAGAACCACCAATGTACAGTGACCTCAACATGTTTTCGCTTGCACTGACCGGGCAACCAGCTTTAGTATCAGTCCGCCAATACATTAATCGGTTCTAGGGCTTAAATTCCTTACTATTTTAGTAAATATCAAGAAGTTTATACTATTCAATAATTTTAAAAGTTTAATATTCAATTTTTTAGTCATTTTAACAATTATTGAACATAATTGAAGGTAAAGTGACTAGTTTAATGTGCGGCATCCAGCCTCTTAACACAGCAAACAGGAGTTAGTCTCTCTCTGTTTTCACTGGAGGTGACATCTTGCTTGAGACTCTCTTCAACTAAATGCTTTTTTTCTGTTTCCAAGCAAATTATTGGTCATTTTGAAATATATTTTACATATTGACAATATATAATGCAGTGCAGTGTTGATTTAAAGAAAATAATCTTGAAATACACCAAGAGAACTAAAATTTTATGGGTGAAATGGTGCCATGGGGTGACTTCTCTTCCACCCCAATGCCTTCTCTTCTTCCTTCTCCTCCACTCCCATTCTAATTCCCAGCATCATCCAGGAGCCTTCTACATACACACCTCAAAGTAAGTGAACTTTTCTACCATTTTTGTTGAATTTAGGCAATTTTCGGTGAGCTGGAACCAATTACCCAAAAACCCATTGAAACAACGGTTTCGGTTAACGAACTTTTCGGTTAACGAACGACCTTCTGAAACGGATTGAGTTCGTTAACCGAGGGGTCACTGTATGTTAGTACCTTAACATTCACATCTAGAACATCCATGAATGATCGCTCCTCCATCTTAAGCAGGAAGTTGTCTTGTGTGATGCCAGCAATATTAGCTACAAGACTAGGAGGTGCCTGTAGCTTATCAATGGTTGCCTTGACTACTGATTCTACCGAGGCTTTGTCAGTAACGTTCATGGAGAGGGCCACGTGCTCACCAGGATCTGAAACATTTAAACACTGTACAGTACTGGTAATTGTATTTGGTAACTTTCACATAAATTCACATGACTAACACTAGTGTTATGTTAGAAATTACAATCGGAAGAACTGAAGAAATATCAGAAAGAACATGAATACCTGTACATTAAAATTAAATAAATCCTTAACAGTCAACCAAAAATGTAAAGGAATATGGGAAGCAAATGTGTTTTACCCTCAACGTATTGTTATTTTAAATTTTAGTTCATGATTTATGATATTTTTCAGGTTTCTAGATAACACTTCTGGCCCCCAAGATTCATGGATTTCAACCCCATGGAAATCCACAATTACCAAGAAATTGGGGGTTGCAAATTGGATGTTAGTATACATTTACGGTACTAAAATAAGAATAAATTAAATTTCTGAATCCAGAAGCTGTGAATACCGAAGGTCTACTGTACTGTACAAATAATTCATCAATAAAACTTGCACTAATGTGTTCCAGGTTCAATCCCTATTCCAGGTCAGATGTGAGAATGGTATTATCCAGTATGACTTTACAAGACACGGTAAGTTTTCTACGAGAATTTCAGCTTCCCCTTGTACAGAACAGAACAGAACAGTACAGTACAGTATAGTATAGTACAGTATAGTACAGTAAAGTATAGTACAGTACAGTACAGTGCAGCACAGTAGTAACACTGCACAGTGAAGATCATAACAAAGAAGAGACAGACTGTCTGAATGGTTAATAATCTGATAAGAGGTGGAAGTAATAAACATTTGTACATTAATATTTAATATAATACTGTAATAACAATCCCCCAAAATATATCATGACCAATCTAAAGACAGAAATACTGTACTGTAATGTACTGTAATGTACTGTACTGTGCAGGCATCCCCAGATATAAGGGGGTTGCATTCCTGAAGAAATGTACAGCTATTGAATGGTAGAATGGTCACTAATTATTATGCTAACTGAGGGTTATGTTCTGGGAAGGGAAAATGTCGGTAAAGAATAAACACCGGTGCACTGAAAATGATGACCATTATACTGTACAGTAGAGCGTACTACAGGTTTATGTATCTCTGTGTATTCTCCATGGCCATGTCGACCTGTGACAGCTAAAGTTCACATTGTTTAAAGAAAAAAAAATATGAAAATGTAATGGTTATTTGTTACAGCAAATGTTTATGCTCATAGAAATAAATAAAAAAGCTATTAAAAATTTGACTTTCGTTTAAATGTTTTTTCGGTTTTTGGGCATAAGTACTGTACTGTACTGTACATCAGGAATGACTGTACAGTATTGTATTACAACACTAGAAGTTCCCATGACAACCTGTTTTGTTTGACTGACACAAAGCTACTCATCTCACACCTACGACAAGCACAAAAGCCATCACTTAAAACAAATATTACTGTATTACAAAACAACAATAAAAGAATAAATTGTACAAAATAAGCCTGAACTGTGATGATACAAGGATAATGTGTGAGCATAATACAGCAGTAATAATAATAATAATAATAATAATATGTACCTATTTAGCAAAATCATCATAAAAGTTTACAACTGGCTTGCCATGAACACCATACAGTAGACTCAGCAGGGACGGTATGCAGTTCAGCATATGTACAGTATTGACAATGCAGGTACAGTATATGGTGCACAGTACATAGAGTGTCGAGGTACAGCATACAGCTTCCAATGAACCAAAACAATGCACGTATGCAACAATAGATAATAGCAAGGCAATTCACCCAAGGAAAAATGACAAAACCATCAGCTACCTATGTCCAGTAGGGCCCTGAACAAGCATAGGTGACCAGGGACTGATTCCTGCAACATGAGTGAGTAATGTTACATAATGACTGGGAGGAGATGAGGTGTAGTGTGGTATGAGACTATAGTGTATACACCATAAACACTACCAGATTAACCCTTGTATAGTATTAACCCTTGTACAGTATTAACCCTTGTATAGTATTAACCCTTGTAATGTATTAACCCTTGTACAGTATTAACCCATGTAATGTATTGACCCATGTAATGTATTAACCCTTGTACAGTATTAACCCTTGTACAGTATTAACCCTTGTATAGTATTAACCCATGTAATATATTAACCCTTGTACAGTATTAACCCTTGTACAGTATTAACCCATGTAATGTATTAACCCATGTAATGTATTAACCCTTGTACAGTATTAACCCATGTAATGTATTAACCCTTGTACAGTATTAACCCATGTAATATATTAACCCATGTAATGTATTAACCCTTGTACAGTATTAACCCATGTAATGTATTAACCCTTGTACAGTATTAACCCATGTAATATATTAACCCATGTACCCCACAATAATAAAGTAACCCAATACTGCCTGGTACAGTACTAAATTTTTGAATAATAAACAGTAGGTACACTCGCTTCCTAAAGTATATTTGAAATTTTGTGTGACAATATACATGACACAATGGACGAAGGGTCTTGACAACCCTACCGAGGCAACAGGGGTCGAGGTGTTCATATTGAACTTCATCAGACCACCTCCAAAAAGATACTTCATGGAGCGAGTGTACATTTAATAAAAAAATTCCTTCCCTCTCCTATAGACTAACTACATCTTGTGCAACATTTCAAGAATATGATGAACATAACACCAATACAGTACAGTACATCACTTACTGACAAGCATACTGACGGTCTCTTCAACAGACTTAGAATTAATATCAGTGGCCACAACTCGCGCTCCATCTCTGGCCAATATGCGACACACGGCTCGACCTATTCCACCTCCTCCACCTGAAATAATCAACCATTACTTTAACTTAAACAATCGTTACTCAGTCAATACCATTTCTGTATTCTATCAGGTTACTCCCCCGCCTCCACAATGAAAACTTGTCGAGAGATCTATAAAAAAGAAGAATTAATTTATAAGTAAAACAGTTGTACATTAATCAAACCTCACCATACCTTATGATCTTATTTTATGGCATCGTGTGCGACCATCAATAAATTAATTCAGTTTCCCGATTTAAGTTTTGACACAACTGCTGAACTTAATATAGATTTAATTATGGTCAATATCCCATCAAACAAAAAAAATTATAAGTGTTCAACCAAATCTTTTGACTATTACACTAACAGGACATTAATTACTGCAGTATCAGCTACCAGCCAGTGATAAGAAAACCTTTGGAGAGTATGAGTGAGTCACCACAACACAGTAGCACAAGTCACCCAAATTGTGTAAATATATTTTTGATTCCGAGAGTTTTTAAAGTTAAATAAGAAAAAAAAAATTAAGGACATGATACATTTTTGGTGGTTGTTGTTGCACAGAATGAACCACCGAACATCACCAGTAATCATCTATAATGTTCTCAACTATACAGCCATTCACTGCTGTACTGAATGAAGGTAATTATGATACACTGTATGTATGCTTTAAGGCCTCACTTGTTGAAGCTCAGTAAATAAAAAAAAAAAAAATATTGAAAATGATTCCAATACAGTATAATAGGATCTCATGACTTTACCTGATGAAACGTAACCTAACCTGATGACTAACTTAACCTAACCTGATGACTAACTTAACCTAACCTGATGACTAACTTAACCTAACCTGATGACTAACTTAACCTAACCTGATGACTAACTTAACCTAACCTGATGACTAACTTAACCTAACCTGATGACTAACTTAACCTAACCTGATGACTAACTTAACCTAACCTGATGACTAACTTAATTTTAACCTAACGACTAATTTAACTTAACCTAATAACTAACTTAACCTAACCTGATTACTAACTTAATTTTAACCTAACGACTAATTTAACTTAACCTAATAACTAACTTAACCTAACCTGATTACTAACTTAACCTAACGACTAATTTAACTTAACCTAATAACTAACTTAACCTAACCTGATTACTAACTTAACCTAATGACTAATTTAACTTAACCTAACCTGATTACTAACTTAACCTATCCAAATTTAACTTAACTTAACCTAACCTAATCTAATCTCACCTAACTCTCCCATTCAGCATTAGGATGACCTTATGTGGTTCGTAATCTTCATCAGATGTGTACAATATATTGATACAGGTAACATACAGGTACAGTATACGTTTTGTTGTTTAAATTAACCTGAAAACTCTTGCCATTTCACATTTTTCCTCATCAACCGCATCATTAGTCTAGGAACACCACTAAACCACATCTTACTGACAGTTACACATGAGAATAGGTGTTTCTTCATTAAATCCTCATGCGAGTGTACATAATTAAAATACAACATACAGTAGTTCAGCATGTACCAAGGAATTTGCAGGTGACAAATTACATACATTACAATGAAAACTATTACCTCCAGAAAACTATTACCTATAATATATTATTTCTATTATTCTTTTTTCAGTTGTTAAATTCTGCTGTACAGTATTGTCAACCTCAAGGGACTGGACTAGTGATACAGTGTCAATAAAACAAATAATTTATAGGGAATGTTAGGTAATAAACTGTATTGTTCTTATTTGTGGCCGGTGTGACAACCAAACTGTGATGGTACAGCCTTGATTTATATCCTCTACTGGCTATATTGATGATCAGTGTTAGTTAGTATGTGTACAATACCCAAGAACTATACAATACAGTACATTACACCACAATACTGTACCTGTAACCAGTGCGATTCTCCCAGCAAACATTGTACTGTATAACGTTATCAGTCCAGCAGATTGACTGACAATACAACACTGGAGTATACTGTACAATCATGGTATATTAACTATGTTATACAGTACAGTACATTAATAAGATTATTTTAAATGATTGCCACACACACAGACAGTGACGCCGCCTGATGGCAGCACAACCAACCTTCCAAAGAAAACGTCTATATAAGGATAAACTCTAACTGTTTACTGAGCTTCATTTTAATGTTTAGCAGTTTATTCTTTGGTACAGTATTAAAAGTATAATACCCTTGGAGCATAAATGACAATTAGTTTTATTATAAATACTAATGTAAAAAATGGGATCTCAACCAAAAGTTGAAGCTATAAATTCAGAAAAATGTCCCGGCATTTCTTTTTTAAGTGTTGTAAACTCTTGGAACAACCTGCCAGTGTTGTGACGGTACGGCCCAGTGTGGCCTCATACAGAGCCCCAGACTTGGCCAACACTGGTGCAGGACCCAGTACATGTCCAGTCCTTGCCAACACAGTGTAACAGAGACGTGCCTGGCCGTTCACCGACTAACAACCGATGAGGCGGTGAACATGAAAAATATTTATTTGCATTTTCAGTAAAGACATATAAACGTGACTATGATTGTTATTTTAATTGATATTTTTATTCGATTCTTATTTCAGCGCAACACAATGTATAGTTATTCACTTTGACGTCCAATTTTAAACCTGTAAATTATTCCCGTAAGGTAAAGGGGCGGATCCAGGACTATCAAAGATAAGGGGGTCCAAGAAGTTGTGGGTGGGGGAACAGCGAGCCCACCCATCTTTTTTGGGTGGGTGGGTGGGGGGGGCTGTAATCCCTCCAGATTTTTTGTTTTAAATCTGTCCAATATCATGGCCATTTTGAAGCCAAGTGCACTTGATATTAGGAGATATCTGATGTCAATAGTATTTACTTTTTACTACACAAAAACGCCCGAGTACTATCCATCAGTAAAGAAAAAGTATGAGGATTTTCTGAGGAAAAGGGGATCCGCCCCTGTTGCAAGTCCTTGAGTGTTAATGGTATTGTAGTGGATTCATCCCCTACAAACGCTTGTCACTGAGTAGCCGACCCCTCGAATTCCCCAGTGTATGCCTCGTGGTCTAGGTCAACCAGCGCCACCTTACATGACGGAGGTCAACTATTAAGCCACGCCTACCTCCGCTATATAAGACCTCACCTCGTGGTGACCTAACTCTCTCTTTCTACCTACAGCCACCAGCAAGCAACACCCTCTCTGCTCCTGCCTGGCGGCCCTCGCTCCCGCCAGCGAGTCAGCAACCATGGCGACCCACAAGCTGGTCCTCCTCTGAGCATCCTCACCAACTAGCTCTCTCTACTCAACGCTTGTAACCACGCTGCCACTTCCCAGCACCAAGCTGCATTGTACATCCAATACAATATGTGTACAGAGAGCACATTGTGAGTTTCCTTTCTCCATCCCATCATGAGTGTGAACCAAACATCTCGTACCCCACAAATGATGACCCCCGGAGACTCGCACTCACACAGGATGGAGGAGAAATATCTCATAACCCCACAGTATATTATTTCGTTTGAAAATATACTAAAGTTTTAACTACACGATTTGTTCTTGCGATATTCTTATGAAACCCTGTTTTAGCATTTATCAATAGTTCCTATTTCACAAAATTGCGTTCCTCTTCGAAAAAATAGAAGTGAAATTAATATTCTAAGAGTACCAAGATATAATGAAAGCAGGACGAAAATTGGCATTACTATTCTTCAGGAGTTACATATCCTCATTGTATATTCCTTGGAATGGGGGCTACGGTCTCCCCAGTTCTCACCGTATTTTAAATTAATTATTTTACTTAATTACTCCGGATTCAGATTCTATGAATTAATTTTTCTTAACCATCTGTGTACAGGGTCACCTCTCGGGTGAATCAAATAGTCAGTGTAAAATATTATATGGCGTCTCACGAGTGAAGGTTAGGTTCCCGAAACCAAGCGAACAAGACTGACCCTCGACACCCGTTATTAACACTGTGGGGTATGGGTTCACTCAGGATGGGATGGAGAAAGGAAACTCACAATGTGCTCCCTGTATACGTGTTGTATTGGATGTACAATGCAGCTTGGTGCTGGGAAGGCAGCATGGTTACAAGCGTGATGTAGAGAGAGCTGGTTGGTGAGGATGCTCAGAGGAGGACAGCTTGTGGGTCGCCATGCTCGCCGGCGGGAGCGAGGGCCGCCAGGCAGGCGGAGGAGGTGGTGTAGCTTGCTGCGGCTGCAGCTAGAAGAAGAGGGAGGGCACCGCGAGGTCAGGTCTTAAATAGCGGGGGGTAGGCGTGGCTTAGTAGTTGACCTCCGTGATGTATGGCGGCGCTGGTTGACCTAGACCACGAGGCATACACTGGAGAAGTCGCGGGGTCGGCTTCTCAGCGACAAACAGCGTTTGTAGGGGAGGAATCCACTACAACACAACCATTATCTCGGTTCAGTAGACACCCTGGATCAGTGAGTCATGACGCAGACAGACAGAGGACCACAGCGGTTATAATTCATTTGAGTTTTATGCGCTACTTTATATTGTTCTTAATGCACATCTTTACTGAAACAAAATATTTGTTTCTGAGAAGAAAATATATTAATGGATTGATTTTGTGGGAGAAGAGCTATCTGTATCTTGAAGTATATATACACACACATATATATATATATATATATATATATATATATATATATATATATATATATATATATATATATATATATATATATATATATATATTTATGTAAATCCACAATGAAAACGTGGATAAGATAAATCTTGATAAAATCACACGGGAAAATGGAAACAACGGAGCACCTTAGCTTTCGTCTTTATTCAAGACATAGATGCTCCATAGAGGAGAGATTATAGTGAATAAACCAGATAATTAAAACTTTGATAATGTTTAAAATACTATAACACAATTCAGTACATAGCGTTTGGTTTGTCTCTACAGTATAATGTTGTGTTGTACAATACAGTGACAGGAAGAGGCGAGTGTGGGAGCCATGCGAGGAGATTACTTTGTATTTCACGGTTTATTAACAGTTTGAGGAACTTAACTTTTGAAGTGGCGAGAGAGAGAGAGAGTCCCCGTCTCTCACACTGTGAACCTCTACCAACCATCGGCTGTTCTGACTGACATGAGGGAGGGCGGGAGGGAGGGAGGGAGGGAGGGATGGAGGGAAAGAGAAAGGGAGGGGAGGTACCTGAGTCTTTCTATTTCCTTTACTGTAATAGGATTCCAGGATCAATTCATCATTTATATCCTTCAGACCATCCTGAGGTCTGAGGAAGGAGAGGGGAGGGGAGGGGTGGGGAGGTAGTGGAAAGGGGAGGGGAGAAAATAGGGTAGGGGGATGAAAGGGAGGCAATAGGGGAGGGTGATAGAAGGATAGGGGAGGGGGAAGACTGACAGCTGATTAATTGTTATTTTCTACTGACGTTCTACATTTGACGTCAGAATCAGTATGTAAAATTTACCTGCAAACATCCCTCTCTTTATTATACATTCTCAATTAAGTTTTATTACACAAGAGGTAAAACATTATCTCTCCCATGAAATACAAAGCTTCTAAACTTAGCGGTGAGTGTACTACAGGTAGATATTTGCTTAATTAGATGCGTGCAGGTAAGGTCATTAAGTAAGACAGGTGAGCTAATTCTGTTTCCCCCTGAGAATGTTTTTTATTTATGTTTTTAGTTTGGGTCTCTCTCTCTCTCTCTCTCTCTCTCTCTCTCTCTCTCTGTCTGTGTGCGTGTGGGTATATATTATGTAGTGTGTAAGTATATGTATTAATGTATAAGTATATATGTGTGTTTATACGTAGTTGTGTTCGTATATATATATCTACCTAAGTGTTTTATCGACAGTAATAAATAAAGTCAACAATTCGTCTTCAATATGTCGAAAAGGTTGGCAGGTGGTTCAAGTCTTCCCCGCAGGTGGCTCATGTGTCACCAAGAACCGTATCGGCTTTTGTTCATCCACCTGAGAGAGAGAGACAGGGGTGACACTACCTCCTCTACCTGTACCTTCTTCACACTTACCAGCAGATCTGATGTTTATTATTATTATTATTATTATTATTATTATTATTATTATTATTATTATTATTATTATTATTATTATTATTATTATTATTATTATTATTATTATTATTGTTATTATTATCCTCAATGGCGTGATAATTCTAGAAGACTACGGAGGTCTGGTACTAAATGATGCGACGGGAACTGTTAGACTACATAGCATTACGTAGCCTTAATAGACAGCTGTTTGAACATTCATTAGACGAAAATAAAAAGATAAAATTGCTTTTTCCGTATCATTATGTTTTTCATTAACCTTTTAAAAGTTCCAAATTAACAAAAGCTAAGTGGAAGCTGTTGATGGAGAGAGAGAGAGAGTAGGTGGAAAGGTTAGGTTTGTGGTAGGGTGAATAATCTCTAGGTGAACTGGGTGGTAGAACTTTCAGGTGATTGTCTGGTCTGTGTATTTTGACCGATATACAGTACACATCCATACCTGTGAATAGACCAAGCAGACATACACAAAACACTAATACCTTCACTACCAAGCACTTGACACAGCACGACATATACAGTACAGTGTGTCCCAACGCCAATACACTCGACAAATCTTATTATTTTCCATTATATTTCGTCTATTATATTAACAGACTCATAGATTCGTTTATAAATTGTTTCATTGAGAGTCTATGAAAGCGTATGTATTTTATAAATATAAATGGCATAGATATACAAAACCTAGAACGCACACTGGTTGAATATTCCATTTATTTCAGCAACTCTGCAATAACTTTATATGTGGGTGATTTAATTAGTGTTATATAGAGCTTTAAACACTAATTACACTCTTAGTACTAATTATATCTGGCTAATTATGACATGACGTGACTCGTAATGATAAACAAACAAGTGAACGACGATGAATTTCCCTAGCAGGTGTTTACTACTACAGAGCTGCACGTACACCAAGCAGTGGTCCTCCCCGCCCTGCTGTGTGGCGGCGAGACATGGGTCACATAAAACCTGAAAAAGTGCCAAATCGACCCCCTCACCTGGGAGACGATCACGCCACACCATAACGCTTGGAGGAGCACCACACGAGAAGGTGTCAATACTTTCGAGTTAGCCCGACTGCATACCTAGGCAGACAAGTGCCAACGCCTAAAAGAGGCGTGACCGACCGCCCAAGCGGCTAACGAGCTGATCAGAGGCGAAAAAAAAGTAAAATAAGACGTCACACAACAATATATGCCTAGGACTGGGGCTTTCTGTCCTTGATGTAAACCAGTGACCCCTTACGATGACAGACGAGAGAGCTGTATTCACTCAACCACCTCACTCATCCTTAGTTTAACCTGTTACAGCTCTAATTCTACTCTGTCAGTCTTACTCTGTCATGGGGTCGTGTTTAAAGCTTGATAATAACTAACTGAGTGACTCCATACTCTGCCGTCTCCTCCCACGGGTCTCCAAAACAAGCCAGGGGCTATATTTTCTCCATTAACTTTCCTTTGTTTATCCTCCAGCCTTCATCATAGGAGATTACAAGTTGTATATAGTTACGACGTCTGTGAAAATCCCTCATTAGTGTTTTTCTGGTAACAAGATTGATCGTCATTTATTTTATCCTGGTTCGTGAGAGTTATTTCTTACGCTTCATTTTACAAAGCTTTTATTTCCGTCCATCGTGGGAGGAGGAGGGGGCGGGGGGTCAGTGAAGCTTTTAGAGGTTAGTTTGGTTAGCTTCAATTGAGTTAGTGTATATACCTGTTGGAAGTGATTATAAGTGTTGTTTAATGTAATATAAAGATTATAGTGGTGCCTCGTAAACACCTAGCCTAACCTAACCTGATCTTCGTAAACACATTTCAGAGATAAACTATAACGTTACCATAATCTAACATGGCTATCTGCTTACCTGGCGACAGATTACGCAGCAGGTAACTTGGCCAGGATAGTGTCAGCGTAAAAGATAGCTGTGTGAAATAAAAAAAAATACTGAGGATAATTTTTCTCAGCTAACTTAAAAACAACAACAATACCAAT
Source organism: Homarus americanus (assembly GCF_018991925.1). Taxonomy (NCBI): domain Eukaryota; kingdom Metazoa; phylum Arthropoda; class Malacostraca; order Decapoda; family Nephropidae; genus Homarus; species Homarus americanus. The sequence goes on from NW_024746050.1 coordinate 305,020, forward strand.
ACTGATTAATTATTGAGTCCAGCTAAGCCATCGAAAAAAAAACATAATTGAAATAAGAACAATAGACATTACATAATTAAGTTAAACGAATGACCTATCCGCTGTGACCCTTGTTATCGCGTCTGTAAAACTCTTTTGTTATTATACTGGCGGTGAAAAGATCTCTGGATAAATTGCTACATCTATATGACATGTTAATTACAATAATTATTGGTAAATACCCTCTGGCAGTTATCACTTATCGTTTACTTTATTATTGCTCCCCGCCCTTACCTGTTGCCAACGAAGGCTTGAGTTTTATTTCCTCGAGGTTCCGCGCGTGACGTCAGAGGTAACAATGAGAAGTGCTCAAAGACAACCTCGCTTCTCGTCCGCCTGAATAAACACAAACATATTCTTTCATCATTTTTACCCTTTCACCGAAATTTTACAGTTGACGTCATATTTCACAGAATAATTCCCAGTTCGATTAAAAGTGTGTCATTTGGTCTACATGTTCCAAATAACATAAGCAACAACAGCTGCCTATGACGTCACTGTAGGGCAGGGGGTTTCATAAGAACATAAGAATGGAGGAAACTACAGCAGGCCTGTTGGTCCATACTGGGGAGTCCCATTTACACCTAACCCCTATTGCTCATATATCCATCCAGCCTATGTTTGAAGCTATCCAGCGTATTAGAGTTAATGATGATATTTGGTAAAGTACTTGAGAGTATTATCAGAGATGCCGCGAAGGAACATCTACTACGAAACAACCTTGTAAAGGATTGCCAACACTGTTTTATGCCGGGGCGCTCCTGCTTAACACAATTGCTCAAGGTATTGGATATTTGGACCCATATTCTGGAACGGGGTGGTAATATCGACAATATTTACCTAGATTTTGCCAAGGCTTTCGACAGTGTACCCCACGAAAGGTTGAAAATCAAACTGGAAGGGTACGGAATTCGGGGAAATGTCCTAGCGTGGATAGAAGACTTTCTACATGACCGAAAGCAGTGTGTGGCGATTAATGGCACGAAATTATCATCCGTACTTGTCACAAGCGGGGTACCACAGGGCAGTGTATTGGGCCCGCTGTTGTTTGTTTGTTTCATAAATGACATGCCTGACGTTGTACACTCCTCTATACAAATGTTTGCCGATGACGCCAAGTTATTTCGGGAAATCAAGAACCAAGCGGACTGTGAAGAGCTGCAGAAGGACCTCTGTTGTCTCCAGGAATGGTCGAAGAAATGACTGCTGATATTCAATGTCACGAAGTGTAAGAGGATGCACCTGGGGCGTACCAACGGTGAAGAGGCGTATCATATGTCCCAGCGGGATGAAGAAACTGCGCTATTTGAGACTGAATGTGAGAAGGACCTAGGTGTGTATGTTGACAATGAGTTGAAGTTCTCGGGCCATTGCGAGAAGAAGGTAAATCAGGCAAATAAATTGTTGGGTCTTATAAGAAGGTCGTTCAGATATCTAGACGGTCCGTCCCTCGTAACGATCTTCAAGAGTGAAGTGCTTTCCCATCTGGGGTACTGTCACCCCGTCTGGTCCCCGAGATATGCTAGGGACTGTCAATTGGTTGAAAATGTTCAAGGGAGGGCCACCAGACTGGTGCCTGCCCTTCGGCACTTCAGCTACCCTGAGAGATTGGAGCGCCTGAACTTGCCTAGCTTATACTACAGACGGGCAAGGGGCGACCTAATTGAGGTGTATAAGCATCTCAAGGGGCACTACTCAGGCGAGTGTCCTTACTTGGAGCTGGCGAACGCTCATCCCACACGGGGTCAGAGCTCAAGATTGGAGAACCTCAGAGCTCAAGATTGAAGAAGCCGCAAGTCCAGAAAACTGTGAGGGCAAACTTTTTCGGAGTGAGGGTTGTGAACTCTTGGAACAATCTACCAGAGAGTGTTGTGACGGCACCGAGCGTGAGCTCTTTCAAGACAAGACTTGACCAACACTGGAGCGGGTTCAGGTACATTCAGGAACCTGTGCATGCCCAGTACTTGCCAACAGTGCGTGACAGAGACGTGACCGATCGCCCGGGCGGCTAGCGAGCCGATCATTTGGTGAAGAGGATAAAAGAAAAAGTAAGTAAAAGTAACACTACCAAAGTTCCAATGATATTTTGTGTCAGTCTGATGATTCTTAAATTAATATATAAGTTTTGTTCTCCTAAAATTTAAATGTATGATTATTTAAATATATAAATAAACACACAAGGAACAATGTGAGGTTCCGTAACTACTAAATTTTCTTATTATAGAAAAATATAATCGAATGAGTTGTATTTTGTAGGATAAGATTAGGAAAATAAGTCTTACTGTAATTACCCTCCGTCATCCAATACTTGTCTCTTAACGTCCATCACCCAACACCTGTCATCCAGCCCTCGTCACCCAGCACCTGTCATCCAGCCTCCGTCACCCAACACCTGTCATCCAGTCATCCCCTCCGTCACCCAACACCTGTCATCCAGCCTCCGTCACCCAACACCTGTCAACCACCTCCAGCCGTCACCTGTCAACTAGTTTCCGTCACCCGTCACCCAGCCTCCGTCACCCGTCACCCGTCACCCAGCCTCCCTCTATTTGTTGTCCATTTTACATTTTGATTACATGTCAGACGGCCTCCTCGTCACCCTCCGTCCGCCACTGCTGAAGAATATTTTTTATTACAATGTACAAGAAAATAAAACGAAGGAATAAGTTTTTTTTTTATTGGACACTCCCCTACATCCTTGTGTAAGGTGAAGCGCAGAAGCGTTTACAGCGCCCAACAGGGAAGCATGCTAAGTTCATGCTTGCCTTTATGTCTCAAGGGCGTAGAAGCCTGAAGAGTCAGTGGTTTATGTCATCAAGTTATTGGAAGCTCCAACAACTTTCCCTGAATACGAATTCGCAACTTTCGACTTACAACAGGTACCTACTTTACTGCTAGGTGAACAGGGACTAATGGGGGCCAGGAAGTAAGTCCAAACAACTTCCACCGGCCCGGGAATCGAACCCGCGACATCTCGCTTGCGAGGCAAGAACGGTACCGCTTCTACCACCGGTCCCTACGAAGGAACAATAATAATATTCTCGTAACATCTTGGGGGGAGTAATATACTGCTTAAGTTACCCCCTAAAAGAGATACAGAAAACGGGATTTATATTTATTTTTATCTTTTCCTTTCTTCTCGTATTTTTGTTTTGATTTCCGCAACCTTTATCACTCTTATCAGCTGTTATCTTTAATCTTATCTTTCTGTTGGTGTTAATGAGTGTAGTTGATGGTGTTTCTGGAATAACGTGCCTCACACCGTTTCGTTCTGGATTCAATCCCTGGGTCGTATGTGACAAGGGTATATTGCAGAGAGAGAGAGAGAGAGAGAGAGAGAGAGAGAGAGAGAGAGAGAGAGAGAGAGAGAGTTATAAGACACATAAACCGCATAAAAAGAACTTACAAACATACAGTGCATCAACTTACAAATATATCAACACAACACAACAAAAAACCTACAGCGAGTTTATCCCACCTTGGGAGTAAAGAGGCGGACACCACTCATGAAAAAAATCCACCTGTAACAAGCTCATGACCCACACCAGACATATAACGATACCAGAGAAACAACACTGGGCAATAAAACAGACCAAGAGACATGGTAGGAACAGAGGCGGGGCTCATTTTCCAAAGATGTAACTAGGCCACCGCTGGGGGTTATTCATAGAAAACGAAACCTATTAAGCATAGACTCAGTCATAAGGAACGAAATCGGTGTGGGGTCTGTACATTGTATTGGGGAGTGAGTGAGTGTATGTTCCTGTGTTTTATTGAGTGTGTGTGTGTGTGTGTGTGTGTGTGTGTGTGTGTGTGTGTGTGTGTGTGTGTGTGTGTGTGTGTAAATACAAGGCAACTGTTTTGGTGGTATACTCGTGCGTTGTGTCAAAATGTTTAGCACCGAGTCTCGAAATTCAATAACTTTTAGTTAAAACAGCATGGAAAGATTTCTTCCCCTCTTCTTCTACAGTAAGATACAAGACAGGGAGGACGTTCTACAAGATGATGGAGGTCGTTTTGTTATGACACGAGGAGACAACGTTCTACTACCTTTGAACAACAAGATTAGGTTTACAGACAGAGATATTTTGGAAAGTCAAGGATGATGTCGTAACCTTGTAAGAAAAAGAAAGATTCTACACAAGCTGTTTCAATGGTAGTGGGAACAAGAGAGGAATCCTACATAAGCCACTGGCCTTCTTTCCCTTGATGTAGCCACCTTTAGTTCGGGTCGTTTCCTCAGCTGAGCATCACACAGCTATATGTAGGACCATCACAGCTATATGTAGTACCATCACAGCTATATGTAGGACCATCACAGCTATATGTAGTACCATCACAGCTATATGTAGGACCATCACAGCTATATGTAGGACCATCACAGCTATATAATAGATAAGTTACCATATATATTTTTCCTTTAGTAATTAGCCTAAGAAAAACATATGGTAACAGAAGTCTATATTTATGAAGTAATACCATTACACCACCACCACTCTATCTCTCCCCCCACACTCTCTCTCACACTGTCCCTCATCCCCACACACACCCTCTCTCTCACACCTCCTACCGCCCCCCACACACACTGCCCCTCACACCCCCACACACCTGCCCCTCACACCCCCCACACTGCCCCTCACACCCCCACACACTGTCCCTCACCCCCCACACACACCCCTCCCCACCCCCCACCTACCCCTCCCCCCCCACACACCCCTCCCACCCCCACACTGCCCCTCACACACCCCCCCCTGCCCCTCCCACCCCCCACACACACTACCCCAAATAGCACACGTCGACCAGTCACCGCCACGTCACTCACCTGTTTCACTATTCCTTACTCACCCAAAGGTATTTTTTCTCTATTATGTTGTATAAAACTGAAGAAAAACCCGTGTGAAAAAAAAAAGGTTCTAATGGCACAATGGCGCGTTAGGAGCAAGATGGATGTAGTACACTGCATACTAAGCCTTCGGTGCACAAGAGGAAAGTAGGGGGAGGGGGAGGGAGGGTGAGGAGGGACCAAGGGAGAAGAATATAGGTTAGGAAGTTGACCTATAGACGACACGAGGTTATAATTGAGTTTAAAGTTCTATGCATATGTATGAAGGAGACTGGAAGGTTTTACACCACGAGAAATAGGAAAGGTATTGATGTATTATATACGTCACCTGTCACCTGTACACACACACACACACACACACACACACACACACACACACACACACACACACACACACACACACACACACACACACACACACACACACACACACACACACACACACACAACTACGGTCATGTTTACTATTTAGTTTACCTGAGGTGATTACAGAAGTGAGACCTCCATATACCGGACTTATATCTCTATATAATCCGTTAAGTGCATTTTTTTCACATATAACGGACATTCGATATGACGGACTTTTCTCACCATATAGTCCGTTAAATAAAGGTTTCACTATAAAAATGAATAATTGAAGGAAATGTTAATCTTTTATATTCTAATTTATATCAGCAATAAGTATCTTCCTTTTATTAGGGTTAGTATACTCTCCTCGTAAACCAAGAGACAATGGTTCGATTCCCCGGCAGGGATGTGAGCTTAGCCTTTGTGGTTATGGAGGCATAGGTCATCCTGGGGGACGGTACACTGTATCGATTGACGGTGGTTGTTAAATGTCCAGTGGTCCTGAGTTTGGTAAAGTAAATGTTGTGTTTTGTCTATGTGTCGGAGGTACATTAATTTATGAACAGCGAACCTCAAAGATGACTTAATCCCTTGTGTATGATTTAACTTGTGTACGATAACTTAATCCCTTGTGTATGAAGACTTAACTTGTGTAAGATAACTTAATCTCTTGTGTACGATAACGACCCTTTAAGTACGATATCTTAACCCATTGAATAAAACGAGCCAATGGTTTGATTACAACAACAAATACTCAAGGGGTTAAGAGATGCAGGAAGCAGGAGAAATATTACTGTATAAAAGTTTCATCATTTTCAACCAAATTTTAATAATTTCATAATTCTATTCTTGGATTTATCGTGGAAGAGTTTCGAGGTTAAATCATTCCTTAGTTACTCTGGCCAGGAGGTGGTGGTGAAGGGTGGTGAGAGTGATAATGGATTAGATTCTGTCTCTCTTATTTCTTGAACCACACGGAGACTCACGGGGGACAAAGGTGTTTATTGACAGTCAGGTAAATGGTGATAAATTTGGGGAGTTAGTGCAGGAGACAGTTGGTCGGTGGTAGGGAGGAGGAGGGAGGAGGTCAGGGTATTTGTTTGGATACAGTGTGATGTTTAGGTGTCCTGTGTTCCTGCCACGACTTTTGGGGTAGGGAGGGTGTGGGGGGAAGGGGTGGGAAAGGAAGAGTGTAAAAGGGGAAGGAAGAGGAGAGAGTGTGTGGAAGGGGAGGGGTGAGGAAGGGGACTTAAACCAAACACTTACAGGCGCCAACGGAAGCCAGTCATGGGGCGTCTTGAAGCACTAGGTAGAGGTCGTATAATATCTGTCCCCATACACCTGACAGACACTCCCCATACACCTGACAGACACTCCCCATACACCTAACACGTATAATCTCGTTGTTTTCTGTAGCTGTCAATAAACACTAACCCGTTTAAAGCTCAGGTATTGCTTGATCGTGTCTCCCCAAGTGTAGATTTTTGGTTCCTGCTCCATTATTGACCACCTCGAGGCCCCGAGGCTGATGGGTCGTGTACGTCACCGCCCTCCTCCCCTCCATCAGTCATTACCAAATGTACACAAGCCTGAGAGAGAGAGAGAGAGAGAGAGAGAGAGAGAGAGAGAGAGAGAGAGAGAGAGAGAGAGAGTCACTCACAACAATATCAACAGATGACCTCAACATCACAGGTTGAGGATCCTGGACGTCGTGAAACTAATTTACTTAGTCAAATATTTATCTTCGTGAGCTTGAACAACACAACACGGAGGGAGAAGGAGGAGGAGGAAGAAGAAGAAGAAAAAGAAGGAAAGTTTTGGGGCCTCTTTAATCAAGACTCTCAATCCCTCACGATACAAAGACTCAGGGAGAATAAATATGAATCTCCCTCTACCCCTCCCTCCCCCCCACCTCACACCCCTCCACCCCTTCCCCCCACCCCCCCACCACTGCTACATAGGCTGTGTATGTGTCGTCAGGAGTTGTGAGAGCCTACATGAGGGGAATACTTAAGCCGGAGGGTTAAGAGGGATTATCTCAATGGTGGGTTTTTATTCCCTCATACATACATACATACACATACATACATACATACATACATACATACATACATACACATACACATACATACATACATACATACATACATACATACATACATACATACATACATACATACATACACTGTGTTAATCCGCCAACGAGGCTTGAATAACAGGACACACACACACTCAATTTGTCGACATTTTTACATGTAAATTGTTGTAAATATTTTTATGGAAGATAAAGTTACGTGACGGCAGCAGTGTGTGTGTGTGTGTGTGTGTGTGTGTGTGTGTGTGTGTGTGTGTGTGTGTGGAGCCAGTTAGCCATCCATTCAGCTGACCAGTCTATCAGTAATCCAGGCAGGAAAAAAAAACCCACACACACACATACACGCACTCCCTCCCACCCAACACGCACCTGTCTCAAGTATCTCATTATCTCACCTGTTAGGCAGCGTGGCTCTCCTGATTGACCAGGTTTACGACTATCAGTAATCAGGTGAGGTAGAATGTCTGATAGGTTGTGTGATTCTCCTCTCTCCAGACTTGTCACTCCCAGGTCGGGGAGGAAGGGAGGGAGGGAGGGAGGGAGGGAGGAGGGGAGGGAGGAGGGAGGAGGGAGGGAATGAGGGAGGGGGTCAGGTGAGGAAGATAAAGGAGGGAGGGAGGGAGGAGGGAGGGAGGGAAACAGTAGGGAAGAGGAGGGAGGGAGGGAGAGAGGGAGGGAGGAATGAGGGAGGGGCCAGGTGAGGGAAGATGCATGGAGGGAGGGAGGAGAGGAGGAGGAGGAGGGAGGGAGAGGAACAGGGAGGGCTAGTGAGGGAAGACATGGGAGGAGGGGAGGGAGGGAGGGAGGAGGAAGGGTGTAAGGAGGGAGGGGCCAGTGAAGAGGAGCAGGAGAGAGGAGGAGGAGGGGAGGGTGCCAAGACCCACCAATAAACACAGGTATTCTCCAGGTACAACAGTTTCCTCCTGCACTAACACTGAACAATAACAAAGAACAGACTAAGTGCCCCAATATAATAAACTAATAATTAATTGATGAAATGGTAAAGAAATAAGAAGAGTTTGACGTCCAGGAGAATTACTTGAACAAAATTCCTGCCTTAAATATAACGAAAAAAGAAAATTCCGAGGTGTTATTTATGTAGAGTATGGAATTGATGAGTTTCACCTGAGCAACACCCCGCCCCGCCCCGCCCCGCCCCGCCCCGCCCCTGCCCTGTTACGAAGCTGTAGCAACTATAGCGGAAAATATGACACACAATATTACACGTCAGCAACCTCCAAGCCAACTGCTCAGAGATAAACGAAACCATCCACTAACTCCCAAACACCGTGTTAGCTGAGGCAAGACTTGTATAACTCACGGCTCAGCTTGGCTCTCCCTCACAGGTAAGGTGGGTGTGTCTTGTGTTAAGTACGAGATGTGGCGCTGAGGCATTACAGGTATCCAATAGGGAAGAAGGTGGAGTTTATAATTAGGTTCTGATTGGTGGATGGGAGCGGGTGGTTGAGGGGTTATTGACTGTTAGTACTAAGGGGAGTGTGTGTGTGTGTGTGTGTGTGTGTGAAGGGAGGATTACTACAGTCAAGGTGGTGGTGGTGGTGGCAGGACTTTCAGCACACCAGTCGTCGCTAGGTAGGATCCTCAGCTTGTTAGCGACACTCCTTACCACCTGCTAGGATGGACCAGGACACCGTGGTCTTGTTAACTCCTTACTGGGAAGTGCCTGGGCTCACACACTCACTATTCTTCCATTATTTACTCATTTCATTATAACTCATTAAATAAATAGTATTTTTCTAAACTATAAACCACACGTATGGGAATCATCTACTTAAAAACCTTTGATTCTTAACAAAACTCTAACTTCTTCTTGCGGTTCATCAGTGTTGTCTCAAAATATTTCTAAGTCTGTTCTTGAAGAAAAAAAAACTCCCGTGTATTTTCTAAACCATTATGTATACGGTGGTGGTGTTGTTGTATTACTGTATGTCGATAATTAAGGCCTGGAAGTGATTATTCTAAATTAATTAATAGACTAATCATTAATTAAATAAATACAAATATAAATAAAACAAAAGAATAACAAAAACACTGATTAATTTGACCTGATCTGTGTTGACATGTAAGTCGCTACAACAATGAAATGTTATCAGTAACATGTAAAGCATTGCTCTCTCACCTGTAGTTCTTCCTTACAGGTGAGGTAAAGACGACCTCTGACGGACCTTTAGTCGACTCAAGACCGTGTTAGGTGAGGTCTTGAGCCACTGATGGATAGTGAGTGCATTTGGTGGCTGGGTATAGGTATGTCTGTCTCCAAAACAAAAATAAACAAAGTAAACAAGAGTAAACAACTAGAAAACACGACAAAACAACCTAACACCATAAAAACAATATAACAAGAAATGGAAACGAAACTAAACTAAACTAAACGAAGCAAAGTAAACACTGAACAGGTAAATCCAACACTGGTACATTAAGCTCAGGTAACTTGGTTTGTTTATAGTAAGTGTTGTCAGCAGCAGGTGTCAAGGGGAGAGTTGGACACACACTCAGTTCCTCCTCCCACCAGCTGACTACCTCCTGGACACACTCAGCTAACTCCTTCGTGGTTGGTCTGAGTGCGTCTTGAGTCACTCTGAGCCAAGATGTGTGGTGGTAAGACTGAAGTACAAGTGTGTGTGTGAGTGTGTGTGTGTGAGTGTGTGTGTGTGTGCGTGTGTGTGTGTGCGCGTGTGTGTGTGTGTGTGTGTGTGTGTCGGGCTTATCACAAGGAACACGACAGTACTATAAAGATGACGTGACCACACCCGATAGGTCACACTGTTTTACTTAAAATATCCTTCCTTTCTGCTCCCTGTCACACCCTGTCACACCCTACCACACCCTACCACACCCTTCGTACAGTGTGGGGTGGCACTGGGCACTTTTTTTCCTCCCCTTCTCCCTTCTCTTTCTTCCCTCCTCCTCCTCCTCCTACCTTCTTTACCTCTCCCTCTCCTCCTCCCCCTTCCTCCTCTAATCTTCTTTCCCTCAACATCTTTCTATACCAAACACGAAATGGTTTTAGTATAATCTCATTTATTTCCTCTTATTCCTGTATATATCCTCTCTTCCTCTTATTCCTGTATTTATCCTCTCTTTCTCACGGCTATTTCTAAACCTTTTATTTATTTAGTTTCTCTCCCTCGTTTTCTATAGTGAGCGATAATAAGACGACAAACTTATTATCAGACGTTAAATTCAGATACGTAAATGTTATTATTTATGAGGTGGGTTGTGTTGAGTGTTTCTTATTTATATGAACCGGATTTAGTGGTCAGTTTTATGAAGGCGTAATGGGGGAAAGTCTTATCTAGGGGTTGTTTAATGGATTATTTATGATGATTTATGATAATGGTGACAATATGGTGACTCTCCTGCTGTGACTTATAATACCTGTGGCCTACGGTAACTTAATGTCGCCTGGTAGTGAGCGTCAGTGCCTTAATCTACATCCAAAGGACCTATTACCTCCTGTCTACTCCGCCGTCAGTAGAAGCCAGGGTTAAGGCGTCATTATCCCTGGTTAAAAATGGCCAATAAAAATCTTCCCTCGAATTTTCCTTCCTATGAGTTTAACCCCCTTTGATTATAATGATTTAACCCCTTGATTATAATGATTTAACCCCTTTGATTATAATGATTTAACCCCTTGATTATAATGATTTAACCCTTTGATTATAATAATTTAACCCCTTGATTATAATGATTTAACCCTTTGATTATAATGATTTAACCCCTTGATTATAATGATTTAACCCCTTGATTATAATGATTTAACCCCTTGATTATAATGATTTAACCCCTTGATTATAATGATTTAAACTTTTCATTACGTTTAGGGGATACGAACCTAAATTTACGTAAGCAGACATAATAGAAGGAAACCAGAATATTATAATAAAAACAAAAATATAAACTAGAACATTTCATACCAGTTAAACAGTAGAGGAATCGAAGGTGGTTGGGACTAACTGCATGGAGCTGGTAGGTGAGGACTGGGGAGCGTTGTCCTGTGTCATGTCGTCAGGGTAACTGGTGAGGATAACGAAATGTGACTTGTATATAGGTTGATGACATGGCTGGTCTGTGATGGTTGAATAGGGTAGTTTAGACCCGATGCTAGTTTAGTTAATTCAGACACTTAATTGTTGTTTAGTTTGAGTAAATTACCTCATTACGACGATAACTACTGGTAATTAAAGTAGTAGTTCCTTCATTGACGAATGCTATGAGAGGGAGTCATTGTTTATTTATGGTTCAGTAAATTAATATAAAATGACTCACTTTTTCTTTAACTACTAATATTGTTTTTTTGTTATTTGGTAAAACAAGTAAAAAAGTTTTAAAATACTAGTAACTGAAAGTGAATAAAACAATAGCATGCTTGTCATTCGTGAAATAACAGTAATGTAGTGATGGTGTTTCGCTCACACACACCCGACCCTCACACAACAAAAAACGCACACACACACACACACACACCCACACAACAAACACCCACACACACACACACACACACACAAAACACCCACACACACACAAACACACACAAAAACACACACACATACCCTACCCTCACACAACAAAAAACACACACACACATAAAAAACACCCACACACACACGCCCACATACAGTACCGGTACCATCATCAGGCCCCGACCAGCTTGTCACAAAACCCTCTCTACGCCACAATATCCGGCCAATAAGAGAAGAGGTGAATATACATAAATACCTTTATCTGGCTCATAAATTAGTGCTGAGGGGAACTCGTGAATCTTTGTTGTTGTGGGGGGAGAGGAGAGGGAGGAAGTGGGGAGGAGAGAATTGGGGGAGGAGAGGTGGGGGAGGAGAGGGTGGGGAGAGGGTGGGGGAAGGAGAGGGTGGGAAGGGAGGAAGGAGGAGTGGGGAGATGGGGTGTAGGGGGTGAGGGGCGTTAGTGGGGGCGATCACGTAAGAATCAAGTCATTATATTGTTTTACCTGGAGAGAGAGAGAGAGACTACATACCACAATATGTTATTAGAGACATATTAGACATAGTGTATTTATACTTGGCATCATTGTCTTGGCTGTGTCATCATTAAATATGGTCAACAACATTATAAGACACAGGTATAAAGGAGATATATTTACCTGCAGATTAACTACCTCTCTTGTCAGGTGTACAACAGGTTAACTCCACCTTCATTAGACTAACGAGGGACCAGTGACGGCAGCACCTTATAGCCGCGCTGAAAAATACCTCATAAATTTACTGAAGATTAAACTGTCTTAACCTAACCGAACCTAACCTGACCTAACCTGACCTAACCTGACCTAACCTGACCTAACCTGACCTAACCTAACCTGACCTAACCTGACCTAACCTGACCTAACCTGACCTAACCAACCTAAGCTGACCTAACCAACCTAAGCTGACCTTACCTGTGCTGAAGGCTTGGTAAAATTATTAACTTGGTGTGAAAATAAATAAAACTTGTTATAATGATGTAAATAATATAATAATGAAGGTGTGGATTAAGTTTTGATTGCCGTCATCCAATCAAAACACAACAGGTGGATCATGACGTCACTGAACACCTGTCATTGGTTGTGGTCCTTGAAGAGAGTTGAGGTGGGTGATGGATGGATGACTGAAGAGATGGGTGATGGATGGATGGATGGATGGATGGATGGATGACCTAGATGTAATGAATGAAAAGATGGCTGGATGGGTGACGTAGATGTGATGATATTTGATGGATGGATGAATGAACAGAAGATGGATGATGAATGAATGAATGACGTTGAGGTGAGTGCTACTACTACTGCCCTCCCCCCCATGTCACCTCCCCTCCCCCCTGCCCCCCTCACCGTCTCCCCTTCACCTCCGCCCCGTTCTTTCCCCCTCCCTACTCCCCCTCCCTACTCCCCCCTCACTCCCGCCCTGCCTCACCTTGGTCACCTGGGCGGCGTTTATGAGGAAAATATCCCTAGTTAATTAAATATCTGGGCCACAGGTAATACAGGTGACGTAGATGAGCATAACAAACCCCGTTACACTTGGTTCATAAACTCGGTAGATAATTAAACGTCTAAATTTATACCAACCCGGAAATAATACTGAGTCATGTTTACATTTTGGGGGGTGGGGGAGGGTGTGGAGGGGTGAGGTGGGAGGGTGGGGGTGGTGGAGGGGGTGTGAGGGTGTGGAGGGTGAGAGGGTGGGGAGGGTGTGAGGGGGTGTGAGAGGGTGGGGAGGGGTGGTGGAGGGTGTGGGGGGGGGTAATGGGTGCCGTGTGTGTGTGTGGAGTAAATGGAAGCAGATGAGAGAGAGTTCCCCTTAATTAACACTCAGGTAAATTGTTATACAGGTAATAATCTCTTTCCCCCTTACTGATACAATCGTCAAATTGTAACACCTCACGCACCTTCCTCACGCCAACACTTCACGCCTTCTTAGTCTCGTGACGTGAAGACTTGAGCTGTTTTGTGGGATTACCTCTCGAGAACCTGTTATTGTTGTTGTTGTTGTTATTGCCACACCTATTCTCTTCTTCATCCACTAATACACTCAGCAACTCCTCAGGTTATTGTCTCTCTCTCTCAGTATTTCCTTCTCTCTCTCTCTGTTATCGCCGCTGGCTTATAAATGCTGGTGTCAGTTGTTGACGATCGCCGCCCTACCCGAACAAGGGGGTGGGCGGTGTGTACGGAGAAGAGGTCCTCATTCTGCTAAATGAATGGTTTAAAAGGGTGGCGTGGCCGCCTGGACTCCAGGAGATCGCTCACTCGAGTGATGCTGTGAGGAGCAGCCTTCTGCTCGCACTGATAAACACCACACAGTCCTGTCCAAGAATTTGTGCTGAGACAATTTACACAGTACTGTTGTCTCTTGGAACACCATACTGATCTGCATTGACCCGCACTTGTAAGTACAGCATAAGTGATGACATGCCCCTCGGTACTGAAATATTGTGGACTAATTACGTCTACTCGTTTCTGCCTAACCTGGAGTAATAAGACAATGCAGAGTGAAGCGAAGCAAAGATTAATAGAGTTATGATCTTTGTGTTATGTCAGTATGTTTAATAATCAATAAAATTAAGACAAATTGTGTGAGACGAACTAATTATGTATCAGATGGATCACCAGGTAATACTAATGAACGCCTTGTTCTCTGCAGGTTTTGACCACATCAATAAACATTGAATGCGTCAACAAGTGAGTTTCAATCATTCCCTTTGACTTGCCCGTCACCTGAACGTCCTTATTCCCAAGGCGTTTATAATCTCCATCTCCAAATAATGTCTCCTAAAGGTGTTAATATTTCTCCATTTGTCTACACCTGCCTCCGCTGCACACCTTGACAAGCCCAACTCTCTCTCTCTCTCTCTCTTTCTCTCTCTCTCTCTCTCTCTCTCTATCTTTCTCTCTCTCTTATTTTTTAATTTTTTTTTTACAGGGGTGACTGACATGGTGCTGGCTTAATCACACGGTGACTAGTTTAAAGAACCATTTTGGTAAAACTGTCGTATCTCAAAAACTTGTTCATAGATTTTTTCTATTCTCCTCTTCTTCCCTCTTCTCCTCTTCTTCCCTCTTCTCCTCTTCTTACCTCTTCTCCTCTCCTCCTATTTTTTTGTTTTTATCCTTGGGGTCACATTGTTCAACCCAGAACCTTCAACAGCTCATCCAGTGAGTCTCGCAGGTTTGGGTTGATCCTGACGGAGCGAGTCAACCAACTCAATACGGGAGGGTCGAGGCGGTTCAACTGCGGAACGAGGTGCTGCAACAGGCGGCCGACGCTGTAGACATCGGCCTTAGGGGTGAGTGGTAAGCGCTTGACTACCTCAGGGGCCGTGTGGAATGATGCCACTGATCCTGGGACAATTGGAAGGGTTCCCCCGATCTTGGTGGCCAGACCAAAGTCAATGATAGTGGTCTGGATACCCTTGTCGGTCTTCTGGATGCAGATGTTATCAATTTTCAGATCGTTGTGAAGCCATCCCCGAGCGTTCACCTCTACCAGTGTACGGCTCACCTGTTGGACGATCTGAAGAGACTCCTCGGTGGTGCAGGTGTGGGTCTTGAGATACTTCTCTAGGGAATCCCCGGCGAACTCAGTGATCATGGTGAGTTTCCAAGGACAAACCCCGATCACCTTCTGAACACCAGGGACACCGTGGAGGGAGGACATGGCTTCGATCTCTCGTTGCAGACCGTTTATATTTTGAAGCTCATCGGAAGCGAGCTTAATAACCCATTGGCTTTGTGAAACCTGGACCTTATTACAGATCCCGTGTATTCCTTCACCCAAGCGACTGCAGCAGGTTGGGTCGGCAATGAATTCATAAGCATTCACGCCAAACATATTGACACAGAACTGCTCGCAATCCTGCAGCAGGGCCTGGACAGTTCTCTCTGAGATAGGTCGGGAAGCCATCGTGAAAACGTGAGTGATGTGTAGAGGCAAGAGAGACCTGAATTTGAAAAACGACTACATGGTAAAAATTATAGTGAGGTTATAGTGAAAATATGATGTTGTAGTGAAGATATGGTTTTGTAGTGGAGATGTGTTATGGTGTTGTAGTGGAGATATGATGTTGTAGTGAAGATATGGTGTTGTAGTGGAGATGTGTTATGGTGTTGTAGTGAAGATGTGTTATGGTGTTGTAGTGAAGATGTGTTATGGTGTTGTAGTGGAGATGTGTTATGGTGTTGTAGTGAAGATGTGTTATGGTGTTGTAGTGGAGATATGATGTTGTAGTGAAGATGTGTTATGGTGTTAATGCTGTAATATTGTGTGCACGAGCGTATATGTGGATTTATCACTGGTACACACAAACAATAAAACCTGAGGAATCATCGTGTGTGTGCATTTTAGAAGGATGGATGTTTATGTGTACATGTGTCTGTATGTGTATTATTGGTACATATGTAGTCACTTGTCAGGTTGGTGTGTGTGTGTGTGTGTGTTACTCGCCCACACCTCTTATAGTACCTGATTATGTTAAATGAACAATTAGAAAATAATTCAAGAGATTTTAATAATTTTTGTGTTCGTATTCCCTGAGTTGTTCTTCCAGTTTATATAATAGAGATGGTATTGCTCTTCCAGTTTATGTAATAGAGATGGTATTGCTCTTCCAGTTTATGTAATAGAGATGGTATTGCTCTTCCAGTTTATATAATAGAGATGGTATTGCTCTTCCAGTTTATGTAATAGAGATGGTATTGCTCTTCCAGTTTATGTAATAGAGATGGTATTGCTCTTCCAGTTTATGTAATAGAGATGGTATTGCTCTTCCAGTTTATATAATAGAGATGGTATGGCTCTTCCAGTTTATATAATAGAGATGGTATTGCTCTTCCAGTTTATATAATAGAGATGGTATTGCTCTTCCAGTTTATATAATAGAGATGGTATGCTCTTCTATGTAACCCTAAGCTAATGAACACCCTCGCTGGGAGATGAACGAGAAGATTAGTGTAGTTATCCTTCACATATTTTAGAGAACGTATTAAAGACTAGAAATAAAATCCCAACTAATTCGTGGTGGTTATTTCAACATGTAGGCTGGAGAGATAGATTAGTTAGAGGGTTATATAGATTAATTAAGGTAATGAGAGTTGTAGTTAACCCAGCAGAAGAAGTACAGAAGTAAGCAGGTAACACAACGAGTAGACAGTAAGCAGTTAGCAGGTGAGACGTATTGTTTTAATGAACACACTTCACTTGACAATGATACATCAATTACATATCCTCACGCCCGCTGGAGCCTCGCTGTTACTGAACGTCCAGAGAGAGTGTGTTTGTTGTTCAGTCAACCGGTGCTTCATTATTCCTCTAAGTCATTTAAGCTGATAATTTTCTCAAGCCAGAGTTAGTGTTGTACTCGTTCATCATAGACGGAGTAAGATACCATATAATATCGTTTCAATAGATGGCGACACTGTTGGAGGATCGAAACACATATACCGAAGATATAAAGGAATTCAATCTTACATCATGTTGAATCTGAACCTACGTCACTCTCCACCTACTCGCTATGACGTCATCAAGTTTCGAGTCACTAAAATTGACAAAAGGAATTTTTTTTATAACTTTTTTAAGACTCACACTCGTCAGCCTCTGAATATAGGAGAGATAGAGAGAGCAAGAGAGTATATAAAACAATACCTCACTAATGGGGAATCGAATCCTGGACGGGCAATCCCCAATGGAGGTTTACGGCGTTTAACAAGCACAATGAACAGACGATGTGTGGAATATAACAAAGACTATGAATTAATTATTTCACCAGAGTCTGTCAGGGAGAGTTGATGGAAAAGAAGGAAGAGAAGTTTATTTCTTTCATTTATTTCACAATTGCGATCTTATTATTATAGAAGGTATTGAATATTTATTACTTCCTTACTTGGTTTGTTTTATGGTGATATATAAAGCTCATAAATAGCACCATAAAGACAGACAGACAGATATAATGTTTTAGGTTCTTGTTATGACGTGAAAGAATGTGCTTATATAGTGAGTGACTGTATGTGTGTATGTGGCGACCTGTGATATAATGGTCAGCATGTTCGCCTCGCAAGCAGGGTGAAACTATGTATGTGAGAGAATGAGTCACTACTTTACCTGTGTGTGTAAGTTACCTGTGGACTAAATGCCAACAGTTATTACGTGTTATTAATACATATATAACCTCTCTGTCATTACCTGCATGTTCTCTCTTCCCATCATGACAATTACTGACGCGTGCTGGACGATAATGACCACTTGTGAACGACCCAGTCAACAGTAACCAGTTATCATAGCGGATGACTGTATGGAGACACATTATATAGTTAACTGCTAAAGTCTGTCCACTTCTCCTGAACCACCAACCCCTAGAGGCTTCAGACTCGTGAATCCGAAACATTTATAGATTGAATAATGTATCAGTCTACTGCTTCGGGTTCACGAGTCTGAATCTCAGCTGATTCTAAAACACCAATCAGGGAGCCTCTTGCCTCTGAGAGTAATATTAAAAGGTGTACAACAAAAGCTTAACTAAACAACGCTCATTATATCTTGTTAAGACTCAAGATAACAGGTAAGTTATACTGGTTGTTTACGTCTTCTGTTTACACCATAATAGACTCAACGTGTGGGAGGCTAAGTCGCTCCTCAGGTTGAGGTAATTACTGTAGCTCCTTTTAACCACACAACAAACAACTGGTGTGTTTGAGGGTGTGGTAAGGGTGTGGAGAGAGTGGGGTAAGGGTGTGGTGGAGGCTTCGGTAAAGGGTGTGGTAGAGGGTGACATCCGGTTAACACAGGGGGGAGTGAGGCAGTAGCGCCCCCCCCCACCTGTACAGTACCCACCAGGCTCACCCTTCACCTGTACAGTACCCCACCAGGCTCACCTCTTCACCTGTACAGTACTCCACCAGGCTCACCTCTTCACCTGCACAGCCCACCAGGCTCACCTCTTCACCTGTACAGCCCCACCAGGCTCACCTCTTCACCTGTGCAGTACTCCACCAGGCTCACCTCTTCACCTGTACAGTACCCCACCAGGCTCACCTCTTCACCTGTACAGTACTCCACCAGGCTCACCTCTTCACCTGTACAGTACTCCACCAGGCTCACCTCTTCACCTGTACAGTACCCCACCAGGCTCACCTCTTCACCTGGGGAGGGAATGGGTGAGGAGGGTGGGGAGGGACAGGGGCAGGAGGAAGTGGGGAAGGGGGAGAGGAGAGGGAAGAAGAAGGGAAGGGTGATGGGGTTACACACACACACACACACACACAGAGGCCCGGCAGCCCAGACACTGATATATGCACTACATTACCTTAACATGTTGTCTCTCTCATAAATTGTACAATATAAAAGGTTAGAAGAGTCACCTGGCCGTCTCACCTGACCACGTAAATCACCAGGTAACCCCGTGTACCACCCAAGGTATAGGTTAGGTTAGGTTAATTTAGGCTGGGGTTAAGGCACTGTAGATATGGTTAGATTGGGTTAGGTTAGGCTAGGTGGGTGATGGTCCCGGTGTGTTGAGGGGTGAGACTGTGTTGATGTTTTTCTGACTGTTGATTTTGTTTACAAGTGTCAGCGCATTTTTCTAGTGCCAGTGTTACCAGACAAAAGTGCCAACACATTACTGCATTATTTCCAGGTGTTAGTATTACCAACCAACTAACAATGCCAACATATTTTGTAGGTGTCAGTCTTAAGTTTGCTAAATCGATAGTGACAACACACAAACACCTCGACAACATTCAAACAGACACACAGACACTATTAATTATATTTTTATTATTTTCTCATAAATATATTGGTATGTGTGTGTGTGTGTGTGTGTGTGTGTGTGTGTGTTTAACTAATATTGAACTAAAACACATCAGACGTCAGCCACATTCATCTACTTGCGTTCATGCTTGTTGAAAATAACACAGAGAAGGAATTCACGGTGTTTACTGATGTAAGAACTTCTATAGGATTTATATAAAGGTTGTGACAAGGCAATACATTGTCTTCATCGACTTACTAGCTCAGGGAGTGATGGTGGCCTCGTGGCAGTGGTCATCCTGGGGTTAAAACACTCCCGACGTAAACATACATTTCCTTCCTATCCGCCTCGTGTCTCTTGTTTATATATCTGAACTAGTGTTAATAATTATGTTACGCTAAACTCATAATTTACTTTATTATTATTATTATTATTATTATTATTATTATTATTATTATTATTATCATTATGACAGTCAACGCCCCGTGTGACAAATAACATTACCAGGAGGTGACCAGGTGAGGCTTATATGGAATTATAGTGGAGATATTGCCAGCTCAATAGGTATTACTGGTGAAGGCTGATGAGGTTGTGGAGCCTTATACAAATACTCCCATAATATGACTCCCATACTACCATAAGATTCCCCTATTAAGACTCCCATACTACCATAAGACTCCCATAATATGACTCGCATAATAAGACTCCCATACTACCATTACCATGAAAGCCTCAGGGACCTCAGCTTTCGTCATTATGCAAGGAAATAAAAATTACAATAATTTCCATGTTAAAATTTCTGGGTTCACACACACATACACACACATACACACACACACACACAGTGGCAGTGAGGCCGCTGGAAGGTAATGGTAATGGTGGCAGTTACACTAATGATGGCAATGGTAGAGTCAAATCGTAATGGAAGTCGCCGATTACCTTTATGTGTGTGTGTGTGTGTGTAGGTCATAGGTGTACAGGCCACAAGTGTACAGGACACAGGAGTACAGGCCACAGGTGTACAGGACACAGGTGTATAGGACACAGGTGTACAGGACACAGGTGTACAGGACACAGGTGTACAGGACACAGGTGAGGGTGTCGTGCGTCATACGGTTGCCAGGAGTCTTCGCCCTGGTGATCAGTCTTAGACAACGACAAAGACGTCAACTAGAAAATGCATTTTACCGACTCCGCTTCATGTCCAGATCATCACAAACAAGTATTTTTTCTCTCTGTTTCAAAGTTAGGATGTCAACTTTCAACGATTATTAAGATTTTTAAACCTCTAACCTAACCTAAACCTGAACCTAACCTAACTTAATTTGATCTAACCACCAAGTAGCGTTAGTGTGTTTAATCTACCTTGCTAAAGTCCCTAACACGGGTAAACGCGGGTCACTAACTCACTCTCACTCCTGTACTCACCTGTCTGAAAAACTGGATCATCTTGTCTCTTAAAACCACAACGGAAGATCATATGTTAACCCAACGGGACTCAAGTTAACAATACCTAAAAAATCTCTGGAGTTTTATACAATGAGTCTTACCCTCTGAGGCGAAGGAAATATTATTATTATTATTATTATTATTGTTATTGTTATTGTTAGTTATTATTATTATTATTATTATTATTATTATTATTATTATTTTGTTGTAATTTTTCCTGTCATTATCTACGGTGTATCTGAGTGGTGCGGTGGCCGAATGTACTGTATACATCGCTCGTTTCTTATCATAAAGATCATCAATTCAGACGCTGGGCACCCCTAGTCGACCCAGGTGATGTGGGTACCTGATTGTATTTTTGGGGAAATGATTCTGGTCAAGTGCAGTACCGGCAGTCATATTGTCTATTTTGAGTACTGAGGCTAAGTACTCAACGCAATCTTTCCAGAATGAGTCCATGCAACTAACATCAGACTCTTCCATCAGACTCTCATGTAAAGTGGAACTGTATCCCCCATCGTAAACATTGATACAGGCACTAGACCAGACACTACCGTTACATCCTCCTTACTGTGACTTCACCTTAAAACACCCAAACACCTTTAATATTCTCACCTGAGTCAAAATTCTGTAAAAAATATATAAAGATCCTGAAGGACACAAGCGAAGGATGTGTTGAGGAAGTCGCCGCTGCTGAGGGTACAATTTGCATGTTAATGAGAGGCGGCCGTGTTGCTCTACAGGCTCACGCTGGTGTAAAAAAAAACTTACTTCGTAAATAAAAATGAAAAAGAGTGTAACTTAAGTATATTTTATTTCTTGTCATTGTATCGCTACGACAACTAGTACTATCACCACTACTAGCACTTACATTACCACTACCACTATTACTAGCACTTGCATCACCACTATCACCATCCTAGTGTGAGCTCTGGCCCAGGAAAGCCCCACATGGCTCACACACTCCAGTAGCTACGTGATGGTAAGTGTGTAAGACAAGTTAGAATTTGTTTATTAATATTGTATAGTGTCAGAGTTCCTCACCCCTACACCACCAGGCCACGGTTCGATTCCCATTACGAGAGTATGATATGTGTGTATGTGGGATTGTATTATGTATAAAATCCTTGGAATGCATAGCTACCTATACATAATATTCGATGTTATGGATTATTTTTTATATAATATGAAAAATATCTCGTCTTCAGCAGTTCACCTCACCGCACCTCCTCTCTCACCTCCTCCTCCACCTGCCTCCTTATCGTTCCCTCACCTTCACCAGTATCGTAGCCGTGGCGTTACAGCATGTAGGTGAGAGAGAGAGAGAGAGAGAGAGAGAGAGAGAGCAAAACGATAATTTTGCTAAATTTGGAAGAAACATTGAAGTGTCCGTTTTCTGTAAGTGACATATGAGGGGGGGACTATCGTATGCTCTTTGGTAGATTACTTTTGTCGCATCCAGGGAACTTTCTCAGGATGGATGTGTGTGTACCTCCGTGTGTGGCACTGGTAAGATGCTGCTCCCACCTCCACAGAACCCATGACAATAACCAAAAAAAAAACCCGTTATATTTAGACGTGAGTTTGTAAAGAGATTTTTGAATGAGATGATTGATAAGTAATTATAATAAAAATCATCTATTTATAGCTGTATGTATGTGTGACGGTCTCCTATACCCCACCTCCGCCCACTAGGAGAACAAGGAGACCAAGAGGAGACACCGAAACATACAAATCAAAACGACAGATATAATGAACGATGAATCTTTGAAGTTAGTTAATATCTTCACCAGCAGAATATATAATGCATTAATACCCACATGTGAGTCAGTGAATAATACAAATATTTCAGAATTTATTATGTGTAATATTTCAATAACATTAACCACCGATAATGTTATGTTATTTTTTTGTGATTTAACTAATGAGATTATTTATATTATTAATAAACAGAGATAAATTGATTACTTGCATTTATTTTCATGATTTGTAGCGATGATGATGATGATAAGGGGGACTCTCAGAGATGTATCAATGAGTGAGTGAGTGAGTGCGTGAGTGCGTGAGTGAGTGCCACGTGTTAGTATGTTAGTATGGTGTGTGTGTGTGTGTGTGTGTGTGTGTGTTGTGTGTGTATGTGTGTTGTGTACGTTGATTCTAGGTTACATGTGTGTTTGAGTCATGGTGTTGAACTCTGTACTTGTGTCTGTACCTGTAACCTGTCTTTACCTGTACCTGCATTCCTAAATTACATGAAAGCACAACAAGAGTCACCTTCCCCACGTAATAGATCATAGTATACACAGTCTCTTGAGAAGGTATATTATTAAACACGTATTTCCTCAGAGGCCTTTACTCACACACACTCACACACTCACTCACTCACTCACACTCACTGACACACACTCACACACTCACTCACTCACTCACTCGCACTCATACACTCACTCACTCACACTCACTCACACACTCATACACACTCACTCACTCACTCACACACTCACTCACACACTCACTCACACTCACTCACACACACACTCACTCACTCTCTCACTCACACTCACTCACACACTCACTCACTCACACTCACTTTGTTACAACCAGGAAGAATATGCAAAGTTGTTCCTCTTGCATATACATATAACTATTTTTCGGGTTAGGTCAGGTTAGGTCAGGTTAGGTTAGGTTAAACTAGATTATCAATAGGGAGTCTAATCACCACACACAATAAACTGGGGTACATAATCATTATCTTACCTCAATCAAAACAAACTTTACAAACATCTAAAGACAGATTAAGAATATCTTCCCTACAGCCGACACACCTGGGATACCTTAATTACTGACTAATTAGATTTACCTAACTATTTCACTCATTTCCTACGTAACAATATTAATTAGTTAGACTTTTAATGTGTTACACTATACGTTATGTTAATTGTCTGCTGTAGAAATTAATGGAAATATATGACTGAGTTTTGTTTATTGTTATTATTATATATTTGGTCATTTGTATTAATAAGAGGAATGTCACGACGGGTGTTTGTTTATTAATGCAGTTAACTATGTATCTCTCGGTCTCTCTGTCTCTCTCTGTCTGTCTGTCTCTGTCTCTCTCTGTCTCACTCTCAACCTGTTACTCTAGATTCCATTTTATAATTCACACACACACACCATGACAGGAGAAAAGTGTAAAGGCCCCGAGTGTTGTCAAGTGTATAACAGATGAACACACTCTCTCTACACTCCTTGTTTCTCAGTGAAGCAAAGTGTCTTCTGCTTCACTTAAGTGTATACAAGTGGTCTTTGCTTCACTTACATATTACACAAACTCGTATAATAAGTAAATATTCTAAGTCTTTCTTCGGTACCTGATGTTCACACTAGTTGGGACGACCCGCCACTGAGGTATTCTCCCGAGGTCGTAGGTCGTGTAGGTGAAGGGGTCGTAGGTCGTGTAGGTGAAGGGGTCGTAGGTCGTGTAGGTGAAGGGGTCGTAGGTCGTATAAGTGAAGGGGTCGTAGTGTAATGAGACAAATCTCACAGGAAGAATATAAATATATATATAAGTGGGAAGTATAGAGAGTAGGAATGTAAAGATAGGAAACTTGGTAGCGTGGCCTGGATGTTATTTGCACAGCGTCACTACGCTTATCTTATCTCGTATGTCAATACACATATATCACTTCTTAAAGGGACAACTTGTTAAACACCTCTTGATACAACTATTTATTACTTCACTCAATGACATGGACACATTAATATCACTGTTATATCGGGGTACAAACACATCATGCTTTACGTTACTTGACACTGACTCTCGGACACACCTGAATGAATACACTTCCCACAGTAGGTAACTCACCCTAGGACGTTCTGAAAAGACTCACGTGTACCCTGACGTAGGCCCAGTGAGTGCTGGCTGGGCTGCCTCCAATGAGAGGTTTCTGCTTAGCTGGGGTCTGGTCGGGAAGCCCCCTTCCCGACTTGGGGAGAGGGTGAGCTTGACTGAGAAGTGAACCGAGTGACGACCCGAACGGGAGAGAGATGACAGCAACCAGAATGAGAATCGTAATGGAATCCCGAATGGAATCTCGAATGCCGAAATGGAATGCCCGTGGACGGGACTGTAGGGCCTTTATATGGGGTCGGCCCAGCCGGCTTCTGACCTCTAACAATTAACACTAAACTGGTTTGATCTGGATAATTGTGTGCAGGTGTGGTCCTGGCCAGGTGTCTTGGCTAGGTGCGGTTGTAGGTCACCGGCTCACGTCATTAGCGGGCCAGGTCAAGTCCCTAGGGTCGACCTGAGGTGTGTCAACCTGGAATGCGGTGGTACCACGAGGTCTGTGGTGTACTTGCTGTTATATGTGACATAATTCTGGGCTGTAAGGTTTGGTCTGACAATCACTCATTACAGTAGGTCGTGTAGGTGAAGGGGTCGTAGGTCGTATAGGTGAAGGGGTCGTAGGTCGTGTAGGTGAAGGGGTCGTAGGTGTAGGTGAAGGGGTCGTAGGTCGTGTAGGTGAAGGGGTCGTAGGTCGTGTAGGTGAAGGGGTCGTAGGTCGTAGGTGAAGGGTAGGTCGAATAGGTGAAGGGTCGTAGGTCGTGTAGGTGAAGGGGTCGTAGGTCGTATAGGTGAAGGGGTCGTAGGTCGAATAGGTGAAGGGGTCGTAGGTCGAATAGGTGAAGGGGTCGTAGGTCGAATAGGTGAAGGGGTCGTAGGTCGAATAGGTGAAGGGGTCGTAGGTCGTATAGGTGAGGGGGTCGTAAGTCGTACTCTCAAACTGTAGCTCAAGTCATATGGGAGTGAAATGAGATGCTCTGAAGTGTGGGAGTGTGTGTTTGCGTTTGCATGTGTGTGTGTGCGCGCGCGTGCGTGTGTGTGTGTGTTTGCGTGTGTGTTTGTGTCCTTACCACGACCTAGGTATAAAATGCATCACAGAATGAGGACGACTGTCAAGGCGGCATCAACACCCTAGAGGTAAAACACATCATTACACTCCCAGGTATGAAGACTGTGTTGACGTTTTTATCAGCAGAGGCGCTGTCTCCTGCTGGGCGTACCTGGAGGAGCGACACACACACACACACCCCCACACAAACACACACACCCACACACAAGCACACCAAATTCTCTTTCAACAACAAGACTCCTGCAGAAGGAAGAGACAACAAGTACTGTACGTGAATGATAAAAAATCAAGGTCAAGAGGCTCCACTACCCGTCCGTGATCAACAGGAGGAGGCAGAGGAGGGTGGTGGTGTTAAGGCAGAAAGAATACTTTTTGGAATGAGGGGGAGGAGGTGCGTGACGTAGCCCCATACACCTGTTACTAATACCTGTGTAATCATAAAGGTGATGTCTGTCTGCGTAATATAAAAAAACATCACCCGTATTTCCATTTCTTTCCGCTGCCACAACTAACCAACACCAGCTGTAAACATTCAGTGACGTATAAACAAAAATATACACATATACTAAAGAAAATACAAAAACATATAGACTGGACCAAACAGTTACCAGGTCTCCCACACCACACACGGTCACCACAACAAGAGGGGGGGAGGGGGTGGTGTTGCTGTGGGTATATCAAGATGATCTGGTGTGATGCTAGTGTGTGGTGACGCTTCAGTAAGTGGAATGCCAGGCAGGAGAATGACCATGTCTCTTACACGCACACACACACACACACTCTCTTACCATGAAACACTAGACAGTCTACCTTTCCCTCCTCCTCAACATGAATACATATTCTCGTGGATGAATATATTTCCTGCTGAGTGACAGAAGCTGCTGTGAAAGATGTACTGCACGTCCTGGGAACTGTGGCTGAGAGGGCAGTAGATGTGGGGCAGGGAAAAGTACGAAACAGGCGGGAGGAAAACCAACCACGAAACAAAACAAAAAAACAAATGAAAAGTGAATTTATTTTTTTTTTAAGAATCTATAGTTTAGATTTTGTTTTTAAGGGATTTTAAACCCATTTATATGTAATCGAATCATTGTTTTATCTAGAACCTATAGAAAGCAAAAACAGATAATTTTTCTATTTTAAAGAACATTAACAAAAGATAAGGACAGTATTAAACGATAGATTAAATAAAGGACAATTATGACTTATGATTTTTGTTGTGTGACATGACAACGGACAAAGGAGTTCGATAACTCTACCGAGACAACAGTAGACGTAGTGATCATTGTGAAATTCATCACCAACCTGTCGATCGATTCTTACAGCATCAATCATTCTTACAGCATCAATCATTCTTTTATCTATCACAAGTATCTGTAATCATTCTCAATCATCCGTCGCCTCACTATAGTTTGATTAGGTAATTAGTTACAGAAGAGGAATCGCGGGTAAAACACAATTGCAGGAGTTTAAACTAGATTTATTATGTTATTTAATATACCGTTTGTAGTTACAGCATTAAATAAATAATACAAATAGTGGAAAATTAAATAACTTATTTTTCGAACATCATAATTACTCTTAAATACATTTAATATCTCGGTAAAAACAAATCCAAATCCCTTAAGTTGCTCTACATTACGGCTTTAACTTATAACAAAAATAAAATTAATACATTTAATATATAAAAGAGAACCTGTAAATTCTGTATATTTTAGTAACATCTTTATACTTTATACACCTGACTCAAGTGAACTCTACACCTGTCTCAAGTGAACTCTACACCTGACTTAAGCTGTATCGGCATTGATGCTTTTGGCAAGACTTAACCGACCCACCCTCGTTCCTTTTCCCTTCGTCAAATACGGTACAGGAGATCAACGGTACACCTCACTCCCTGACATCTCATTGAATTTTGAATTTAAACACTTTATTTAGCCAGAAAACAGATAGTGGATAATAACAATATTAACATGGCTGAGCCATTTGAGAACCTGAGCTCTCTTGTAGGCACCTGATATATACTATACATTTATCTCAAGGAAGTATTATGTAACATTTAGTATCATCTGGAATAGTACAATAGCATGGTGGTAATAATATCTTACTATGGTTATCTCAATATTTATTGATTTTATATTATAAGCATATACTTAAATTAGTGGAATTGAAAAACAAGTATAATGTGGGAGCAGTACACCATGGGTTGTACAGTAATAAGGTTGAACAAGAGGACAGAGCTGTCAGGATTATGTCTAGTTGGTAAATATGTTTATTGCAATGGTAATTTTTTATCTACTTGCATGATAGTTTCCGATAAAACGGTTTTGATACAATAAAAGCAGATACTGTAAATGTAGGTGTGACAAGAGACGTTAATACTTACACGATACCGTTCACTTCCTTCCTCTTCGTTACCATGACGCACTTTCCTCCTCCTCCTCCTCCCTTCCTCTCCCTCCTTACGATGACGCACTTTCCTCATCCTCCTTCATATGACGTATTTTCCTCCTCACATCTGTCGCTGTTTTGAGTATCCAATCAAGAGTTGATCTTTAGGTCAAGAGACGAGGACTTTCTCTCTTCCTCCTTCGTCCATCATCTACCCCCAGCTCCTCCTCAGTCTACCACCGCCCATAAACCTCCACTAGGCCGTGAGGTAAAGGCTGCCACTCACATCAAGGTACTACTGCGCCATTAGAATTTAAGTGGGATTTAATTTTTTCTTATGGCAGTTCTCAGTATCGGTAGTTAAAGGTGTCGGTGGTTAAAGGTGTCAGTAGTGGCAGCTTCTACCTGTTAGCAGCTTCCCTACACCACATTATCAGGCAATTGTAGATCTTGTGGCGGACGAAGGTTTAAGGAAAAGTTCAACTCGACACCAGAACATATTTAATGTTCATCAATATATTAAACTACACGATATACATTGGTAAAATATAGTTTAAATTCGTATTAAATTATGAAATGGTTAACAGGTCAATTTTTATAAGTTCAGGTGATAAAAATTTACCAAATTATTGTTTAGGGAAATTATATATTAACAGTTGGTATTCTTTTCTCCGGATCAGGCAGGGAGGAAGGGAGGAAAGGAAGGAATGAAGAGGAAGGGAGAAGAGGAATGGAAGGAATGAAGAGGAAGGGAGAAGAGGAATGGAAGGAATGAAGAGGAAGGGAGAAGAAAGCAGTGTTGGAGCCACAAGAGACCGAGTCCTCCAGTACGACCCCTCAACACTTTCTCCAGCACGACCCACCTCCTCCAGGTCACTAACTACCCCTCAGCGTTTGGTGGTTCAGCGAGGTAGAAGCAGGCACAGTAACCGCGTCCCCCCGAGAACGTCAAGTGAGGTTGGGAAGGACAGCCGTAGCAACACACGGTCATCCCCGACTCGAACTTGGCATGAAGGTCACACTCGAGGCAGACGTCCCCGCTCACACACTTGACCAGCTGCGAACACCAAAGTTATCTACAGTTAGTAAGTGTAGAACCAGTCCACTATATAGAACTAGTCCGCTATATTGGTTCTATCTAGTGGAAAAACCAGTCCGCTATACTAGTTTTTGTTACACCTATGAGTAGCCCCCTGTCTCACCCGGCAGTTGTGCCAAGACTCACCTGTGCATATCCAGTTAACCCGGTGGTAGTATTCTGGCTGTAGTGTTCGTGTCTAGTGAGGAGGTCTGCCGGGATGTGCAGAGCGACGCGCGCCTCCTCCCAGCTGTCCACCTTCACCACCGACCTCGTCACCTTCGTCAGTGTCACTGTCAACAACATCAGGTATTCAATAATCAACAAGACCCGACTTACCTCACTAGTTGGGGCTCTGGTAGGCCATGTGACGGGCTCCGGTGGCCATGTGTCAGCCTAAAGTGGCCAATGTAAAGTCAGGCCTACGCTGTCCTCCAGACCATGGCATTCAGGTTTACATCCAGAGGCAAAACTTGTTAATGTGCCCGAGTCTGGAGGCCAGCCGCGGTATCCACCAACACCCAGGGATTATATACAACAGTTTTAACCCCAGGACGTATATAGTCAGACATGGGAGAGGTCGAGTACTCTGGCTGGATGAGACAGCAGCCTACGCCACCTCTCATGTCTTAACAAATCACTACAAGTTCTCAAGAGGATCACACGCGTCTCATTAAGTATTGTAACGCAGGTGTTTGATGCTGGTCTACCACTCAACGTATTACTGTTATGTATAACAACATGGAGCCTTCCCTCACCATCTCCCATTTCAGTAACCCTTTCCGCCACCCAAACAAATGTTAACCCCCAAACCTTACCCCACAATCGGCAACCCTTCAACTCTTTCCTTCCCACCCCATGGAAACCCTCCCACCCACAATGGCAACCATCCCCTGCCCCAAAGACAGTACAAGAACCTTACATATTTCCACCAGGTCCATGTTACCAACTTCGTAAAAGGACCTCATGTTAATAAACGCCGACGTGACAGACTCTTCCCCGCCCCGCACCTCCACTGGCGGCGGCCCCTGCAACACACAACACCAAGTAGTGAATTTACAAGGGAAAATATTACTGTCAAGGGGAAAAATGGACTAAACATGAAAAAAAGTGCAAGTTTAAGTAAGTTAGTAAAATAAACAATCAAAACAACTAAAATAAAAAAATGGAATAGTATATAGAAGTAAAACTAATAAGGTATAAATATGGTTAATTACACAAGACTACAGCACACAAGTTATTTTATTAACTTAAAATATTTTGCGTTTAAGAATTAGTATAGACTCGAGACATTTTAACTATACTAATTATAATATACTAGTTTATATATTCTAGAGGTGGTCAGCTGAGGTGTGGAAGGGGTTACGATGTGGGAAGGAGAGCATAGTTTAGGTACGGAGACAATATACACACCTGGACGACTGTACCTGACAGGTAACTCTTCTCTGGGCCGCACACACCCTCACCTGTGTTAGAGACAATTAGATTTGGACAGGTAGTTTTAAGAGGATTTTATTTATTTATTTTTTAAATATTTGTCAAGTTTAAGAAGAAATTTTAAGGTTCATAATCTTGGACGACATGATTTTTATTTAGGTTTGAGATATTTAATAAAGTGATGCATGTTTACCATCAGTAGTAGGGGCGTGGGTCTCTTGTGTGGGCGGCGGGTGTGTGTAACTCTCTCCTGTAGGTAGGTGGAGGTCTTGTGAATACGGCAACTCCCTCGCATCTGTTAAATACTGTGAATCTGCCTCCTCATACTTGCTCGTGGAATCATCCTCACCAGGGACGGACATTTCGTAGTCTGTGTCAAAGCCAAAGAACGCCCAAAACACATTCCAATAACTCTGGTCTTCGGATGGCTCCTGCCTCTTCTGCCTATTTCTTTCCCATTCCAAGTTGCGGATAACCTTCAACAGCCCGAGAGGAACACCGGATGGATCTGCTGCTCTAGTTCTGGCGATGGTCTTCAACGTCTCGAAGTCGAGGGTCGAGTGAGAGACACCAGAGTTCAAAGTGGTTCTCCTGTACGCTTCTATAAAGGCTTCCATACGTTTCTGTGCTAAGCGCCATTGACGTTCTGCCTGTTGGCGTAGTATGTATTCCACCATCAACGCTCCTTTCTGCACTTCATAGATCGCCAATACTCGACTCAGGTCAGAAATATCGTACTTGGCTGTTGTGTCCTCTCTGGCCCCAGTTTCATCATTCTCTTTTAAGCCTTTCAGCAAGAGGTTTAACTTGACGCGGCGGTCTTCAGTGAAGTCGTCGTCTTGCGGTTGACCATATATACACATTAACCGTATACCGACCACCGCAACACGATGCAATTCCTGGGCAGTTGGAAATATTATCCCGCCTTCAATAGTGTTTCCCAAAAGATCTGGATTATTGCACATTTTCCAATGAAATCCAAAAACTTTATCCAACATGGTAACAATATCACCTCTGGAACCTATAGGCTTCGCGGTAGAGTACCTCCTCTTCAGCCCCTTCAGTAGTTCCCCAAGATTGTGGAACAGCTCCCGGGAATAATAGTCCACCACCGCCACTATGTTCTCCTCTGTTACCTTCACCAGGTTCACCAAATCCGCAATGTATTCGTACCCAGCGTCTACCTCGACCAGTCTACTGTACCTCCTCGCCTGCTCGGCTAACTTGCCCTTTAAGGAAGAAGCCAAGTCGCGGAGACGCTTCAAGTTCGCCTCAACCTCCGCTCGTGTCGTGTCGAGTGTTTTTTCACCAGTCGTCTTTATGTTTCCAGCTAATTCTTCAATAGTATCCTGTGGAAAAAAATACTGGGGCGAGAACGGTTCCCTGGGTGTATAGAAGACATCTTTCTCTTCCATTAAACTGTGGAATAATCTTTGTACCATACTCGTGGTGATGTATTCATTCTTCAACCAGACCGGCGAGTCATGTTCTTCAAAGTCAAGGCGGGGAAGTACCATATACACGAGGCTTCTTAGGATATAACCAAGAGCTAATACAACAACTAATATGCCATTGTTCTTACTGGTTAACATCACTTGCTTCGTCTCGTGGTGTTCGTCTGGAGAGTCAGGGTTAGTGACTGCGACCGACCCACACCACCAGAGGGCGAGAGCGAGACACAGGCAGCGTCCTCTCATCCTGTGGCAGATAGAAGGTTCATCGTTAGCCATCCACACCCCGCTAACCCACACCCGTCGATTACTAGCTACCCATCCACACCCCGCTAACCCACACCCGTCGATTACTAGCTACCCATCCACACCCCGCTAACCCACACCCGTCGATTACTAGCTACCCATCCACACCCCGCTAACCCACACCCGTCGATTACTAGCTACCCATCCACACCCCGCTAACCCACACCCGTCGATTACTAGCTACTGCATTAAGTGGGGAACACCTAGAGACCGTCAACATCTTACTCAAAACAACAAAATTCAAATATAAACATTTCCACTATTCTCAATTCCTATATAAACCTAAAGTGACAATTTTCTTCCGAGCATTCAAGTGGTTTTACAGTATCTTGTCTAACGCCATTAACCTTCTGTCCTTACAACAGCCAAGACGAAAGTACCATTAAACACCATAACTCGTCCCTCTACCAAGACCCTTTACCAATTCTTCTCACAAACCCCAAAATCTTGTACCAATGTTTCTTCCTTCAATTATTAATCCCTAATCCCTCACACACTGCCTTACAGCCTAATTAAAATCTTCAGAAAATTGCGCTTCTGGGATTGAAGATTAATTTTTTCCTTGGCCTTTTTATTCTGTCTAACATAACTTAATTATTTCACCTATGAAGTCTTTGTGTCCAATATATTCCCAAACTTCTCGATTAAATTTCTGTCTATGGATCAATTTTTTCCTCAACCGCCCAACAGTCGAGGCATTTCACAAACAACAACTATCACTTAAAACATCTCGCACAGTTTGGAGGATCGTAATAAAAACTAAACTAATACATTTTCGTACAATTTTAAGCATTTTCTTTATTCGTTTGTTTCTCTAACCTATCATGAATTACCTGTAGTGGGCAGAGCACGGAAGACGAGGGAAACGCAGGGTATAAAACTGAGCCTATGGCAGTACTAGACACGATCTTTCGCGCTTTATAGGCGAAAACTAGTTACAGTAAAAACGGCGGCGTCAACCGTTCTGGAGATATAAGGGAGTGAATCCGAGATAATCAATATGTTTAAGAAACAGGATCTGATAAGGGGGTTTGTAATACCCCCTAGATAGATTGTCATTTGCTTTTTATTTTAAAGGATTGGATTCCAAGTCAACTAAGATACTATTAAGTTCTTCCATAAGGACTCATTGATTCCAACAACTATGGCGTCGTCTACTGGAAAATCTGTAAGTTACCACAACACAAAATAATAATAAACGGTTTATTAATAGAGTTGCAGCCGGTGACAAATTATACAAACTTACATGTGATATAGACAATAATATACGTTCAACACATTAACAGGGCTGTACAGTACATAAATCAGGAACCGTTTATTATTTTATCAATAGATGGGATGGTGTTATTCTCATCTATTAAAATCTGCGCTTGTTGAAGACCAAGACCGTGTGTTAATGACCTAATATGACTTCCTGGGAGGCCGTACAAGTGACCAAACTGCGGCAGGAAAGCGACATTGAAGGTAACTGGGAGGCCGTACAAGTGACCAAACTGCGGCAGGAAAGCGACATTGAAGGTAACAGGTCTGGTGGAACAGTCACTGCCCACCACCCACCATGTTACTTAAGCCGTTACGGGATCCTTAACAAGTTTATAAGGATAAAAAACAAACAATTGGTTTGGGAACACGGTAGCGCCGCCCCCCGGTAAGGATTTTAAGGAAGGATAGGAAAGAATTACAAGGTTAGTTTAGCCGATTGTCGTATGCAAATATGTGGGGTCAAATTTTGGTGAACTTCCACAAATTATTTCTGGTGGCAAGAAGTCTCCTCCACCATAACTAAGCACACAATACAGGATACAGTTCCCTTTACTGTATCATCCTTTATAACGCCCAAGAACCTCTGACGATCAACTTACCAGGAAGACAAGAACAATCTAATGGCAAGAAACTCGTCACAAAGAATCCAACTCTCTAAAAAAGATACCAATCCCTTATGCAAGTTACAATCCCTCTTCTCAACTCGAGTCAACTATAGTCAACTATAGTCAAAGAAGGTTTCCTCCGTTAGGATATTAATTCCCACTACCGGAGTGTATAATCACCTGCTGTGGCTCAGAAGCATCGTAAATAAAAAGAAAAACCAAGAAACCCTGACGTTCGATACTACGGTAACTCTTCACTAACTTACAATAACAAAACATGGAGGATCACTTTCTGAAATAATGTCATAAGCAATGATAAACTTCCCAACACCGCCACTAGATAATATGAACTCTTAGTTATGCCCACACAAACGCTTACCTTCGTCCTGACGCGAGTAACCAAGTCGTCCGTCGTGCACACCACCTACCGTGACACCTGGTGAACTGAGGTCTGTGGCCGGTGTAGCGACGGAGGTAAACAAACCCAGCCAGCCAGGTACATAATCACCTCGTTTATCACTCGAGTGTTCGCTATTCCCGCCAAATTCTATACCAAGGGTTAATAGGGAAGTGAAACTGTAGATCTGGACCATTACTTTTAACGTGATGGCCTGACGTGAACTGGTGGCGCCATCTACAAGAGTGAAAAACAACGAGTCATGGAAAACGAATGACCAATGTATTTCTAAAGTGATAATTATAGGGATATATGTTGTATTTCCCTTTAGATGGTTCTTACACACACACACTAACCCCTGTCTCCCATGAACGATCTTTGTTCTGTGAGACTAAGCGGAGGTGACCGCTCGTATACGCGAACATAAAACAGCTCTCATGTTGTTCGGAGTTATTGTAGGGGTTGTGGGAACAGCGTCACCAAGCCAAGGGAATCACCAAGCCATTAGCGTCACCAGGCCAAGGACGTCACCAGGCCAAGGGCGTCACCAGGCCAAGGGAATCACAAAGCCACGAGCGTCACCAGGTCAAGAACGTCACTAGGCCAAGAATGTCACTAGGCCAAGGGAATCACCAAGCCATGAGCGTCACCAGGCCAAGAACGTCACCAGGCCAAGAACGTCACCAGGCCAAGAACGTCACCAGGCCAAGGGAATCAAAAGCCACGAGCGTCACCAGGCCAAGGGAATCACAAAGCCACGAGCGTCACCAGGCCACAAACGTCACCAGGCCACAAACGTCACCAGGCCAAGAACGTCACCAGGCCACAAACGTCACCAGGCCAAGAACGTCACCAGGCCAATGGAATCACAAAGCCACGAGCGTCACCAGGTCAAGAACGTCACTAGGCCAAGAATGTCACCAGGCCAAGAACGTCACCAGGCCACAAACGTCACCAGGCCAAGGGAATCACAAAGCCACGAGCGTCACCAGGCCAAGAACGTCACCAGACCACAAACGTCACCAGGCCAAGAACGTCACCGGCCACAAACGTCACCAGGCCAAGAACGTCACCAGGCCAAGGAATCACAAAGTCACGAGCGTTACCAGGTCAAGAACGTCACTAGGCCAAGAATGTCACCAGGCCACAAACGTCACCAGGCCAAGGGCGTCACCAGGCCAAGGGCGTCACCAGGCCAAGGGCGTCACCAGGCCAAGGGAATCACCAGGCCAAGGAAATCACCAGGCCAAGGGAATCACCAGGCCAGGGCGTCACCAGGCCAAGGGCGTCACCAGGCCAAGGGCGTCACCAGGCCAAGGGCGTCACCAGGCCAGGGCGTCACCAGGCCAAGGGAATCACCAGGCCAAGGGCGTCACCAGGCAAGGGCGTCACCAGGCCAAGGGAATCACAAAGCCACGAGCGTCACCAGGTCAAGAATGTCACCAGGTCAAGAACGTCACCAGGCCAAGAACGTCACCAGCCCAGCTACTGCATCCCACCAGGTGACGTCATTTGGTAAGTAAACAGGTGTTTATTTTAGTTGTTTACACCAGGTGCTGCCTCCTGGCGGTAATAAACTTCACTTTGTATAGGAGTAGAGAGATTCACTCCTCCAACTGTCTAAGAGACGATCTGTTTAGTGACGTCAGACACTATGGACGATGTGAATGTGACGTCATTAACTCCCTCGGATATTTACACGTCTCGTTTATAGAGAAAAAGATCCCGTTCTGTCACTAATGGACACACACAGGGAAGGAGGTCACTGGTGTGTGTGTGTGCAGGAGTAAGTGAAGGTAGTATGTGGGACTGGGAAGAGGGTGTTGGAGTAGAAGACGGTGAAGTGAGGAGGTGACGGATGACAGAGTGAGAGGTGGGGAGGAGTGAGACAGGTGAGGAGGGTGAGAGGGAGTGAGAGGTGAGGGGGTGGGGAGAGTGGGGAGTGGGGAGAGTGAGGTGAGAGGTGAAGTGAGAGGGAGTGAGGGGTGAAGGTGAGAGGTGAGGGGGTGAGAGGGTGGGGGTGAGAGGTGAGGGAGTGAGGGAGGGTGAGAGTGGAGGTGAGGGGGTGAGAGGTGGGGGGTGTGAGGAGGTGAGGTGAGGAGAGTGAGGTGAGGAGGTGAGGTGAGGTGGGGAGGTGAGGAGGTGAGAGGTGGGGAGGTGGGGGTGAGGTGAGGTGGAGAGGGTGACAGGTGGAGGTGAGGTGGGAGGTGAGGGTGAGGAGGTGGGGGTGAGGTGAGGTGAGGTGAGAGTGGGGAGGTGGGGGTGAGGTGGTGGGGGTGAGGTGAGTGGGGGGTGAGGTGGGTGGGTGAGGAGAGAGAGAGGTGAGGAGGGTAGGGAGGTGGGGGTGAGGAGGGAGGAGAGAGGTGAGGGTGGTGAGGGTGAGGGTGAGAGTAAGGTG
Source organism: Homarus americanus (assembly GCF_018991925.1). NCBI lineage: Eukaryota > Metazoa > Arthropoda > Malacostraca > Decapoda > Nephropidae > Homarus > Homarus americanus. The sequence continues at coordinate 342,306 of NW_024746050.1, forward strand.
AGAGAGAGAGGAGAGGGTGAGGGAGGTGAGGGAGTGGGGAGGAGGGTTTGAACCAGATATGCATCTCAACAATCATGCGGACAATTCACACACACACACACACACACGCACATACACACCCACACACACACACACACACACCACACACACACACACACACACACACACATCCATACACACCCCACACACACACACACACACACCCACACACACACACACACACACCCAACACACACACACACACACACACACACACACACACACACACACACACACACACACACACACACATCACACCCACACACACACACACACACACACACACACACACACACACACACACCACACCCATACACACACACACACACGCACACACACAGCTATTGACCTCAGGCTTCGAGAAGTCTTATACCATGGCTTACAGACTTCCTCAGTGACCGACATAAGCTGTACGCTTCCGAGGGCTGTCTCCACCTTTCAGTCACTCACCTGTGGCGTCCCCCAAGGCACCAAGATGGGACCACTCTGCTTCCTTATGCTCATCAATGATGCCTAAGAGAAACCCTGCTCGCTGGAAATATGTCGACGACTCCACCATTGGGATCAGCGTCAACAATTCTGCTTCAACTATACCGCCCTTCAGGATTTATTGAACAGTCTCCAAAACTGGGCACCATCAACCATGTCCCCATCAACCATACCAAGACCATGGTTATGCATCAACCTCTCCTCCGACATTGTCCCACCTCCTTCCATTACTCTAGGTCCGAACACACTCCAGGTTGTAGATCCACGAAGTTCCTCGGCGTCACCATAGACAACAAACTAAATTGGAAACCACCGTCAGTGAAGTTGTCAAATCCTCAGTTTCCGTCTCCACCTCCTCCGCCGACTCAAGTCCCTCAGAGTTCCTGCCCCGAGCTCCTCAGTGTTTACACAACATTCATACTTCCCAAGCTCACCTATGCCTCCCCCACCTGGTCTTCCTCCTAAATGCCACCAAGTAAACACCTAGAAAAGTGCAAAAGGGGCATGCAAGATTATACTCTCCCTTCCTACTCCACATATCAAGAAGCGCTCAACACACTGACCCTTTCGACTCTCACTGACCATCACCACGACCTCATCTGCAAATTTGGTAGAAGCTTCTACACCATCCTCGACACCGGCTCCTACTACCACCTGAGATCCCTAGCCGAAATTGCTGTTTCGACACCACAACCGCATCCAGCCCATACGTGCACGAACTGATCGCTATAGAACAGCCCAGTCCCAACCATTGTAAAAATTATCAATAACTTGTAATAAACCAGTGTATTCACTCCCAGTAAACACTGCTCCTTACACTGTCACTATGTTGAAATGAACTGTAGTTTGAGCTTTTCCACATCTAGTTAATATATATCTTATTTGTATCTTATGTTTACTTGTATATTATTTTGTAATTCGTATTCCCCAAATATGTAACTGTATATTTTCAGCCTTCTGGCTGCCAGCTCTTTCAATAAACCGTTAATTATTATTATTATTATTATTACACCCATACACACACACACACCCACACCCATACACACACACACACACCCACACCCATACACACACACACACACACCCACACACCATACACACACACACACACACACCCACACATCACACACACACACACACACACACCCACACACCCACACACACACACACACACACCCACACACCCATACACACACACACACACACACCCACACACCCATACACACACACACACACACCCACACACCCATACACACACACACACACGCACACCCACACACCCATACACACACACACACGCACACCCACACACCCATACACACACACACACACACACCCACACACCCACACACACACACACACACCCACACACCCGTGGTAGTGGTGGTAGGTCAGGTTAGGTTAGGGTTAGGTTATTTTCTCAGAACATTCTTATATTCATATGATTCAAGAGAAACTGTTATTAGGGTGTTGGAGATTCCCGGGGTAGAGGGGTGTGGTGGGCGGAGGGGAGGGGGAGGGTGTAGTGGGGCGGAGGGGGGAGGGGAGGGTGTAGTGGGGGGAGGGGAGGGGAGGGTGGTAGGGGGGGGGGGGCAGGGGGAGGGTGTAGTGGGGGGCAGGGGAAGGGTGTAGTGGAGGGACAGGGGAGGGTGTAGTGGGGGGGACAGAGTAGTGGGGGGAGGAGGGGGAGGGTGTAGTGGGGGGGCAGGGAGGGGGGAGAGTGTACTAGAGCGCGTGCGTGTGACCAGGTTAAAGCCCCTCCCCCTCTGTGTACTGAGAGGCGTATATACCAGCGCGCGGTCAGCTGGGGGCCCCACTCTGCCACCTGACACACCCCCGCGCTCACCGCCGCCCCTCACGCGTCTCTTGTCTCGCTCACTCGTGCCCTCTAACACCACCGACAGCTCCCGCGGCCCCGAGACTCTTCCTCGTGTGTGACCAGTGAACAAGACAGAGGTAAGTGAGTCTTCCTGTTACACCTAATGACCTTACTGCCATCTTCACCCGGCCAAAACTTGTTGCACCATTCAACATTCTGGACGACCTCACGACTCGTTAACTACCCGCTGCGTCATATTACATTGTACAGCCCAAACCGACCCTCGTATAGCTTACCTGATGAGTGTCCTAACTGCCATCATAAATTACCCAGGTAACTAGTTAACGATCACCACCTAAGAATAATTACCCAGGTAACTAATTAACGACCAATACCTGAGATTAATTACCCAGGTAACTAATTAACGATCACCACCTGAAATAAATTACCCAGGTAACTAATCAACGACCAACACCTGAGCTTAAATACCCAGGTAACCTCAATACCTGATAAAATTACTCATTTCAATACACGGGAGAATTTACATCATTATCTAGATAGTTTTTTTTAGGTTAAGTTCATGAGCCAGAGTCAGTCAGCCCCCCCCCCCCCTCTCCTGCATGACAAAGTTTTAATGCTTGTAATTGACCGTGAAGCCGTATATCTCATTAACGTGTGTTCATGTTTGTAAGGCTTTTATTAATGATCTATTGACGTCAAATAATTAAAAAAGAATAATAATTAACGAATGAACTTTAGTCGATAACAGAACACAGAATTTTGAGGGTTTATGGAGCTTTTTCTCTTTAAATTGTTGGAACTTTTTTTTTGTAAGCGACCCGTTAACAGGTTATGGTGGAGGGGGGGTGATAGATGGTGTTATTTCTGGGTTGAGTCTTCTGTTATCTGTTGTTGGGTTTGATTTACCGTTGATTGGGTTATTGTTTCCCGTTAGTTTAGTTCTTTGTCGTTTTAAGGTGTATGTTTGTAGCCCCTTAACATCTCCTCTGTATGTACTGTATGTATGTATGTATGTATGTATGTATGTATGTATGTATGTATGTATGTTATTTACAAACCCATTACCTTATTAAAGCATTCATCAGTTACACCCATTAGTCAGATATACTTTTCAACCCATTAACAATTTACTCTATAACACCCCATTAGTTAATTATACCCATTAGCCCATTAATTAGCCCTATTAGCTGCCCTATTAACACCTGACCACTTGCCTCCATTAGCCCATTAATTAGCCCTATTAGCTGCCCTATTAACACCTGACCACTTGCCTCCATTAGCCCATTAATTCTCAACACAGGCTGGTGGCCGGCACAGGTGTTAATGAGGCTTAATGACAATACCTGTTGAGTGTCAGGTGAATAAACTGTGTGGATTAATGTAGTGACTGTTGGTGGATAGCTGTCTTATTACTTACTGTCCTATACCACTTATCATACCGCTTCTGTATATGACTATTACCATATTATATATCACTGTACCTCTGTCATGTACCGCTGTCATGTATCACTGCACTGTTTTCATACACTACTGTATCGTTGTCTTTTACCACTGTACCGCTGTACCGGTGTCTTGCGTTGCTGTAACACTGTCGTCTGCTACTGTACCGCTTTAATGCACCATTATATATGTGTGTGTGTGTGTGTGTGTGTGTGTGTGTGTGTGTGTGTGTGTGAGTGTGTGTGTGTAACAACAATAATAATAATAATAATAATAGTAATAATAATAAAAAATAATAATAACAATAATAATAACAATAATAAAAGCACTTACAATTACTATGAAATAACAATAACAATAACAAACACCAAAAGGATAATAAACGAAGCTAGAACGACATAGTGAACAAAGTAAAGAGAGGAGGAGGAGGAGAAGGATTAGGAAGTGTTTTGTTATAGTGACCACCAGTAATGAAGGAGGGAAGAGATGAAAGGAAAGTTGATGATGAGGAAGTGGGAAAAATGGGTTTAGAATAGAGGATAGGGGTAGATTATTCTGGGTGTAGATTACCTGTGAGAGTGGGTAGGTGGGTAGGGTTTGGTTATGACGTCAACAGGTAAAATAATGATAACGATGATGAAAAGGTGATAATGATAATAATAATAACAATAATAATAATATAACGACAATGATAAACGAAGAATTATCCCTTTCACATGTGTTTGGGCTCACTAAATATATTTCCTAAATCATTTTACCACGTATCTTTTAATATATAATTGTTGATAACTTGTATTTTATTACTCTAGAATACGTGTTTAAAGATTCTAGTTGTTAATGCGTAGTAATACATTATACTACGAATACATTATGTAATACCTGATCAATTAATTCGGAGATCACACTGTTTCCATTCTACCGTCATTTGTTTTCGAAGTTTGTCTGAATGTTTTCTGAATTACATCCCTTATACTTTTTTTCTATACACGATGTTATTTATTCTGATTTATTATAAGTTTTTCGAGAAACCATTAGGGAGCGGTTACAACCCATTTAGGTCCCACCAATAGTATACCCCTGAGGTGTTGCCCCTTACAGCACCCTTACCTTGTTCCTGTAGTCCTCTCTCTCTCTCTCTCTCTCTGTAGTATTATGTAGGTCTATTAATGTGTTGTGTTGGTTGTTGTGATGTGTTTTTTGGGGTTTCTAAGTTATGATTGTTGTTGTTTTTGTTATTGTTGTTCTTCTTCTATACTACTACTACTACTACTACTACTACTACTACTATTACTTTTTTTTTTTCAACGTGGCCTCCAGCCTCCCCCAATAGCCACACCTTCGCCACCATTTATTTACCTTAATATTAAATACCCTAATACATAAGTAGCTATCCTATCTGTGTTAAATTAGTTGAGCCGCAGATCTATGCGGCATTCAGTGACTGTAGCCTCATAGTCAATATCTGCAGCAGTTGTCGGCGTAGGGGCAGAAGCTCTCGTTCCCCTGAGGCAGAGCAAAGCCGACCGAAGGAGAGAGAAAGACAGTCGACATCTCATCCAGGCTGTGACATAACTTCTGGGCTGCTGCTTCTGTTCGGAGATCAGCTCCGCGAGTCTGGCGTAGAAACGCCTTGCACTTGGGCCCATCCCACCAAAGGTTGTGAACACTAGAGGAGTGAAGCTGCCTTGATCAACGTTTTGGATTCTCTCCCCATATGCCCTTATCTTGTCGTTCTCGTTCCTCCTATGCACAGCATCGAGAGCTAGGTTACGGTGACATGCGGCCATGGGATAAAAAATCCTGATGTCGAAGAAAGCTCGCTGTCCTCGCGTCCAGAATCCTCGAACACTGACGTCAACACGGGCTTCCTTCAACATATTTGCTGTGAGGTCCCTTACTTCGTCATGCCTCATGCATATGAAGCCCCCTTTCTTGCACACCATGGCGTGATCGACGTCATAGGAAGACCCACACACGCATTGGGAGGGCAAACCTTCCACCGGTCTACCATACCTAACAGCAATGGCATCTGTAAATTCTTGTTTATTGAGACTGAAACCATTTGCCTTTATCGGTAACGTAGTTAACCAGTTCGAGGCGCCCACCTCCTGCGCTATAGCTACTTTTTTTCAAATTCTCTGGTACTTGCAGCAAGAAATGCTACAACTTATCACTTTATCCGTTCTGTCGTAATGGACCTTGGAATCTTGTTTAGTTCACTGGTATCCACCTCCCCTGTTGCGTTCTGAGCTATTATGTGGTCCGTGAGGGCTGCCGTGAGCTTAACTACTTACTACTATTACTATTACTACTATTACTACTACTACTACTACTACTACTAATATCTGGTGTAAACATTGCCCAATAAACAAGAGAGGCCCAAAGTCACTCCCCCGAAGCACACCAGAAACGATGAACCCAATATCACTACTAAAATATACATAAAATAAACCTCTTCTCTTTTATCAATAAGTAATTCTTCCGTAGATCGAGAAAATAACAACTAATACCAATGATTTTTTCGATTTATTTAGGAATATTTCTTACTTGAAAGAGTTATCTGTAGTAAGTTGTGTTTGATCTGAAGAATGTTAGACTTGAATCATTTTGTCAAGTTCACCAACACACGTAATAGGAGTTTAGTAAGATATTTAAGAGTTGTTTTGGGGGTCTTGAACACTATACGCCCGGGGTCTTGAACACTATACGCCCGGGGTCTTGAACACTATACACCCGGGGTCTTGAACATTATACGCCCGGGCCTGGAATACTATACGCCCGGGGTCTTGAATATCATATACGCCCGGGTCTTGAATGATTATGTACGCCTGGGAATCTGAACACCATACGCCCGGGTTCCTGAATACTATACGCCCGGGTCTTGAACACACCATACGCCCGGGGCCGGAACACTATACGCCCGGTCTTGAACACCATACGCCTGGGTCTTGAATACCATACGCCCGGGTCTTGAACATCATACGCCCGGGGTCTGAAGACCATACGCCCGGCCTTGAACACCATACGCCTGGGTTCGAACACTATACGCCAGTTCGGAACACTATACGCCCGGGTCTGAACACTATACGCCCGGGGTTCTGAACACTATACGCCTGGGGTCTTGAATACTCATACACCCGGGGTCTTGAAACACTATACGCCCCGGGTTCCTGAATGATTACACGCCCGGGAATATTATACGCCCGGGGTCTTGAACACTATACGCCCGGGGTCTTGAACACTATACGCCCGGGGTCTTGAACACTATACGCCCGGGGTCTTGAACACTATACGCCCGGGGAGGGGGTGATCGATGAATTTCACAATGAACACTACGAATCCTGTTGTCTCGGTAGATTATCAAAATACTTCGTTCGTTGTGTCATATTGTCTCACACAAAATGGTGAAGATAGTTTTTGGAGTGTGGTATGGAGGAGGAATTAAATACTTAGTTCTGATTGGGTCTTCCCTGCACTGACGTCATCACCTTTCCTTTTCCCAGCTGTTCTCCGCCACTCCAGCAGATTAAATAACGATGGTGCTCTTACCTTGTGATAAAAGCCTAATAGATAACATAAATTCCACAACAGATGATAAATGGAAGATTAATAAACAATAATAGAGAGAAATAAACAAATAAATGAATAATAGAGAAACGCAATTGTGTATTTTAGTGTTATAGCTTTGTTATAACTGTTGTAGATAATAACAGGGATAGACTATTAAGGAGAGTTAACATTATGTTGTTATCTTTGTATATATAGACTCTAGTATTGTATTATATCAGCAAAATAACACGTTACTCATTTCTGTACTGATCGGGGGTGCTGATGACAACGAACTCAAAATTATTGTATTTGCGTCTATATTTATACTTATAAATCTTAATAAAAACGAATTTAATCACTTTCTAAATCAACAGGATATTAAAAATTAATTAATTGTTATTCATCTCACGCAAAACTGTTATTTTGGGTTATTTTATATTTTGAAGTTGTTAGACCAGCGATCTCTGACATCTCTTCCTCATCAGTGTTGCTGGGTGTCTCTGTAATGTCGTGTTTCTATTTCTCTTTCCCTTGTTTTATATGTTTCAGTTCTCTCACCACCTTGTAACGCCCTAGGGGAAAACATCAGAAGTGATCAGTTAAGCAGGAAGTCTTTGTTAGTTAGTTTCAGTTGGCTCACGAGACAAGGGAAAGTGGGCTGGTGTCATGTCGCGTGTCTGCCCCAAAACATTACACCTTTGTTTACATTGTCTCTATATATTTCCTCTCTTATTATGATTTACGCTTTTTATATACTATTTATTGAATGATTAACCTTTACTACGTATTAACAATCAAGTTTCAGCCACAGATGTATAGAATATATTGAATTGTGGGCTAAAATGATATTACGTTACAGCTGATGTTATGATCTGGCGGGGCGTCGAGAGAGAGAGAGAGAGAGAGAGAGAGAGAGAGAGCATAAAATAATAAACTCCCAAACATGTTATCTCCCCAATAACCCTACGACCTTCCTACCTTTCCTCCCCCTACCTTTCCTCCCCCTCCTCCCCCTCCTTCCCCTCCCCCTCCCCCCACACGGCCCCCAGCAGGTTAAGTCAAGTGGCCCTGTGTGTCGACTAAGGCCACCGAGATATTATCAGAACAATCTAATCTCTCTTATCACCCCCACTCGTCCTGTATTTTCGTACCAAGACCCTGAGTGTTTTTTCTCCACCAATCAAAACCCAGATAATGAATTGATCTCTACTAATGAGGTATTAATGAGGTGTTTTAGCGTTCGTAATGAGGTAAAAAAAAGAAGACCAAATCTATTCAGGTTCTGTGAGTTACTTTGTTGACTCTGTGGGTGGGAAGTGATCCATCAACCAGGCTGTTTGGCTGTTTGTGTGTCCGGACGTCTGACCGATTGGTGATTAACTGAATTAGTTTTTTTGTTTTTTTTTACGACGAATCACAAACTCTGGGGAAGATTTTTATTTTTAATGTTGATAAGATTTGATTTATTTCCTTAAGTAGTGAGGTAATTAGTTTTGTTAGGTGACCACGTAGTTTGAGTGAGTGAGTGATTGTACACCTTCACCACCCACTGTACACACCCTCACCACCCACTGTACACACCTTCACCACCCACTGTACACACCCTCACCACCCACTGTACACACCCTCACCACCCACTGTACACACCTTCACCACCCACTGTACACACCCTCACCACCACCACACACCTCACCACCCACTGCACACACCCCACCACCACTGCACACACCTCTCACCACCCACTGCACACACACCCTCACCACCCACGTACACACCCCTCACCACTCACTGCACACACCTCACCACCCACTGTACACACCACCACCACTGCACACACCTCTTCACCACCACTGCATTACCTCTCACCACTCCATCACTGCACACACCCTCACCACCCACTGCACACACCCTCACCACCCACTGCACACCTCACCACCCACTGCACACACCTCACCACCACTGCACACACCCTGCACTGATTGCACACACACCCTCACCACCCACTGTACACACCTTCACCACCCACTGTACACACCCTCACCACCCACTGTACACACCTTCACCACCCACTGTACACACCCTCACCACCACTCAACACCCTCACCACCACTCAACACCCTCACCACCACTCAACACCCTCACCACCACTCAACACCCACTCACCACCACTCTACACCCAATCACCAATCAGCCCTCAAATTCTTCTCACCTGATTGGCTAATTTTACAAACATCAACATCACCAAAGCCTCATGTCACTCACCTCAACACACAAAGTTAACATGAAAAAAAAGATGAAATAAAAGTGACCCCATGAAGTAATTTATATGAAGCATGTCGGGGTAAACACGGGGTCCACTCTAGCTGAAATACCATCTTGTTTACCCCAGTTGTTGGCGTAAACAACTTGAATCTTTGATGATCTTTGTACTCGGGAATTAGACATTTAAATACTGTAAACACTCGGACAGATTGGTGACCCGCAGTGGACAGTTGATGTAAATATTGATGTTTTTTTGTGTGTGTGGTCGTCGTTCTGGAGGCTGTATCAAGACCATCAGTCACGACTCTCGACCCAATTTTCGTGAACACAACCCACGAATGTTAGTGTGTGTGTGTGTGTGTGTGTGTGTGTGTGTGTGTGTTTACTTTATGTTTGGTTCACGATGATGGTGATGGTCGTGATGGTGGTCGTGACGGTGGTCGTGACGGTGGTAGTGATGGTGGTAGTGACGGCGGTAGTGATGGTGGTAGTGACGGTGGTAGTGATGGTGGTAGTGACGGTGGTAGTGATGGTGGTAGTGACGGTGGTTGTGACGGTGGTAGTGACGGTGGTAGT
>NW_024746050.1:357500-365000 GCF_018991925.1 Homarus americanus
GGAATTCGTCTTTCGTTATCTTGGTGCACAAACTGTTATTTTTAATTGGAGAGAGAGAGAGAGAGAGAGAGAGAGAGAGAGAGAGAGAGAGAGAGAGAGAGAGAGAGAGAGGGAGTACATATAAAGGTAGATAATATATGCAACAAGTAATTAACACAGGTATATTCTCCAGGTAATCAGCCTCCTCCTGTACTAACTCTAGATAATGAAGGTGAAACTCATTACCTACCTGGCAGAGAACGAGCCTAACCTAACCTAACCTAACCTAACCTAACGTTAATATCTCCCACAGGTGAGGTCAGGATTTATGGGTAGTGGTGAAAAGTGGTTAGCGTCCCAGTGTAGCAATTGCAGGTATGATGGTTCGAGCTCTTGATGAGGTTGTTATGGAAATGTGTGTGTGTGTGTGTGTGTGTGTGTACGTATGTGTGTGTGTGTGTGTATTTATGTGTGTCTATGTGTGTGTGTTTGTGTATGTGTATTTATGTATGTATGTATGTATGTACCTGTATGTGTATATTTATGTAAGCATGTGTGTATGTGTCTTTGTGTGTGTTTATGTATGTGTGTATGTATACTATCATCGTCTACATGTATAATGAAACAATGTATTAGAAGACAAAACATTCTATTAATAAACTCATCAAAATAATTCATTTTCCGTTACAAAAAAAAAATGAAGAAAATATTTAACTTGTCTTGCAGTTACTCCGGTCGTTGTGTCGTTCTTATCTGGAAGTGAGACGAGATAAACAAGGGTCAAAGTTGAGTACAATATTTTAATTAGTTTTCGGGAGCGTCACAGGTGAAGCGAGACAGGTGAAGCGAGACAGGTGAAGCGAGACAGGTGAAGCGAGACAGGTGAAGCGAGACAGGTGAAGCAACACCTAACCTAATTACTCAACAGATAACTATCATATATCTTCGTTTATATCTTTATGTTTAGTTAATAATGTTTAGATATTTCCATTAAAGTTACAGATCAAATTGATGTAGTTCTTCCCTGATCGTTTGGTTGATGTTGGTTGCGTGGGTTTGGTTGTTCCTCGTCAGCAAGATTGATCAGGTCTCCCACTCCCTCCCACTCTCTTCCTCCCACGAGTCACTCAGGTGGGCAGAACACCTCCCAATTAACCTGGGAAGCTCTCTTATGCTCGGTTAAGATCACAGTTTAACCACAGTTAATGCCTCAAACTTTCATATAAACTTCCACTTTGTTATAATCGTCAACATGAAACCAATAAGATATGGTACCGAGACGCTTAAACTATCGTATACAACAATAACTCTAATATTTAAGTCATTGTTCTTTATATAACTCATTTACGTCAGATATAACACTATCTATATAAGATCCTGTCAGTGTGTGTGTGTGTGTGCTGGAGGAAAACACTAGGGAGTTATTGATGTATTTATGGTCCGACTCTAACTTCCTGATAATGTTGCCAAGAAGCAGTAACTATGGAATTATTTAACTCACTCCTATAATGTATTTTAAATGTAGTCTTGTATTAATAAAAGACAAATTAGATTAAAATAAAACCATATATATTTACCACAAAAGTAAAAATACCCCAACACAACCTGATCTAGCCCACACCGCGTCTGGCTGAGTGAGTCCGTGTTGAAAGACCTAAATAAACTAAGACCTAAAACACTCGTTCATATTTGCACCAAACTCAAGATTCCCGTCACAAGTTTTAATGCATCGATAAAAGGAAAAGTTTAGTCTGTTTACAGTCCGTGAGTCACAAACAGTCCGTGAGTCACAAACAGTCCGTGAGTCACAAACAGTCCGTGAGTCACAAACAGTCCGTGAGTCACAAACAGTCCACTACATCACTCGGCGCTCGGGAACTGGTGATCGTACACAGCAATACTATAAACGAAAGATAAACTTATTCACAAATGTATGATACTGTATTAATTATTACCACAGACATATAAATTGGTAAGAAAAATGATATAAAGACATTAGTAAATAGTTAAGGTGACGCGTAAACAAGGGTACGGGTGTAGTTGGGTAGTTGGGTAGTTGGGTAGTTAAATAGGGTCGTTCTGAGGTGCTGCAATGTTTGGGCTGTTGGTAGTCAGTGTCTTGTGATGGTCGTGTGTGTGTGTGGTGGACCTAATATACTTTAGTGCTTATCATCAGTGGGCGGAGACTACCTGGTCAGGGGGAGGGAGGCAGGTGAGTGACTGGTGACATTATCTAACAGGTGATGGGACAATACCTGGCCGTCGTACCTGTTTTAATACCTGTCTTTGAGAGAATTAATAAATACAGGTTTAATTTATCATATACAAGGATTCTCCCCTCCCCCTTCTCACCCCTTCCCCTCTCCTCTCCCCTCCTCCTTCCCCCTCCCCTCCCCCTCTCCTCTCCCCTCCCCCTGCCATATAAAACTACGCCCCCTTGCCATATCAGGTTACAGGTGAAGGCCGAGGAAGATAACATGACTCACCTCAGAAAACGAACCTGTCAATAGGGTCGGATTTCACCTTGATGATTCTGCCAGAAATATTATATTGATGGTTACCAAAATCTCCAGGATATATTGATGACGTGGTTGATGGGGGAAAGTGGTAACCTAACCTAACCTAACCTGCCCCAAACGCCATGCACACACTGCAGATCGGGTCACTTATTCAACAGCTAACAAGGTTATTGGTTGCAGCGATTCAGTGTGACGGAGGATTTTAGTTTTATTTAATAATTTATGACATTTTTGGTGATGAAATTCGATAAATAAAACAGAAAAAAAAATATTCAAACTTAACTCTTTCATTATGATTTACAGATATTCATTAATAAATAGTGAAGTTTCGATAAATATGTATATAATATTTATGGTAGAGGGATCGTGTTGAAATTAGACACTTCATTTTGTACTTTTGCGATTCTAAAAAAACAAAAATAAAAAACATTCCTAACTATACGTCAAGTTTTTTTTTAACGTTGATTTTTCTCGTAATTAAAATCAGTTTTGAGGTGATTATTTGGAGTTTTTCATGCATACATTTTAAAATTTCGATTGAATGTTGATAAAGGTAGAAAGACGTGATAGTGTATAGTTTTATCATTCACACATTATGAGTGAGGGAATGTTTGGGGCTGGGGGCGAGAGATAGAATGTGACGCTTGTTGGGGGGAGGGGGGGAAGGTATTGTGTTTGTTATTTATGGGGGATAATGATAGGTTAGGTTAGGTTAGGTTAGGTTAGGTTAGGTTAGGTTAGGTTAGGTTAGGTTAGGTTAGGTGAGGTAAAGGTAGAATAAGCTAGGTTAGAAATTCCCCACACGACTCAAACTCTCCCTAACCAGCTGCTAAAAGAAAATCCCTAAAATCTCTCGTATCGTAAATTTTCCCCATTTATTCCCCACTTAATTATGATTATCCTCTAATTACTCTTAATCGACGACGTCATTGGTAATTGTAGGTCATTAAGATCAACAGATGAATTTTTCTTTTACGGACCGCTCGTTTAACCGGCTGGTGGTCCGTTTAAAGCCGGTGTTTACTGCAGGTGTTGAGGGTGATAGGGTCGACCCAGAGTGACGAGGAGGAGGGGAATGGATTAATGATGACACGAAATATTTTCATCTCTTAGCAAAGTCTTGGCACTAATTACTTTACCTGTTACTACTTACCTTACCACATCACCTGGCACTAATTACTTTACCTGGCACTAATTACTTTACCTGTTGCTATTTCCCTAACCACATCACCTGGCACTAATTACTTTACCTGTTACTACTTACCTTACCACATCACCTGGCACTAATTACTTTACCTGTTACTACTTACCTTACCACATCACCTGGCACTAATTACTTTACCTGTTACTACTTACCTTACCTCATCACCTGGCACTAATTACTTTACCTGGCACTAATTACTTTACCTGTTACTACTTACCTACCTCTTTTCATCACCTGGCATTTAAGTAACAACTCTCTCCCATTGTCCCCCTCCTCCCTCCCCCTCCTCCTCCCCTTCCTCCTCCCCTCCCCTCTCTCCCCTTTTGTTCTCTGTTGATCCTGTTAAAACCAAGTGGTGTACCAGGAGTCAGTGTCGTTCACCTGTATCACGTTCACACAGGTAATAAGCCAATTAGCTGATGGTTAATAAGGCATATCTCTTTCTACCTGGCGTTGATCACATACCTACACCTGTTTGGTTAATGAGATGTTGTAATTAGTGGAAGATCATGTTGGCGGGGAGGGGGCGTTAGCGATTTAAGCAATTGTGTCAAATAAAAGAAAAAAGTGGTTTCGTTTCTACCTCGTTATACGCTCTCGTCTATACCTCGTTCCTTACTCTAACTTAACCTAACCTAACCTAACCTAACCTAACCTAACCTTAACCTAACCTAACCCTCCAGACGATGTGCCACTTAAGTCATTACTTTTAAAGATCATAACTTACTTTTTTCCTCTCAAAGTTAAGTTGTGTTTAGATTAACTTATTGACGAGTCGGTGGATCATGAGTATTATTTTGACGATAATGTTTAGTAGTGTGTGTGTGTGTGTGTGTGTGTGTGTGTGTGTGTGTGTGTGTATGTGTGTGTGTGTGTATGTATAAGTGTATGTAAATGTAAGTATGAGTGTGTGTGTATGTAAAAATGTAAGTGTATCTACGTGTGTATGTAAGTAAGTGTAAGTGTATGTAAGTAAGTGTAAGTGTAAGTGTGTGTATCTGAACGACAAAACACCCAAGTTACACCCAGATACACACCATTTCTACACCAACAACAAGTGACTCCCACAGTGTATATAATGTGTATAGATAAACTCATATATATATACATTTATTCATTACATTCATCATACAAGTTGATATTGACTCAACATTTACATAGACAAGGTTTATATATAATGTTACCCGCCAGTGTACATAGGTCAGATATATAAACAATGTATATAGTTAATGTAGGTGTATATAAAATGTACATAGGTAGTTCAGGTATATGGAGAGAGAGAGAGAGAGAGATCCTTACAAAACGAAAATAAAAACAACAACCAATAACAATAATAACATCAATAATAACTATGGTAATACCCAGGTTAGGTAGACAACATGATAATATATACAGGTTCGACCAGACCCCCATAAGAGTGAGGTATTTCAGGGTTATTTACCTGCCCCGTCAGTATAGCCAACACGGGGAGTCCACCTCTCTGCCAGACATGCGGGCCAAGGTACACCTGTTGTCTGAACCAATTACCTGTTGTTTACCGTATATTTGGGGTTGGTGCTCTCTCTCTCTCTCTCTCTCTCTCTCTCTCTCTCTCTCTCTCTCTCTCTGGATTTACGTATCTGTCTGTACTTCTGTCTGTCTGTCCAAATTCATAGCACTTCACTTTCAATACTGGGGGGCAATACAGCACTAACCACTACCAGTTATAGTTAGTCGACCAATTACAGTATGGTAATGCACAGATGAAATTGTTGTAGTAATGTAACAACTCACTTACTGGATGCAAATGGCGTGTGGCAGGTGTAATGACTGTAGACTAAGGTGTAGAGAGGGGGAGGGGGGGAGGAGAGGGGATGAGGAGGAATGACTACCCATCGTTAAGTTAGTAGTTGGGAATAAGTCGTGTGGAACTACCCACTGTTTGTATCTTCTGTTTACCTCTGTCTACCTGTCTATTTCTTTTTGTTTACCTGTCTGTCTTATTCTCTCTCTTTCTCTACCACTCCCTCTTCTCTCTCTCTCTCTCTCCCCCCTCTCTCTATCTCCCTCACCCCCCACCCCCACCCCCCCACCCCCCCTCACCCCCCACCCCCTCACCCCCCTCTCACCCTCCACCCCCCTCACCCCCCACCCCCCCTCCCCCCCCTCACCCCTCCTCTTAACATTACTCAAAGACAATGTTGTGGTGTAAGTCAATGGAAACAAAGGCCACTAGAGGGACTCACGTCAGACAAGTGTGAGAGACTGTGGCACGTGACCCTATTACCCTCATGTATTGTGGGGGAACCTGCACGGGCTGTGGCCACCTTCTGCAGCGTCACGGGGCCACCTTCTGCAGCGTCACGGGGCCACCTTCTGCAGCGTCACGGGGCCACCTTCTGCAGCGTCACGGGGCCACCTTCTGCAGCGTCACGGGGCCACCTTCTGCAGTGTCACGGGGCCACCTTCTGCAGCGTCACGGGGCCACCTTCTGCAGTGTCACGGGGCCACCTTCTGCAGCGTCACGGGGCCACCTTCTGCAGTACCACAAGTTACACCCACAACAATGTTTCCATGTAATATAACTAATTAGGCCACAGGTGTTCCAAGTTACCTGGACGTGTAGTTTAGTCTGGTTCAGGTGTATTATATTTTACGGTTTTGAAATATTAACAAATTCTGGGATTTATTTTCTGAAATCCTTAATAAAATAATGATTTTTTTTTAAATAAATGTCATTACAGTTCTTCAAGGCGTTATATGTACAATTGGGTCCCGTAGGCATGGCAGTTAAAGGCAGTGCGGATATAGTATACTGCACACTCAGCCTTCAGTACACACATGGATTTTTTTTTTGTAGTGTGTGATCCTGATAACACACACACACACACACACACACACACACACTAACGTTAGATTGGATAGATTGATGCTGTGACAGAATCGGTTTTTAACGTCATTCATTTCGCTGGTAAAAAAACCCATCCACTACCTTCGTCAACCAGCCAATAGGAAGTGAGGTATTCCACACTGGTGATGACGTCAGGATAAACAAATGTTGACGCATGGATTCCTATATTTCTATTGGTGATCGTAAAAAGAAAAAAATAATAATAATAGATATTCTTAGCTTTATTTTCCCGAGAATACAGTATACGGTGCTTATAGGTCACTTGATGAATGACTTGAAGGCTGACGGTGGTATGTCGAGCCAGTTCTTCCGGCCCTCAAGGTTCCAATAATACGCCAGAGAGAAAAACATTAGGGTCGGCACACCAAAATAATTAGTTTTTATAAAATTTTTTTGGTGTTTGTGCGTGTGTTTTATGTGTACTGTATGTGTGTTAGTCTATATTACTTTTTTTTACATATATTTTTCATTGATTTATTTGTTACGTAAAGAATATAATGTTTTTTCTTCATTTTTTAAAGTACTTGTGAATACTGACTAGGCACGTAGCTCACCCCCCTGATGAAGGCAGGTGATGGATTATTATTATTGATTGTGTTACCTGTATACACCTGTTTACTCATTAACAGGTGATAGGTACAACGTGTGGGTGATGAAGAGTGTGTGTGGGGGGTGTGTGTCAGATAGATGTAGAAAAGGCGATATGAATAGATGTGTGAGAGAGAGAGTTAGTTAGTTATTGAATAGTATCAGTAATTGGACAGTTTCGCTCCATCACAATAACAAAAGCTTCACCTTATATGATGGCAGTGGTGAGACAGAGAGAGAGTGAGAGAAAGTGAGATAGGGGGAATGAGAAGCAAAGTATAACAAAGAGATAGAAGGAATTGAGTAAAAATGTGATTGAT
>NW_024746050.1:372500-377500 GCF_018991925.1 Homarus americanus
GACTACTATATATTTTTTTTCAAACGAGGGAATGTACAGCTGTTGTGGTGAGGGGCCAGCTATTGTGGGCCACGTCGCTCCCAGCCTGGCCACCCGCTGCCGAGGGAGAGGGAGAGACAGAAAGAAAGACGGGGGGAGAGGGAGAGTAGGTTGAGAGGGACAGAGAGATAGAGACAGACACATAAACAGACAGACAGACAGACAACCACATACATAGGCAGATAGAAAAACAGACAGGAATATTAACAAAGAGAGAGAGAGAGAGAGAGAGAGCTAAGACAGACTATTTAAGAGCGCCACTACAAGCAGAATACAAGCGAATGTCTGTCTGACGCAGTTGACATAAACGTGTCATAAACGTGTCATTAACGTGTCATAAACGTGTAATAAACGTGTCATTAACGTGTTATAAACGTGTAATAAACGTGTCATTAACGTGTTATAAACGTGTCATGAAAGTCTAGTGGAGAGGGAGGTAAACATCAGGTGTTTTAAGTGACCTTTGATGCTGTTGACATCTCGTGTGTGTGTGTGTGTGTGTGTGTGTGTGTGTGTGTGTGTAATGGACAACTAAGCATAATAAGCTATTTCTCCTCACCTAACTTCATATAACCACATAACTACCACCAAGATTGACCTTAAACACCAGAATTGACCTAACGTAATTAAACTAAACTCCGTCTTGACCTAACTTAACCTCACTTACACACAAACTAACCTAAACTTAATTCACCTTAAACTTAAACTAACCTAACTCGAATCTAACTTGTGTCTGGACTAAACAGGACGTGATTACAGCTTCTCCAAGACGCTGTTGATCTAGGTGTGGGGGACAGTATACCTCCCTGGGCTGTATGGGAGACAGAGAGAGAATGTATAATACTTTGAATCTACAGTAATTAATGTGTCAATGTTTGTGGCATCTGAATCAATTATCTTTGCTTTCCGACTATGAAGTTAGGTACCCATTCACAGCAAGGTCGACAAGAGGTTCCCCGGATACGAAACACTTAACCCTGAGGACGTGAAGTGAGTGTTAAGAAGGGAACTGACATACAGAAATACAGATAGGTAAATTTAGCCAGTTATTATGAGTAAATGTAAGAGTTTTGTTGAAGCTACCACAGTGAGTTATGGTCAATGTTCCAATATTACGTTTATGAGGATGTGGGAGGTGGTAACACACACACACAGGAAGGGGTGAGAGAAGAAGGGAAAGCTAGAATATATTCCAGATTTACACGGTAATAAACAATGGTGGCGAGTGAGGGCAGACAGACAGACAGACAGACAGACAGACAGACAGACAGACTCACCTACAAATTCACTGATAGACAGATAATCAAACAATAATCTACAGATATATTTAAGTATATCTATATTTATATAAACATTAATGAGCTATATAGACTTTGTTTTTATATATCAAAGTTACGATATAATTACAGGTTAATCCATGTAATTAATTGTCTCCTTTGACTTGAAAATACTGAATTATTTTTTTCGATTATTATTTTTTTATGTTCAGTTATAATTTATAATTATCTGATAACTAGTAATTGGTTCAATATATTTTTTATATTGAGAGAAAACTTTTGTAAATCATTATAGGTGTTTGAAGTCTTAATTATTATGTCTGTCTGTCTGTCTGTCTGTCTGTCTGTCTGTCTGTCTGTCTGTCTGTCTGTCTGTCTGTCTGTCTGTTACCACATTCATATAACATTATCCTCCCTAACTATACATTAAATTACCTGTAAACATCGGCAACATTTAAACACACTAAACCCTTCTACTATCTAATATAAACACATAAAAACATTTAACTTTTTATACAAACTAATCCAATAAAACATATATATAAACCTTCTAATAACCTGGATATAACATTCACACCAAACATCCAAACATTTTCCCAAACATAAAAACACTCGTTAGTTATGTTTAGGTCCTGTGAATGTAAACAAAAACAAAATATCCAAACACAAACGGGATAAATTTGTTTTTTAATTAGTGTTTTAATTTTAATGTGAGGACGAGAATTTTTGTCTCTTAGTTGTGGAAAAGTAAATGATTGATTGACGGGCCGCCAGAGGGAGCCATTGAGCTGTCCTGTGTAATAGAGGGTTTGAATAATCTCTTTCGTTCATCATTTGTTTTTATGTCTTGAGTATGACGATTTATAAGCACTTGAGTATGATGACAACCACTTGAGTACGACGACTTAACCCCTTGAGTACGATGACAACCACTTGAGTACGACGACTTAACCCCTTGAGTATGATGACAACCACTTGAGTACGACGACTTAACCCCTTGAGTATGATGACAACCACTTGAGTACGACGACTTAACCCCTTGAGTACGACGACCCCTTGAACCATGAGTACGACGACTTAACCTTATGATGACAACCACTTGAGTACGACGACTTAACCCCTTGAGTACGATGACAACCACTTGAGTACCCTTGATGACCACTTACGACGACTTAACCCTTGAGTACGAGTACGATGAGTACGACGACTTAACCCCTTGAGTATGATGACAACCACTTGAGTACGACGACTTAACCCCTTGAGTACGACGACTTAAAACTATATGTCTAAGGAAATATTAAAATATGACTGTACTAAAATATACAACAATTAATCATATATTATCTTAGTTTTTAATAAAATAAATTAGCTAATTATATCAATATGTTGTTTACTATTGTATATATTAAGTGTTTGTACGTGTGTTATGTTTGTATGTGTAGTTTGGGTTTGTTTAATGAGGAGAGAAATTAAATAATGTATCTCGTGGCCTCGCGACGATGTAAAACTCTACGGTGTTTGCCACCCACGTTTCACTACTTGGCGCGGTGGGAGGCGGAGAGAGAAGTGAAAATTTTTTTATACATTTATTTTCTTTTCAGTGTAATTTTAAGTAATATTTCGTATGTTTTTTTGTTTGTATGTATATTTTGTGTGTGTATGTGTGTATGTTTCACTTACTGGCCAGCGGTTAGGTTAGGTTAGGTTGTCCAATTCTGTAATCCTCTTAGTAAGGTCAGCGGTCAATATGTTTCCCATTACTGTGGATCTAGTGAGGACATATTCTTGATTATATTAATGTACAGTTTTATATATTAGGGGAAGCAGTAGTGGAGCTGAGACGTAGAGAACATTATTATCTGTGGTGTAAGTGTTCCAGAAAGTAGCCATAGCCGTAGCAGGAGCAGTAACACAAGGATCATTACTATATGTTTTGGTCATGGGAGAAACGTCATCACCAAGTCTCATGGCTTATGCATACGAAGGTTAATGACACACACACACACACACACACACACACACACACACACACACACACACACACACACACACACACACACACACACACACACACACACCCCACCTATGCGTGAGGGCTGAGTCTTTATTGCCGTCAGTTTCTGCTACACGAGAATATATTTCCGAGAATCTCTAACATGAAGATATAAGTAATTTATATATTTCCTGTCTGAGGTCAAGAATATATACGTGGAATACAATACATTTTATATATATACATTTTGTGAGAAGTTTACATACTAGATAATGACAATAAGTGGATTAGTTCAGGGTAGAGTTGAGGTTAGTTTAAGTTAGGTTAGATTAAGTGAGACGTTTCCTGTGTTCCTTTGTTTATTTACATTCTCGAGTTACTGTATCATTCCCGTGTTCCGTCCATAAGTTCCTCAATGACGACAGGTTAATTTGATGAGACGATAAGTCACGTAAGAGGGAGGGAGGAAGGTGACAGCAAGAGGTGAAGTCCATCATCACGGGGCACAAAGGTAGAGTTTTGTTCTCACTCACTCACTCACTCACTCACTCACTCACTCACTCACTCACTCACTCACTCACTCACTCACAGTACACTTAACATACTACAAAAAAAGAGTGGATCAAATTCTAAATCAAATATATCATCTGTATATTACTCTCCCTGTCTATGGTATACATGAGTTAACACGAGCCTCTGGTAGTTATGAACGAAATTGATCCATATACAGACAAACGAACGGGTGATCTGAATATAATGTTCCGTAAAATTGTTAAATAATAGAAGTATGTTTCTCTGTGTAGAAATGTAGTAACTTGTTTTATTACCAGTGTCGTGAAATGTATCTGATAACGCACACACACACACACACACACACACACACTCCTTACAGTCTATAACCCTATAGATAGATCACTCCCATCATGACAACAGTGGACAGCCATTAATAAACGTCTATGTATTCCTCCTGTTCACTATTTAATGTATTCTCTTTATGTTACTTTATATTTGTCTAAGTTTCTCTCTATTTAGCGGACTATATAGGAGAGGGTAGTCCGTTAAATCGAGTTATGTTAAATACGAAATCTCTATTTAGCGGACTATATGGGAGAGGATAGAGCTTTAAATCGAGGTCCGTTAAATATGAAACGTCTATTTAACGGACTATAAAGGAGAAGATAGTCCGCTAAATCGATGTCTTACTCTAGACTTGAGGTTAAATTCTTAAAAATGTTAACGTAATTACCGGAAATCATGGTCACTATCTGGACGTGTGTGTTTGACGTGTCCTCTAACGGCGTAAAGCGAGGATGATGAAGACGATGGTGGCATTAAACTAGGCACCAGTTATGGGTCTCTGGCAAGGTTAATTAACTCAATGTGTGGCTCTTCCTGTTGGTGAGTGGCTAATGCTTCAAGGTGTGTCGGAACCCTGGCGTTAATGTTGATGATAACCTAGTGTCTTTAACCCCCTCCCCCCTTCCCTCTCTCTCATTTTACTCCCTGCTTGACCTCACCCCCACCACCATCACTTCCACCTCCCTCACCACCATTTCCACCTCTCACCTCCTCACCACTCAACACTACAACAGCTACAGAACACTCAAGGCTCGTGAAGGTCCCTCCCTCCCTCTACTCTTTCCTCCTCCTCCTCCTTCCCTCCTCCTTCCCTCCCCCTCTCCCTCCTCTTC